>NC_090926.1:581570878-581873534 GCF_040938575.1 Ambystoma mexicanum
GAACAACTGCCCCCGCTGGAGTATTCTCATCACTTTAAGGTACCGTGTCCGCCAGGCCTCCCTTTCTAAAGATTGCTACAAGGTAATAATAACCCCTTAACCTTCTGGACTGGGCTGGCCGCCTTGACCTTCTAACTGGTCTCTTTCTTTGGTCCAACTCTTTTTGAACCTTTTCAAGACTTTTGTGCACTGCAACCGTGTGACACATTTCGTTTGATCCTCTTAAGTGGATCCGGCCTACTGAACTTCGCGGTTTTACTTTGCCTTCCTCTCTTGTTGTAAAAGTGTTCAGACCTGTTTCAATTTTTTCTCTGCTTTTCTCTCCCTTTTAAAACGAATTATTAGAGTGCCATATACGTGCAGCGCTCACCGCTGTCCGAAAATAAGTGGGGCTTTACTTAAGACTTGTTTAATATTCTTTTAAGGGAGTGTATCTTTTAGTGACCGTGTTTTTGAATTGCTTACTATTAGTGCCTGTGTGTTTTTCTAGATGTGGTTTTAAATAAATAATTATATCTATTTTACACCAAGCCATGGTCAGTGTTTACTTGTTCTACTGTGTTGGTTTGACCTATTGTGAATACTCTGTATACTGCCTAACTCTTCTTGAGGGAAGTCTGACTGCTCAGCCACAGCTACTAAGTGAATCTGTGTGGTGCAGACTGCTACCAAGTGGGTTTACTGCCAAACACCTGTAGTCTTAAATCTTTTGCAGTGGTCCCAGAGGGAACTGCACAGGTTTCTGCCTAACAGCAAGTGATTTCAGCGCAATTCTATGTTTGACGGGGAGCCAGTGCAAGTTGGTCCTAATATCGGATATGTGTTGGTTTCTTGGAATATTTAGCACCGCTCTTATGGCGTTATTTTGGGTAATTTGTAGTTTGTTCAGGTTGGATTGGCAAGTCCCCAGGTAGAGCGCACTGCAGTAGTCTATCTCAGCCCAGTTTTCTGGGAGGAATCGTCAATGATTAATCACAATTCCCTGCACACTAAAAACCTTCCTCCACACGGGTCTGCCTGACCACTTTACAGCAAATATTTGTATATCTGGATCAACTTTATTCTGTTCTTCAACTTTACTGCATCTGCCAAAAGAAACAAATAGTCAGAAACATATTAAAACCCCCTCTTCAAATCCCACCTCTTCAAATCCTGTCTCTCTGATGTTCCCTATAACTAACCTAGCCCCAAACTATAATTATCTTGCTCCTTAATACCAAAACACTTGTTTCCTAGGGTACATCTCCTATCCCAAAAGAAGTGTCACTGAAACTGTCCTTAATTCCCCTCAAACAACTTTTGAAAAATATTCCCTGAACCTGTTCCACTGTTAACATCCCCCCTGCTCTCTTCCTAAAATCCAGTCATGCTCCTTTCCACCCCCGTTCTTCCTTGACGGGAACAAATCCTGCCCCCCACCATTGCCACATGAACCAGCCCCCCTTTCTTTAGCTAATGTTCCCCTCCTTGCCAATATGCCCAAACCCTCCTTAGTTCCTCCCCCCCTTTGACAGCACCCACTTCAGATAACCCAAAAACCCCAACACCTATGTAAAGCGTACCCCAACCTTCCCCTCATGCCGACCACAGTAACTTTACCCACCCCTTTGTGCAATCCGTAGCAATCCTACTGTCACTGCGGTCCCCTAGACCCCCGCACCCACCTACACCTGGTACATGGCCAACCAGCACTCTTTTGTGCCTTTTTCTGGAACCCTAACCACTATTGCCCCCGCTCGCTGTGTTATTGTTACCTTGGTCATAACCCCCCAGATCCACTTCACCATAAAATTAATAACATCAACCCCATTCTTTATCTCTGCATAGGTCTGCCTACCCCTCTCCTTATTATTACCCTTAACTTCACCCACCTTGTTACTAGACCTAGCTACCGCCATTCTGCGGCATCTTTCCTGCATATCTCTGACCCAGCACTCTATCTATTTGTTGCACCAATCATATGGAACACCATTTTACGATGGGTTGTATAGCCTCACCCCTGTCACCTCATAACCTACCACCCCTATGCTCCGCAACGTCCAAAATCTCTGTATCTTACAACTGCATCTTCCCTCTTCCTAAACTTGGCTGTCCATCGTAACTTGTATCCCCCACTTCACCCCTGGGGAGGTAAGAACGCCCTACATCCGGCCAAAACCTTTTGGCTTACTACACAAAAACCCAGACTCATTTAAAAGTGGAAAAGGTGGCTTTAATGTGGCAGGCCAAAGCTTACAATTAAACGCTTACCTGGCTCCATGGCCTTACAAACTAAAGACATATTTTAAACAACCAATTAAATAATTAAACATTCTAATTTTTTACCCAACAATTAAATAATTAAATAAAGCCATTTCCTCCCTAACTATCCCTTGGACCCTACCGTCTCCTTACCCCTTTTCCAGGCGTCCCCCTTTCTCCCCGGGGCCATGCCCCTCCAGGCTCAATACCTGTTCCCCCGTGGTGGCCCGCTTGTGCAAACAGCGCCACCCCATCCTTTCCCGTGTCATTCCCCCATTGTGCTTCCCTCCCCCACATCAAAAGGGGCAATGCCCCCGGCACCAGAAAAACCCTCCCCCGAGGTGTTCTTTCTGCCCCCCCAACCAATCTTCCTACCTCCAACTCCTCCACCAATCACCCATCCAAGAGCTCCAGTCCGCCAGATAATGATTGTTCCCCAAACCGGAAAGTTTACCCATCCTCTCTAAATCTCATCAATCCATTCTAAACCATCTCCTTCCGGTCCAAAACCTGTACTGACACCGATGTACAAAATTCTACCATCTCTCTGTTTATCCCCTTCCTTGCCCGCTCTATCGGACCCTCATTTTTCGCTCCCCTCCCAACTCTCTGTGGCAAACACTTAGTCCCCCCTACAGTTGCTTGAGGCCACACTTGTCAGCCCCATAACAAAAAACCCTTTTTATTTTCCTAATAAGAGCCACACCCGTATCCCTTACCAGATCATTTTCCCCCACCAAGACTAATCCCCCCCGCCCCCAACTGGAGGCCCAAGTTTTCCCTAGACCGAATATAAGGTCAGACTTCAGCCGGGCAGAAGAGACCAAGACGTATTGTTTCTTTTACTCACACTTCCTTAGTGTGCTTTTCTTTTCCAATGACATGGGACATTGTATTTTCTAGATGGTGTCCACGCGCACAAATTACTAACCCACATCCCATGTCACAAATATTACTCTCCAGTGAATGTCTAACTATGTACATGATTTTATGACACTATGGTTTGTAATGCAAAGCAATTATGCAAAGTAACCTTTGAACTACTGTATATAAAAAGTAAATAAACAGCTTACATTAAGAAGCTAAATGAAAAACCAAAAATGTGTTCCATATACTGTTTGAGTCATGTGTTTAATACCAGCTATCATGTTAGTTTGCCTAATGGTTGCCCAGAATGATATGTGCTCCCATTAGGGTCAATATAAATTAGTGTACTCCTAACTAGTTGCGTACAACCCTTAGACTCACAGAGGGGAGGACAACCCCCTTGTTACATTCCCTCAACCCAGCCAACATAGGAAGCAACAGATCCCATCCCAACCCCCAAACCCAGACCATTTTACCACAACATCTTTATCGTTGCACCCCAGTTCCCTGCCAACAACCCTTTTCTCAGCTTCTTTCCCCACCCCCTTAACCCTAGACTGTCCCAAAAAACAGATTTTTGACATCTGACCGTACCTCCTAGCAGCATCTGAAAAATAAATTACAAAATCACTTACAAGTCAACAACATCCTAATAAATGCAACACTCCTGCTACCTACTGAAAAAGTCTTATAACGACATTCCGTTTGACCCGGTCCCTGGCATACCCTTTGTATCTCCCTTACTCCCAGCGTCCCAACCTATTCACCTACTCCTCTGAATAGCCTAGCCTGCTACCCTCAGAAGCTGCACCCCTCCTAAATGAATGAGTTCCAACCTCCTAACCTTTCCCGCACCATTAGTAACACCTTCCTCAGTACCCTGTCCTTTCTGGCCATCTCCTTCACCCTTTCCGGAAACACCCAAGGTCCTCTCCTACCAGTCCCCCTATATTTCGCCCCTTTCACCTAACCTTTAAACAATATACCTAAACCCACTTAGCCACCCCTTTTTCCCCTAAACTATTACCCTCCTGCTCACCCTTGCCCCCCCACCTTCCATCACCTTATTAATTTGGCCCTGCGTTGCCCCCCCCCTGCACCGGGGGCCCACGTGCACCCCCGTCCATGCAGGCCCTTTACTTTATTACTCCTCTCGCTACTGCACCAGGGGCCCAACCTGCACCCCGTCCATGCAGTCCCTTCCATATAACTAATCTTCAAGCTCCTTGCGTCCATTACCACCTGTTTCCCCACCTGCACCAGGGGCCCTAGTGCACCCCCATCCATGCAGGCCCCCTTTTCTGCCTTACTCCTCTCCCCCGCTGCACCAGGGGCCAAACCTGCGCCCCCGTCCATACAGACCATTCCACATAAATTCCTCTTCCAGCACCTTGCTTCGTTGCTCCACTTTTTTCCCCCGGCTGCACCAGGGGCCCTAGTGCACCCCCGTCCATGCAGACCCATCTCATCACTTCCCCCTGCTGCACCAGAGGCGCTCCCGCACCTCCGTCCATGCAGCCTGAAGCTTACTCACCTTGTCGTGCGGCAAGCGTGAGGGCTTCACCACCGTCAACCATGCCCTCCAAACGACGGCCACCACCCCTTAACAATTTCCACAGTTACACCCCCCTGCGGCCCTCCCCTCTTCCATTCTTCCTCCTCACCCCTCTCCTACCCCCTTTAAATCGCCCCCAAAACCTTCCATCAAACCTTGTGCCCCCCCTCCTTGTACGATAACTGAGCCCGACCTACCAGCACACCCCAATTTACCTGGCATGCGGTCCGCCAACCCCCCCGCCCCCCACCTCCTTGCCCCGCTCCTCGCCCTGACCCACTGTCCCCTGCCTGAAAACAATCCGTAACCGGATGCCGACCCGCACACCTGCTGCACTCGTGTTTAAATTTGCACATCCACCTCGTGCAGCCTTCTTTATTGAACGCCCAACATGCTGTTGAGGGCTGTCCTCTGCCTCCTCACCCCGCCCCCTCATGGGCGGGGTGACCAAGAAAGGGCCGGTAAGGCACAGGCAGCACACTTGCTGTGTTCAATGTCGGGGCAGGCCTCGTTGGAGCCATCCATTGCAGCCAAAGATCCATGTCTATCTCCCCCCAGATCGCCTGACTGTCCTCTGCCATTCTCGCTCTGAATTCCTCATCATAGCGTACCCAGGCAAAACCCCCAACTCGTGAACGCCTTCCTAATTACGTCCATATATTTAAGCATGGCCACGCAACGCTCCGGGAATTTTTCACAATATACACTGGCATAAAAGATAAATGCCGAGGACCAATTCTCAATAGTCACCGGGACTCTTGGGCGCGAAGCCAGTTCCCTCTCTTCTTTTTTAGACCCTTCCTTTGCTCTCACTTCCCTATGGAGCAACTTAAAAACATCTACAAATTCCCCCGCCTGAATCTTCTCCCTGGTCGCTGCCATCAAGTGCGCCCCTGACGGTTTTGTTATACCCATGTATGGCAGTTTTTTCCCCTTGCCTTTCACTTCCACCTACTTTTCTTTTCCCACTTGCACCTCGAGCACCAATGGCTCCACTACCTTGTCCGTTTGGACCTCCACTGAGCAAATGCTCTTCTCATCCCCCAAGGCTCCAATGGCCTGCACACCAATTTCTTTCCTTACCCCTTGCAGTCCAAACCCTTATTTCCTGTCCCCTTTCTCTTGTGCCCTCTCTGCCATGCAGATGACCATTCCCTTTCCCGCTCACCTCTTTCAACACAGGCCGTCTGTGGTCTGGTGTCCACACCGATGTTCCTCATCTCCTTTCTTAGAAGGCTCCTACTGCGGGGACAAAACATGTCAGC
This sequence comes from Ambystoma mexicanum, assembly GCF_040938575.1. Taxonomy (NCBI): domain Eukaryota; kingdom Metazoa; phylum Chordata; class Amphibia; order Caudata; family Ambystomatidae; genus Ambystoma; species Ambystoma mexicanum. The sequence continues at coordinate 581,576,807 of NC_090926.1, forward strand.
AGACTCACCAAGCCAATAGTTCCCCCGACCTCTTGCCCAAGCACTCTGCACCTGCCTTTCCCGATCCCACCTCAAATTTCTTCTCTCCTCCCCCTTTCCCTTACAGCCCTGTGACCTTCTACCTCCCACTGCCCCACATAATCCTCCAATCCAACTTCATCATCCCTTAAATAACATTGTGGATGCGAGCTCATGCCCGAGTTGAGTTGATCTTCTTCATGCGAGCCCGGGGCGTCCGCCCCACCGCTCCTTTGATGTCTTCTCGGCGGGGCCGCAGAAACCCCTGCCTGGTCCTCTTCTCTCGGGCGAGGCGTGCCGTCCTCCACCCTGGAATCCTCATCGCTAGGGGCCGTGCTGCACCCTCCAGGCTCTCCTTGCGCTGACCGAGGAGGGGCCGTTCTAAAACCCTCTACCTCCACCTGAACAGCGGGGGCTGCGCAGTGCCCTCCGCCCTCACTCGTCCTACCCGAGGGGGCTGTTCCGCGCCCCCCTCTAACCTCCTCAATTGATGGTGACTTCTCCCACCTGCACTCGTCTGCAGGTATTTACCCCCTTTTCCCCTCTGCCCTGTCACCCCCTCCTGTGCTCCATCACCGCCCCCCCATGGATCCCTTGCCCCACCTCTTTATGCGCACTCCTAGCTACCCCTCGGCTATCATTAACTCCCTCCCTAACAGGCTCCCCACCCAAAAACCTTTCTCCCCTGGACGCCCTGCTGTCTATCTCCCTCCTCATCTTCCTGCCCCTGGCTTTCCAAACCTCCCCTCTCTCTGCCGCGGGGGTGCAAGCCATCACTGCTGCAATAGCCCCATCTGCCGCAGCTCTCCGCTGCGGCCTGCCCCCACCTACCTCCCCTTCTCCCGTTATTTCTCCCACCGCCTCTTCCAATTGGGCCTTAGATGCCCTGCTAATGATCTCCAAAACCTCCCTCAGAGCCCTTGCATCCACGAGCCCCTTCTTATTGGCTCCCTGGCCCACCATCTTGCACCGCATATCTAATTGTGCCCTAAATATGCCCCTTTTAGCCTTGTGCTAACTAAACCCCCGAGCCAGCACCTACCCGTGGGCAAGTAATCTAGGAAATGGGGACCCAAGAAGTAAAATGAACCAAGAACTGCACTCCGTAAAGAGTCCCAAACGCTATATGACCTGTTTAGATTCTACAATAATAGTTATTACCATCTATGATATAAAATTCCTTTTTTTTTTTAAACACCCCCCCCCCCCTTATCGCCTTTGCCTAAGGCGACCCCACCCAAACAGGGTCCACTGCGCACAGCAGAACACCTACCCAAACCCCAAAACACTTAGTTGGGGAAAAAATGTGTACGCGCTGCCCCCTGGTGGCTCGCGAGGAGAAACCGCACTCGCACCGATCTCAGAAAAATAGTGCGGCCCCTTTAAGGCAACCGCACTGCCCCCTCTGCTAAGAGGCCGCTACCGCGTACCCGGACACGTAGCTCACCGCAGCCTCCACAGGCCCTGATTGTGAGGGGAGCAAACTGGCAGCACCTGCTACGGCTGGGCCCGCTGCAGAAACACCAACTGCCCGCTGACTCCTGAACCCGCAAGCCCTCGAGCCCCCGCTTCCCGCACCCACAGAAACAAACGCCCACCCGGAGAGACGAGAGGGAAACCTGGATTCCACCCGGCTATCTACCCCCCCAGAAACCGCGAGCTGGGCTGGACGAGTTGACACAAAACACCCGCAACCCACCTACCAAGGTGACCGTTGAAGCCGGCGATGGCACCGTTAAGGGGGGGGGGTACCTTATGTACGGTACCCCCGACTATTTGAAAACTTTTTTTTTTTTTAACTTCTACGCACGATTGAAATGCCTAACTAAATCCAAACCACCTTACACTAAGGCCCCAGCTACCTCAGGGAAGGCTCGGGAGTAGGCGACAGGACTGTACAATCACCAAGTCCAACCGTCGCCTGCCTCCCGAACCTTCCCTGGCCCCTTAAATACCGTAGGGAGGCGCTCTGCCCCCCCCCCCCCCACGGCCACTCGCTGGCCGTGTGCAGTGCCAAAAACCTCCCCGGGGGGAAACGCTCCGCGTTCCCCCTGGGGCCCCCCTTCTACTAACACCAACCTCTCCCTTCTGTATCAAACGTCCTTGCTCACCACACCGAGCGCTCACTCCACTCCACTCCACCCATGCTACCAACACTCACCCGCACCGCTCCTACCCCCTGCTCATGAACCTGATCCTGTAACCCCCATGCAGTGTTCCTCAGTGCATCCCAAACCAATTCTTCCATTGGCACTGTCATGTTCCGGGTGCCGTCCTGCACACCCACTGCTCCTACCACCAATTGCATCCCAAGGCCCCATTCTTCCTTCACCCATAGTTTATTGCCCCTTTTTTCAGCCCCTTCCGTTCTCCACACCATAACCTCTGTTGGCTACTCCCTATAAAATGCTTACCCAAACCAAATGTTATGCATCGCCAAGTCTCTTCTTTACCACCTCGTTTCACTCTCTCCATCACTTCCTTTCGTGCCTTCACTTCTTGCTATCTGCCCGTTCCGTTGTCCAATCTGAGCCTCCATTGAATGCTCCGTATTTGTTGCTTTAACCCCTCTACTTATTTCCAAATACCATCACTCGCCTTCATGACCTGTTCTTTCAACCACCTGCACCATGGTTCTTTACCTCCTCTCCTTGCTGCTCTTGCTGTGCTAGTTCCTTTTGTGTTCATTTATCCTATCCGATCGAACACTACTCCAACAGCTTCATGTGGCAATTGCTTCACTGACCAGCCACTCATTGCATGCTGCCCCGGTGCCGTCCTGTGCACCTTCTACATCCACGCCTCTCCTCCTTAAGGTGCCAACATTTCCCCTGCTAATGACCCCCAAGGCAGCAACTAACGCCCCTACTGGATGCCGTCCCGCGCACCCACCATCCTTTCGCACCACTCTGTTACTCCTCCTCCAGCCCTATTCAGTTGCCCCTTTGCACGCCTGCTCCATTACCTATCCTTCCTCTGTTAGATGCTCCTTTAATTGCTTGTTTCATTCAATTCCTTCAAATGCTTAAATGCTGGGGCTCCGTACCTCTGTATTGAAATCGTAACTGTACCACGAATCTGACCCTTCTACTATGTTACCCCTACATCCTTTGAAATATTGCCCCTTCTATCCCTGCCAACCATGTCATACTCCTGCTACTATTTAACGATGCATTGCTGCCGCAATAACATCATATTATGAACGCCTCCCAAATTCTAGGTAATCGCGTCTTTGATCCCCTCTCCCCAACATGTCTTCTTCCGCCACATGCCTCTTCACTGTTTCCCACCACTTCTTAGCTGCACTAACCTCTCCCCCACACCTTCTTACATTGGGACCCCATATAGCCCAACCCAAAAACCCCTATTTAAGGTCCCCCATACCTTAAACGATCTCTTTATTTGTCTAACCATTCAAGCCCCAGGTCCCCACTTTAACTGGCATATCAGCCCCTACTCCAACTCCTTCTCCCAGCCCCCCCCCCCCCACACGGGGGGCCGGGAGAAGGATCACCGGCTGCACACACAATGCGTGACAATCCATCTATTCTCCTTGTCACATTCTTCCCCTCTCCTAACCTTACTCGGACAGCTTCATTACCCTCCCCAATGCCTTGACCTGCGTAAATGCTTCCTGTTGACCTCCATATCTTTAAGTAGTGCCCCACTCTTCTCGGGTATTTCACATCTTAATACTAGTATCTATAACCACAGAGATCCACTTTACCTTATGATCTCCAGTTTTCGGCTCTCACCTCCCACACTCCTTCCCCTGTTTGGGCCCTCCAATCCTTGTGCAGCAACTACCAGAGATCCCCAAATTCCTTTTCCAACATACTTCTTTAAACCTCCAACCTTAAATGGCACTGTATTCGTTAAACCTGTATGTTTACCCTTCTTCCTTACTCTTGACCCTCAATTAGCTGCACCATATCCCATCATTCTCCCCATCCCATCCCAGTACCTTGCCCGTTGTCTCACATGCTCACCTTGTGGCCAAAGGGCCATTCCTATCCTCCTGTTCCACAATGGCTGCACCATTTTTCTTCCTCTTCTTACCTACTACCAACGCACTCTTGCTGAGGAAAGAAAGAACCTGTGAATGTTTGCGCCATTGTATCACAGCGTGGAGCGTCAACCCCGCAGCTCTCGGTCTCTCTGTTGGAGTTGTGGAGGAGCCATCCAGGCTCCTTCCCCTCTACCCCATGTGGGTGATGGTGCCCTGCCCCACCATTTTCCATTGCCGTTGTAGACATCCTTGAGGCCGCACAGTGCTCTTTCCGGTGCCCTGCAGCCTCTATTGGTGGAGCCGTCCTGGCCCCTCCCGTGCTGCCGCTCGTTGCAGGGGATGCCCACCCACCTATACCCTCCCAATCCTGAAACTCTTCTGTACCACCTTGTTCCTCCTCACTACGAAGCTGTTACCCGTCACTGACCAGCCTGCTGTTGCCCTAACCCCCCGGCACTCGGCCCTTCTGAAAGCCCTTGCTACCTGGAGACCCATTCCTACTCCCCAATCTACCATAGGCCTCCAGTGCCAGCCCATCTGGATCCCCCTCAACCCCCTTGACATGTGACCCATACCAGTCGTACCTATGCATACACTTGAAGATACTACCTGACCAAATGCTGCCCAAATGGGAAACCAGTAAAGGGATATGGCTTGACTGATGAGCCCCTTGCAATTAATTCTTTTGATATATTTATATATATTTTTTTAACTATATATTTATTGTATCATTTATTTATTTTGTATATACTACCTGGATGGCAAAGTTCTTCCCTCTGCCTCCACTATCACTGAGCCTGAGGAGATGTCTGCCTTGCCACCTAGTGGTCGTAGAATGGAACTGCACCCCACCATACAGTACACACACCAATACAGCCCAAGGGAGAAACGCCCTCTACGGGGGAAGGCCGCCGCCGATGAACAGGTGTGGCAGCCCCCTTTTCTCTCTCCAAGCACTGCATACCCTCTGGGGAGGCAGGCGGCAGATGCCCTGTGCTCCCTGTTCCACCACCAAAATCGGACTCCCCTTCAGGGCAGTGCTCCATTGTGCCCCCCACTACCTGTTGTCAGAGTCCCTAGTGTCCCAGCTCCTCCCTTCATGCTGATTGCGCTCCTATAATAGAGCCTGCTGTTCTACCGCACCCCCTCCTACCCAGCCTTGAGCCTCCGAAACGCAGTCCCACTCACACCAAACCAACAAAGGTTCGGCAACACATAATGCACCAAACCGCCAACTGTTCCCTAAACTTCGCTGAAAGGGCTTTAATGTAAGGATGGATTAAGGCCTAACTTGCCCTACGCCAAAGTGGGATTTCCCTACCTGAAGAAACTAAGGCTAGCCTGTGTCCATAACCTATACTTGCCCTCACAACTGAAGACATACAATGTGTAGGGATGGCAGCACCAAAAGAAACAGTGTTCAAAATAAAGTTCAGAGCTTCTTCCAGCTCGAGCGTGGTTCAGCTTCCCCTTCCCTAAGTTCAAATAGTTTGACGGAAAGGACTCTGGGTTCCCTTCCCCAAGTGTAACACAATTCCAAGATATCTCAGGGGTCTCTTCCCCCAAGTTCGCCACAGTTCCAAGATATCTCAGCGTTCCCTTCCCCAAGATTAAAACAGTTCCAAATGTTTCAAGTCTCTTGGTTTCCACCAGTATTCCACAGTTCCAACTTATACTTCTTAGGACTCATGCCAAAGCAAATGTTCTCTCTGACTTCATCCTTTATATCACACAGCCTTTGTTTTTGGGCTCTTCTGTGGTCTTTCCCAGGTGGGGCTACTTAGTCTAGGCGCAGTTGTCAGACCACATGGTCCACCCATTACAGGTCACACAACCTATAACTGTTGGCATGCTATGATGTTCTTACTCCTTGTTGATTAATACAGGTTCTCCACCCAGCACCAGTGTCAGCACTTAACATTAGTTGTGGTTTCTTTCTGACGGCTTTGAGGCTTAATCATCATTTATATATTGGTATTTTCTGGCTTTGCCACAACTTGCGTTCAACTTGTTTGATGGTGTATGTCTTCTTCCACCACATTGCATTCACTGTGCCCCTCTGAGTTCAACATTTCTTTTATCATTGCTTTTCACTCAGTTCATAAATGTTCATAACAGCTTTCGCTTTGTTTCTGAATGCTTGCAACAAATATCACTCCTTTTAACATAGCACGTTATTCGTTTTCCACTAGTACTACAATTTCGCATGATTTCCATATCTTTTCTTTAGTCCGGTGTTCTATATTTGCCTTTGTATTTTCCCCAATACGTGGCCCCCTTGTCATGATTCATTAGTCCTTAAAAATCACTTTGTAATTTAGTCACAATTCTTAATTTCTTCATTCGGGTTCCAAACCCTCTTGTTATGCACTTTTCACGTATGCATAAACATTAAATGTCTTAAATTCGCCCCAGAGCACCCTGGTATGAGTATCCGCTCTCTTGTACTCACTGGAGCCGCTTTGCTTAGCCGAGCGTCCTCGTGCTGTTCTTCGTTCGTTCTTTGTTCATCGGAACGAAGAACAGCACGAGGACGCTCTACTTCCGGATAGGCATTGGGAGTCACAGCGAGCAGCGCCCCCTTTTTGGACAAACCTTCGGGCAGCATCCGGCGGCAGTCCAGAGTTCTCGGTGTTCCCCAGCTGGGATCACGTAACACCAGCAAGTGTTGGGGTTTGATCCACTTGCGGCTTGCTCGGGTCTCAGCACTTTCTTCGTCCCATGGAAATACACAGCGTCCTCTCTGCCAGTCCTGCTCCAGCCTGCTCCTCGCCACACATCTGCCACCTTCTCTCCAGGCAAGTTCTCCGTGCTATGCTGTGTGGGCCTGCTTTTAAACACCTGTAGCCTCTCAATAGGTTGCGGGAAGTTTGCCTACCCTCATTAAAACAATTAACAGGACATGCCTGAGCCTTTATAGGCGTCTTCCCCATCGCAGTACTAAAGTGGTGAAACTGACTAGAAGTGTGCATTACTCCTAGTCACCCCTTCCTAGTCCCAGTCTTAAAGGAAGTCCCTGTCTAAAAGGGATACACTTTAAGGTCATGATGTGTGTGGAAGAGATATTGACTGACAAAGCCCTATGAAGGAAGGGGGTGAGTAGGATTTGTTCTCATAGGGAAAAGGGGGGTACCATGTCTGACCTCCAGAAACCCTCTCCCCAAGGTCCCTCCACCCAGAGGATCCTCCTTTGCAAATGCACCCCCAGGGTTAGGATCCAAAAGCGATGGCCTTTCCCTGGCCACCTGAGAGGAAGATCCAAGGAGAGTAGATGGGAGCATGCCCTCAGGTTCCTCGCAGCACTCTATCCCCTAATGTGGCATGCTGGACACCCGCGCAGTGCCCAAATATAACTAGGGGAAGCACGTTTTGTGTGCCCCACGGAACCTCCATGTCGTACAGCAGCTATGACAGCCTCCTGGAGCGGCGGCTTCTGCGCTCTCTCTCTCTTCCTCTTTCCCCTTCCCCTCCTCTCCCCCTTCCCCCCCCTCAACAATCCCTCTCTAATAGCCAACGTGAAGAAAACAAACACAAGCGATTAAAAAGGACCCAGCAGTCAGACGGGTGGAGCAGCACCCTACACATTAGCCAGAAAATAAACAAAACTCTGATACAAAAATAGAGTGGGCAATGCATCCTTGTTTCTAATTCAACAAACATGTGCTGAACGGAACTGCTTGTAGGAGGGAGCAGCATAGTTGGTGGGAGGAGGGGTGCCTCCCACACCCAAGCCTGATGGATTGGAGTGTGGAATGTCAAAGCGCAGTAGGAGTTTTTACTTGCACCGCTCCCCGGAAGGAACTAATATGTAGAATTATAGATGGGGAACTATCAACTAGAGGGATATATTCCACTGAGGGGTTCCGAGTGTCTTCTGTTAGACAACAAGAGTGAAGTGGGAGTTGTCTGTGATGTCACTCAGACCTCTTAGGTGGAATAATCTGCGCAATTGAAAGATACCCACCTATATATTTGTTCTGTATGCCCCGTACCCTCCACAAGGCCCTATTTCAGCACCTTTGCAGTTCTTTCTGCACCAGCATTGCAGGGGGAGCAGCGTGGAGGCATATGAAACTGCATACAAGATAATGAACACCAGTTACCCTGTCATAGAAAGTGTTGCATCCATCTGCAGTGAGGCCCTCGAAGCTGGTTATGAATTCCGTAATCCTCTGTCATGACGTCACAGTGAAAGGATATAGTATTCAGTACAGGAATAGATGCTGTGGAAGACATATACAATAAAGTACAGGTAAGTGGGGAAAACTCTCAAAACCCCTCCCTCGTGGTTGTGAGCACCCCTCCCACTGAGAGCAGCAGCCACTGTTTGCACATGGCACGGCCCCAAAGGGCTTGCACTCGCCAAGGCATAACATGACGGAGGTGCCAAGCCCCCCTGACCCTTCCTTCTGCCTTAGTGAGAAGGCACAGAAGGGGAAAGTGGGGGCATAAAGCATGGCCCCTATATGTAGTACCTGCGCAGAGGAGTGTTCCCTTTGCATGTTCTCTCCCCCTGCAACAGGATCAACTTTGACTCAACTTGCTTACATCTCAGCAACGTGGGCACTTACTTCTAGAATGGAGTGCCGGAGTGCAGGCAGGAGCAGAGGACGAGTGGCCCGCTGGCAAGCACCAATCATCTGAATGCAAATGTGTGCAGTGCGCAGGAGTGAAGGAGGAGCGGGTTGCCAGGTATCATGTTGTTGGCAAGTGGCGATCGTGGAAAAGAAACCTGGAGTATCCGAAAAAGCAGAGGAGAAAGCACAGTTGAGTGGCCACCCCACAACAATAATGCAGGCAGCCAAGACTGACAGCGCCTCAGTGGGCCAAGGGCAGGGCCACCACCTCCAAGAAACAGGCCTGCTTCAAAGGCGAACTGCAGAGTAGGGACGAGGAACAGAGTTCGAGGAAAAGACACTAAAACGTGGGTGCAGCGTGGTGGCCATTTTGGGTCCGACAATAAGACTGGGCTGGGCCCACACTAAAGCCGCAGCAATCTTCTTTGTCGCAGTACTTGATGGCAGTACTTAATAGGAAAGGACCTACCAGCGTCCGGGAGGCGTGGCAGCCATTTTGGAGTCCATAGAGCAAGATCTTCTTCAGCACAGTACTTTCGGATAGAAAAATATGAGAAGAGCAGACAGGAAATGAAATGTATGCGTGGAAGAAGGATGATAGAATAACGGCAATTCGAAGGTGTACACCTTAGTGAGGGCAAACACAAGGGACACCGTGGGCTTTCAAGTGGCTGCACTGACAAAATCGGCTACATGAGAATTTGGCAATAACGCACAATCTTAAAGCAGTAAAGTGTGGTTCTTTGGTGGCAATCAAAGTCCATAAAGGTGGGCAGGCAGAGCAGGGACTGCCCATAGCATCACTGCAAGCATCCGCGTCCCAGTGAATTTATTTTTAAAAAAAAGAAATGTTTAGAAGGAGAAAGAAGAGAAGGGCAGCACAGTGAATAGACACTGGCAGAAAGGGGCAAGGCAAGAAGCTTGGAGCTGCTTCAGTGCTGAGAGGACACCGGGAGAACAGAGGGACAAAGGAGATAGGACAGTACTGAGGAGATGGCAGACCTATTGAGGAGGATCAGACCAGCCACAAGAGACAAAGGCGTGGACTGGCTCATGGCGCAAGCAACAGCTAAGGAAGAGAAGGAGCTAGAAGGTGTGGTAGTGCTGGAAGACACAGATGGGGAAGAGTTCGTCCCAGACACGCCCCCAGAGGGTGGGTGGTCACAGCCGAGGGAAAAGGAGAGCAAGACGATGGGGGAATAGTCCAAAGCGCCAGACAGACTGGAAGCTACACTGAAAAGGAAAAGCATAGAAGATGAAAAAATGACCCTCCAGCAGCAAAGAGACCGCAAAGAACAAGGCAGGCGTAGGTGAAGGCGGCAGAAGGGAATGGTGAGAGGGAATCACTGAAGCAGAGGCAGCAGATGAACGCCAGAGCTTAGAAGCCACTGGGGGCCTTAATGGCAGCGGCGGAGTAGGTCTCATTGGGTGAGAAAATTGCAGAAATGTTAGAATTGCATGTGGAAACAGCGCTGAAAGGGTTGCATGAGAATTGGCATGTCGATAATGTTCATTACTGCAGGGACAACTATGGGTTGCAAACGAGGACAAGTGTGGAAGGTAACGCAAAAATAGCACTGGTGGAAGAAAGGAGGGCCCCTAAAGAGGAAAACGATACATCAACATTGGGGAAGGGCGCACAGGCGAAGGACGCAGCACCACTTAGTCAGTTGCCACAGGGAAGGTGCACAGCTCTTGAACCACGTAGCGGAGACCCCGGAAAAAGGATGTAGCCAATGACTATCGGTAGGCTTTCCAGGGGATGTATGGGGGCTCGAGAGGAGGAGCAACCAAGGATTGGACAAGCAAGGAGACACATACTTGCTCAGCAGTGGGCTCAGAAGGGACCCAGGGTGCACACCCATGGCCACAAGGACAGTGGCCCTAGTCTGGCAAGTACCCTTGGAAGTAAAAGAAAAGAAATGGAGTAAGGTCTTTATTTGACATGTTTACATTACTCGAGCTGGAGCAAGTTGGGTTGGACATAGTGAAAGAGGCCAAGAAGGAGGATGACAGAAGGGAAAGCAGGAAGAGAGTGAGGAATGAGAGGAACATTATGAACTGGCTGCATGCCTTCAGGAGGTACACCTCCATAATGGTTGAGAAGTACCCGGGTGACGCTGCTGCACTGATGACATAAGAGCAGCGCATCCATGAGGCCCACAAAGAATAAGGGGGGTTGCTTGGCTCAAGTATGATAAGGGCTTCAAGCTAAGGATGCAAATGTTTCCCAGCATGAATTGGGATGACGAGGATGTGTCAGGGTACATTCACAAGATGATTTCCAGCAATGGACACAACAGCATGTGAGTGGGGGAGCAGCAGCCATTTAGGAAGCAATTCCCAAGTTGGAGGGGCATGAGTTATCAGAATAGCGAAAGAGGAAGGCGCCCTTTTGCGGCTGGGATGGTGCTTGGCCCAGGAGTTTTGGATCAAGGAAAGATACCACCTGCTTGAAATTTTGAAAAAGGGAACTGCACTTGGGGAGCCAACTGCAAGTTTAGGCACAAATACAACAAATGTGGCAGGGGGCTACACAGCCCGCCCGGTGCAGAACTAAGGGACAACAGGTCCCTAAGCAGAGGGAACAATCAAAGCAGAAGGGAAGGGGGACCTAGGGTGAGGAAAACAGCCCCAAACCCTATCTAGCTCGATACATTGCGCCTGCTGCTGAACTGATATCATGACAGGGTAGCAGCTGAGACACCCTTAAAGGGTTTCTGAGAGGGTTTCAAGATACCAAGCCACAATGTTCTCAGCGGGATGGGCCCGAAAAACTTGAAGTCAGGCGCCATGAAACTGGAGATAGTAGATTCAAAGATTAAAAAGGCCCTGCGGTCCAGAGGGCGAGGAGTATGTTTGTACCCACCAAGGTGACGCTACGACAACTGGGTCTTAAATACATGCACCCATCCAGGCTGAAGGTCCTCCACAATGGTAGATCGCACTTCTTTGACAGTCCGGAGGCAGCGAACATGTGGATTGAACACAACAACATGCCTAACAAAGGTGGTGCCAACGCCTTAGGGAGCAAAGGTGCCCCGGGATTTAACTATGCTACGCAGAGCTTCACTGTGCTACCCAGAGCTTTAACACACTTAGGTCCCTTCAAGCTACGGAGCAGATGATTCGGTGTGGAATTACTGGCAGATGTAGAGAACTGGCATAATAATGTCACTACCTACGTGAACGGCTCATTACACATGGCATGCTGCCCCTGTAACTCCCGGATGATGCCATACTTAGGTGGCCCAATGCTGCAAACTGTTAATATTCCTTATCAGTGGGGGTGAATATCTGTTGCCCACTGGTGAATTTGGTTGACCCCGCTTAAGGTTGATACCTGGCACCAGCCTGTTGCTGGTCCCTTTGCCTGCTACACAATGCCCAAGGTAGGCCTTGGAGGTACAGGTGTGCCTGAACAGTGTGCTTCTGTTAGGCAATGTTTAGTTTTTGTGTTTGAAATGTTATTGTTTCTTTTTTGTTTGTCTTATGCCACAAGGATTGCAGGGTATCACTACTGGAAGTGTGGGGGAACGCGGAGGGTGCGACTGAGCGTCCCTCACAAGTGCACCAGGCATGTTCATCATGGACAGGAGAACACGATTTATACGATGGGAGTGGCGTTGGCTGTGATTAACATGCTGCGTTCGTTGGTTAGCACGTGGGAGCCAATATGGCAGCGCCACCTACAACTTGATCATGACACAAATTAAAGTGCTCATCTGGAATGTAAGGGGCTTGGGGTCGTACCTCCGTAGGAACAGGGTGAAGTCCTATCTACACCAGAGAAAAATATCTGTTGCTTTACTCCAGGAGACCCACTTAATGGCAGAAGACCAAGACATAATCATAAACCCCTGGGGAGGGTTTGGCTATGGAGTCACTTACTCTAGATTTGCCAGGTGGGTATTCATATTGATAGATGGGTCTTTACCATTCCAACTGCTGGAAGTGACGAAAGACAGGGAAGGGAGATATTTGATCTTGCAAGGTTATCTCAACCACAGGGAAATGTGCATTGTAAATTCCAACTTCCCAAATCACACAATACCGACCCAAATTCGCACACTGTGTAGTCGCATTGCATCAGACAAGATGCTTTCTTTATATGGGGTGGGGACTTGGGATGCAACACGTGACAGATCCCCACATAAACTGTATACCAGGATGGATTACCTCCTTGCAGGGACAGGACAACTGGCTGAATTCACTAGCACGGAATATACGGGCCGCACAATGTCCGACTTCTCCCCCCAGATGGTGGTATGGGAAGAAGGAGGCCCCATATCCCCTAATCCGGCGCATGCCAGCTGATGCCCTGAGTGATGCTCTTTTTAGGGAACAATTACGGGACAACCTGATCAACTTCCTGAAAGACGATCACTGTCGGGAGTGTAGATAGTTTGGGCACGGTCTGGCAAACCATGAAAGTAGTGATTAGGGGAGAGGTCATTGCTAACGCGGCGGCATCCGCCAGAAACTACGTTATGAGCAGGAGGTCATGGAGAACTAAATAGATACCCGGGCATACGATCGGTAGACAAAGAACTTCATAACATGGGAATGTCTGTCCAAATTCGACTATGCCACACGAATAGCCCGAACAAATGCGGAGGGGGATAAATCTGGGAGGTTGCTGGCATGGTTATGTAAACCCTAAACACCCTAGAACTTTATCCACACTGCTAAATGATGAATGTGGTGCTCACTGGAGGTCTCAGACAGCAATAAATGACATCTTCACTGCTTTTTACTCCGTTTGTGGTGATGTATGAAAATTTGCTAAACAACATGGCGCCGGTGTGTGGCCATTTTGGACATTCACCTCCAAACCGCAATGAAAGTCTACATTTTTGCAAGCTCAGCTAGAAGGCAGACATGATTTCTGCAACGGTTGCGATATTGTAGCATGAAGCAGATGAGCGCCCTATGGAGAATAGTTGTTGTATTGTTTGTTCAAGGACGAGCCAAGAGGGGAGGAAGGGATGTGCAGGTGCATTGATAAGGGATGCTGGGAATGAGAGCGTGATAGGCGACCTGTGATTTTCCACTGTCGGGATTTTTCTACTCTTGCCTCCCATCCTTGCTGTCTGTCCTTCGGCCGGGGACAGTTTGCAATTTATGAGGGGCGGGGATTCATCCCCATAAGAAGAGCGGCACAATCCCCATGAGGTGACAGAGAATTGGAACCCCGGGTGTTGAAGTCTCGCTGAGAGGAAGGACGCTCTGCTCCAGACCCCATTAGTTGATGCGTGATCTCTCTACCTACCTGCCTCGGGACTGGGTAGTGTTGCACTACAACTGCACTAACGGTGATGTATACCTACTGTGTTTATTTTTGTCCATTTATTCATGTATAACCAGTTGCATTTATCTCGTAGTAATATGTTATGCAGTCCTGAAATCTTCGATCTGTGGAAGCTGCTGAACTCCATAGTCTCCCAAAAAGGTGTGAGCAAGTTCCAACCTCATCAGGGGAAAGGGGAAGTGGAGAAAATAAAATACGGCTCAGATCTCTTTCTTCATTCAGGCATCAATCTGCAGGAAAGTAAACAGAACAATGGTTACTACAGAATCTCTCCTTTCTTGCCCCTTACCACCACCCCTTAAGAGAATCTTCGTACCTGTGCATCCTCTGCCTCTTGCCTAGAGGATTTTCAATTCACTGAGCTGAGTTTTCTCTTTCCTTAACAAATGTTCCCTTAAAAAAAAGTCTTTTCTCTGTCTTAAAAGTCTTTGTAGTTCATTTTACTAAGCAAGAGATTTCCTTCTTGAAATTCTGAAACTGCTCCTCAGTACAACTGATTCCTAGTGTGAGTGTCTTTCTTTGTACAGAAACCTTTCTTGGTAGACAGTTATCTTGTTGGCTTCATTGTCTTGGTTTAATTCAAATTTTAGGTTTATTGAGTCTCTTCAGGGTTGAAGTGCTTTCCTATTTACTTTTTTCTTCAACGGGTGTTTAGCATCACACTTTGCTTATCCTACGCATGCGCATTCACTAATACCCTTTTGTTTAACTTATTTTCCTTTACATCAGCTCCGCACACAGCGCAAATCTCTTAACATTCGCTTGACTCAATTAATCTCGCCATTGCTCATCGCGATCCGATTGACGGACACTAACGACTGCAGACACTATCCCTACAAACTACGTGCACGCGCTAGGGAAACTGCCTGACTTCACTGTGACTTCAAATGCGCATTCGCAAACCACTACTCTACAAAAACTACAAACTGCGCGCACACACGCGTAAAAGGTACCTATGCCTGAGTCCTCGAGACAAACTTTGTTTGCGCATTCGCCAGACGAAACACCAAAGACTCCTGCCTCACATACGCGCAAGCGCTTTCTTAGTTAAACAATTCTAAACCTTAGTTAACTCCCTGGAATACTATTCCTCTACGCCTGCGCACAACTGTCTTGGGCAACAGCTGACACAACTTGTCACTGTCCAAATTCTGAAATAAACGACCATACGGTCCTGAAACAACTAACCAATGAAGCATTTTACTCAACAAGAGTTTTTGAAAGTAGATTTCACTTTTAAAACGTTTGTTAGCTACGGGAGTTGACCTCACAGATTAAAGCAACAGTCTTTCAATAAGAATGTTCCTCCTGAAAACTGTTACTTAGCTAAATACCTAAACTGAACATCCTTTAACATTTTTTGTAAGAGATTCAATAATAGTTAATTGTAACTTTGCTTGAAAGAAGATTGCTCTTCTCGGCAACAAATGTAAACTTAACGCTCCTACCAGAAACAACAGGTTCTCTTGTCCCATGCAGCTGTAGCTCTTTGCCTTCTTCTTTGGAGAGTTAAGAATACTTATTTTAATGACATTTAACTACTAGGAAATTGGAGCTCTTAACATACAGGACCTTCCTGGAGCTAGCTGGACGATGAAAGGCAGTTTAGAATGTTGCCAGGTCCACCAGGTGACTACTTGGACCAATCAGCACTCTGCCCCTCTCCTCCATGTTGGATTGGTTTACTTTCACTCTGAAGACACTAAAGTTAAGGGCAAATAAAACATCTCCAAATAAACAGCTTCACACTTCTAACATCAGAATTCCTCCCTCTCCCACATTCGCAGCAGAACCAGACCTGATAGTTGTATACTAATAGAATGTGAATAAAGGGCCTGTAAAGAGCCAATTATTTTCCAACTAATGGTCTAAGTGTACATTATTGCCTTCCTGAGTCCAAAAACGTTTAGTTTGTGTAATAGGGTAAGTGCCTGTCAGGCTGAGACTTAAAGAAACATCCACAGGAGCTGCTGAACCCCGACAGACCCACAAAGGCGTTGTGTGCTCAGCTATGAATATGTTGGTTGAGTGCCCAACACCCCCGGAAGAAAAGGGGAAGTGGATGAAATAGAAAAGAAGCAGATTCCTTCTGTGCCCTGAGGGTTATCTGTAGTCGGAAGAAGAGAGAACAACAATTCTGGTTATTTTATAACATTCGATCTCTGTCCTTGCTGAATCCCGAATTCAAATATTTTAAGATGTATACCTATTATTCCTCTGCTGATAGCCCAGAGGAAGTTCTTTGATTTTTCAACTGGACTTGAATGTGAGGAATTATATATATATATATATATATATATATATATACATATATATATATATATATATATATATATTGGATATTCTTCTCCTCTTATTCTCAACTTTTTAAAAAAAACACTAGCAAAGGTCCATGCCTTTAGATCTTTAACTTACTCAAATGCTTACTTTTCTCTACCTTTGGAAACTGCTGATTAGTGTCCAAAGTCACTTAGCACATTAAATCTCCTTTTTGTTCAGTGTAAAACTTTAAAACATTCTGACAGGACCCGACATCAAAGGGTTCATTCTTCAGTGTTCAGAATACCCTCACCTTCAAGGAGCACTGTTGCTGCTGTTGGCCGCGTATTCCCATGCTCTCCTGTTCCCACGGGTAAGGAAGTTAGTCACAATGCAACCGGCGTGTTAAAATGTGAAACTGACTCCTAAAGGAGCTTCCACGCTTTCACTCTGCTAGGGAGTCCAAGCAGCGTTGAAATAACAAGCTGTGTCATGGTCTCAGCCCAATCCGCATGTGAAAAATAAAAGAAACAGACTCCTAATGGAGTCTCCGTGCTTTCGCTCTTCAAAGGAGTCCAAGCGGCATTGAAATGACCAAGCCGCATCGCCCATAAAACCCAGCAAATATGCGCTGCGTGGGCTTAATAGATAACCAAACAGCATTCAGGTGAGGAAAGCTTTCGGGTCCTTCCTTTTTGATTGCGCAACAGAAGAAAAAATAAACGAACCGCCTTGCTCGGTATTTGCAACGCGAACATACAGGAACTAGAGCGCACAGTTCAATTCAAGTACAGACTGTCCAATGTTTAAATCTAAGAACAACTTTAGTCTGTTAACGCTTACTTTATATTCATTAAATAACTGGGAAACTTATATGAAGAGATCTGTAACCCTTATTTTGAAATTGGCTTAAGAATTAAGAACGGCACGTTCACTTAGTTCAGAATTAGACGACAGCTTCTCAGGTCTGCTTGTCTTATACAAATAAACGTCCCACTTCAGCTTAATTTCCTGACTGAGCCCAAGTTCATAGGCCTCAACAATTGGAGCTTCCTAGATCCTGATATCCTCAGCTGGACAAAGGACAATGAAAGGCAGTTGAGAATGTTCCCCAAGTGACCTTGTGTATTACCCAGCCAATCCAATCACCGGTTGACACCTCCATCTTGGTTTGGGCAAGTATCCACACTCTAAATAGAACAGTTAAGGCCCAACTCGATGAATGAATGAAACACAAAATGTCACTTCCAAGTATTTAACCCTGCCCATACTCATCATACAGATAATTTCCAACAGCGCTACTTCAGTATAGAACCCTGACAGTGCTGAGATGATTGCACGTGTCTGAAAAGCAAAACATAGTGGCACTGTGAGCAGGGTATTATTATTTATGTGTTTTAGTTCATCAGGAAACTTTACAAAATATAAAATGTTATATATAACATTAAAACAGTTAAAACACATTTAACAACTAGATCTCATGAGCAAGGTATTTGTGATGAAATGAATTCCGAATACCAACAACTCGGCTTTGACACAGAAAGGCAATTTCTTTGTTTTTTTTGTTGAGTTTGTGAATTTTGTTTGATTGTTGTTGAGGTTTTGATAGGGGAAAAATCCATCGAAATTATGAGTTCTTTATTTAGGAAAAAAGGAAGTTCTCCAGGCAGAGATTGTCCTGAAGTGATGATTCCATGGTGGACAAAGAGTCCATATGACAAACTTGCACAGACTTGGGCATGTGGTTCAGGTTTGAGTGAGACCTGGGATACAAGTATAGGTGAGGCGAGTCCGGTTGAGGATGTGGCTTGTTTGCAACAGGTACTCGTAGAGAAGGGAAAGGCAGACAAGGTTGGATTTTGTTGCATGCGTTCAGGAAGCTGCATAAGCCGAATGTGGAACTACAGGCGAATGTCTTGAGGTTGGAAAAAGAGTTGGCTGCTGAGAAACAGATTGCACTAACACAGCAACTTCAGATGAAATTGTATCATGATGAGGCAGATAAATATCAGGCAGTGGCCAAAAGAGTTGCCGTAAGAGTTGCCCGATACAAATATCCAAAAAGAGGGAGAGAGAATACTCGCAAAGTGGCAACTGATTGCCTCCACAGGGGTTGATTGGGATCCCGACCAATAGGATGGGGATGTATTTGACAGCACTAGTTCAGAGAGTGGTTCCGACTGGGAGATACCATTCAAACCGGAGCTAGATATGAAGGAAGTGACCGTTAGACCAGTTATTGTTAGGCTCACCTGGTATCCATGGCGACGCCACCCAGCCCTGGTTGGATGATTTGCACTCTCGAACCCTGTCCCGGTCCCTTGGTAAGGCCTCTGGTTAAAGACGGGTCTGCAATATAGGAGAGCTGGATTCAATACCAGATTGTCTTTGTTTTCCCACCTCCCTTGGCCTCAACTCCTTCCTCCCCCTTGGGCCCTCTCCTCACCTTAATATTGTAGAAGGTGGATTCTCCGTCCTGCTCCTCGTGGCAGGGACGCATAGATGTGGGGGGCGAGCAGCGACCGAGTTACTTCACTGGTGCAAGCCCTCCCTGTGGTAATCCAGGCCTGCTGCGACTCCGTAGGTTTGCTCCTTTACAGTCTTTATATGCAGTCCTTATGTTCCTCTTAGTTCGAATGATAATGTCTTGCTTCTTTCCTTTTAGGTATAGAAAGGTAGTTTGGAGTTGTCATGTAGTTTGAAGATGAGCATGGGCTGGTAGGCGAAAGCGCGGTGTGCGTGATGCTGTCCGGTGAGTAATATGCAATGCGCAGTGCTGTTTCGCCTTTTATATTGCGATCCTGTGTCTTTTCTCTCCTTGCAGGTTGCGATGTTCCCCGCCGAGCACCGTAATGTTCCAGCAATGATACTGGCCAGGAGATGACTACCCTGGTAAGAATTGTGTGGCTTTCTTCATTCGGAAGGCAACGTGAGTAAACGCTTACTAATGCTGTCTTTCTTTCTCCTCTTTCCAGGTTATGCTATTCCAGGATGCATGTGGTGCCGGATGATGGAGTTCGTACCTTCAGGTGAGTGGAACTGAAGTCGGCCATGGATTGAAGACAGGATACTGTTCCAGGTAAGTTTTGTAGTGTTCTTTCTCTCTCTGCAGGTCCTTGGTTTCAGGTAAGCTGGCATCAAAGAACTGGACACAGTGAGCATTACGCTGCCCACAGCAGACTAACGCAAAGCATGTTCTGCTGTTTGGGTGTGGCTTAAATAGTCTAAGGTAAAATAGTCTAGGTAAAATAGTCCCAGGCCTGCCACACCCAAAGTAGTCCAGGTAAAGTAGTCCCAGGCCTGCCACACCCAAAAGACTAGACCGCATAGCTCAGTTCCTTGTAACTGAGCTATGTGTGTGCCTCCATGTTGGCTGAACCCCCCCCCCAAGTTAAATAGTCCCAAGTAAATAGTCCTGTTCTAATGTTGGTCTTCATGATGGTTATGAGCCTGACGCCACAGGCGCCAGGACTGACTCCAAGAGAGTCTTGGATGAGGTTTTAAGGCCTTTGACCTGGCCCTAACTGGAAGGCTGACTTGCCAGTGAGGGCCAGGGGCAAGGGTCATGACAGTTATGCGTAGACGAGCTGGGCCACAACTGAATAATCCTGGATGTGGTCCGGTGGATTTTACAACATTGGAGGATTACTCTCAGCAAGAGTTATGGGAAAAAGAACTGTGGCAGGATATCGTAGAAATGTTGACGCATAGTGAGGTGACCGTGTATCATGTGGATTCACATTGCACAACAGACTCATTGGAACGTTGGTTCAATTCTGTTGCTGATGAACATGCCAATATTTCAGCTATGGACATGAGGTCTGAGGAAGATGATCTGGAAGGGATTGCCAAGTGGGCACATCAGAAAAGTGGGCATCTTGCAGAAAAGGCTACGATCAGGTGGGCACAAGATTGAGTAATTAGTATTCCTTTACAAGTAGTGAAAAAGGTGATTTTGCAATGCCCAGTGTGTCAGCATCAGAAACAAAGATCCATTCCACATGTGATTCAAGGCACATTGTAATGAGGTAAATTATGAAAATCTGGTCATCGGTCCGGTGACAATTAGTAGAGGATGTCAATATGCGCGTACGATGGTAGACACGTATTCAGGGTACTTGATGGTATTACCATGCAAAATATCTACACAGTTAAATACCATTAAATTGTTACATCAAGTGGCAGTGTACTATGGTGTACCTTTACAAATATAAAGTGACAATGGGTCACAATGTAAAGGAAAGCTGATTCAGGATTATTGTCAGGAGAAGGGCGTCAAATGGATCTTCCATATCCCTTATCACCCCGAGTCTTTGAGAATGATTGAGAGGATGATTGGTTTGTTGAAAGAACACTTGTGAAAGACTGGTGATGGTAACCTGAAAGGATGGCGTGAACACATTCTGGATATGGTGCAAGCGTTGAATTGCAAATGGTGAAACTCATTAATGCGAATGTTAACACCAGCTTTACAAATGAAACTAAATAGGGCATTTTAAACTTTGATATATTGGGAAATGTTACCTGGAACTCTGGCTCCTTATTGAGCGACACCTGAGTCTGCAGAGGTGGACATGTATGTTATGGAAGAGATCAAACTTGAACCAAGAGGGATCAGTGTTATTGACACAGGAATTGGAATGTGAATTCCATCGGAACACATGGGATTGATTTCCCCTAGATCTGGGTTAGCCTTGAGAGGGATCCAGGTACTGGGAGAGATTATGGATGCAGATTATCAGGGAGAAATAAAAGTAATTTTAATCAATAGTGTAGAGAAAATGTTGCCAATGCATAAAGGGGATTGAGTGGCGCAACTGATTATGGTCCCTATAAAATTATCCATAGTGAAAAACGGTGAGCTACCCACAGTGGTAACTACACATGGGGACAAAGGTTTTGGCTAATCAGACAAAATGGTTCCGGGAGCGAAAGTTTGGGTTGAGAAACCCAGTGGTCCGCTGGTTCCTGCAGATGTCATTGCAGCAGGTGAGGATCAAGTTGTTCTGGTAATGGAACAATGAAAGGGGAAATTAAGCCACGTTCCAGCTGACAAATGTGATTTGAGTGAGTGATGTACTTCACTGATATTTTGTGTTTTTTTGTAAAAACAATTTCCAGACCCTGTTCGTGATGGATTTGTGTGGAGTCCATTCGGGCTGGTCCGGGGACATGCGAAAAGATGTGGCAAATGTCTCTGTTGTCTGACTGACTCAGATGATCTGGATGACGACTACCAGCCTTGTTGTGACCACTTTGCCTAACACGGATTTGACTGTATTGTCGAGGAGACGTCGTACCATAGGCGTGATGCATTGCCCTCTTCCGCGACGGCCTTATCTTTTGTGGGGCATGGCTATGCTGGGATTGTCTGGCAACCCGAGAATATGTGGGTTTTTCTGGCCCGTCGGGTTCTGAACGTCTCACACTTTTGCCTGGCTGATGTTCACGATGCTTTGAACTAAACATGTCTTGTGGCTGTACCAATGCTGACACCTGTGCTACAAGTTTTTGGAGTATTGCATAAAGATACTCTAGTGGAGAACTCTGATGTGAGAACTTCTTTTTCTGTTTATGAATACTGTACATTTTGTTCTGATACTGATCGGATGTGGAGGAATCTGACTCTTGTTGTCACTTATGACAGTGCTCTGACTGATGTCTGCTACATGATGACTTGTGATCCTCCACACATTGGCAAATGTCAGCAATTGGACTTGGCGGATGGGAAGAATGCAACAGATTTTGAGAAGCATTTATATGCATGTTCTATGGTTGAATGTACTGATGTATCTAATACTATGTTTTGTAATTTTACTATTGTAGCTGCCAGCCATTTTAGGCATGTCAAACTTCCGACAGGTTGGCTAGTTTCCGGTGGTAATTTTACCTACACCTACATTCCTGTGAATATTTCTGGTGGGCCTTGTGCTTTGACGCGGCTCCGTTTGATGATGTTTCCTCTGCAGCCTGCGATTCGTCGAGCTACGCGTTCTGTTCATCATTTCGGCATGTCGCCGGATTGTGATTCTAATGTGCATTTGTCATCTTAACCTGAGGTCTTAGCACTTGTATTCTCTTTGGTCGGTGTTTGGGGGTTAGCGGCTGGTGGTTATAAATCCTTGATTAGGTTAGCTTGTGTAGTGGCTGAGGGGCTTAATGAAACCTCTCAAGCTTTGACAGAGCTGCTTTTAGATGGCACACATTTTAGAAATGCTATTTTGCAGAACAGAGCTGCTACTGATTATTTGTTTTTGAAGCATAATTTCGGTTGCAATGCTGTTGAAGGGAATGTGCTGTTTTGATTTGAATGTCCATTCCCGTTCTATTGAGAAGCATGTTGGTAATTTGAATGATTTGATTTCCCAGGTGACTCAAGATCGGGGCGGGTGTTGGTGGGATCAAATGTTTTCCTGGATTCCTGAAGCATTGCGCTATGCTTTTTTGTTTGTGCTTTTGTAGTTGTTTTGATTGTTTGTTATTGTATTTCATGTAGTCCTAATTTGGTTGAGATATTTCGTGAGTTTCAAAAAACTGTCATTTGTTCCATTGGGGTGTATGGTAGTTGATTGTACAAAGGGTGGATTGTAGTGCATGTGCAAAAATGAGGTGAACAACATGGTGCCGGTGTGCAGCAGTTTTGGACATTCACTTCCAAACCGACATGAAAGTCTACATTTTTGCAAGCTCAGCTAGAAGGCAGACCTGATTTCTGCAACAGTTGCAATATTGTAGCATGAAGCAGATGAGCGCACTATGGAGAATAGTTGTTGTCTTGTATGCTCAAGGACGACCCGAGATTGGAGTAAGGGATGTGCAGGTGCATTGATAAGGGGTGCTGGGAACGAGAGGGCGAGAGATGAGCTGGGTTTTTCAACTGTCTGGATTTTTCCACTCTTGCCTCCCATGCTTGCTGTCTGTCCTTCAGCCAGGAACAGTTTGCAACTTATGAGGGGCAGGGATTCGTCCCCATAAGAAGAGAGGTGCAATACCCATGAGGTGACCGAGAATTGGAACCACAGGTGTTGAAGTCTCGCTGTTAGTTGTTGCGAGATCTCTCTGCCTACCTGCCTTGGGACTGGGTGGTGGTGTTGTGGCCGAGATGAAGCTTTCTCCTACAACTCCACTAACGGTGATGTATACCTACTGTTTATTTTTGTCCATGCATTCATGTATAACCAGTTGTATTTATCTTGTAGTAATATGTATACTAATAGAATGCAAATTAAGGGCTGTAAAGAGCCAAACATTTTCCAACTAATGGTCTAAGTGTACATTATTGCCTTTGTGAGTCCAAGAACTTTTAGTTTGTGTAATAGGGTATGTGCTGAGGTCATTACACATGTCTGAAAAGCAAAACAGTTATACAAACATGACCACCAGATACCCTCTGATGACATAACTGAGGCACGCTCACTGATACAACTCCCGAAATGTACTGCAGGCCAGAAGGCCACCCTAGACCAACCTATCACTGTTTAAGAACTAGGAGAGGCAATCCCTTCCCTCTCCACCAGTAAAACACTGGGGAGTGATGGGCTCCCATCAGAATTTTACAAAGCGTATTGCTCCACCCTGGCCCCGGCACTCCTTAGGGTCTTTGATGAGGCGTACGATAGGGGCATGCTCCAGGCTAGCATGAGGGAAACACTAGTGATACCTATTCCCAAACCCGGGAAACCAACGGAGAAGTGGGACTCTTATCGCCCCCTAGCCATGCTAAACTATGGTGCTGGCTGCGCACCTTTGTAAATGTATTGCTTCCTTGATACGTACAGACAAAACTGGGTTTATACCCGGCAGCAACACCACCCTGAACCTCTGCCGATTGCAACAACTTATGGATCAAACCAAAGCCTGCATGGAACACTATGCAATGGCGTCTCTTGATGCCCACAAAGGCCTTTGACTCATTTTCTGAGTGATACTACTATACACTTCCCCAACGGCCAGAGTGAAATCATATTGGAAGCATGGAACATACAAAGGGGGATTCGTCAGGGATGCCCACTTTCGCCCATGCTATACGTACTGGCTCTGGAGCCGGTGGCCGTATACTTAATTCAGGAATACCTAGAGGCAGGCATTGAGATAGCTGAAACAAAGCACCTTGTATCATTGTACGCAGACGATGTCCTGCTTTAACTGTGCGAAACGCAACACAACCTACCTGTTGTCCTGGACAAATTTGCAATGTTATCTGGGATCTCCTTTAATAGACAGAAATCCTGTCTTTTCCCCTTTGACGGGCCTATGTGGGGAGGTTACAACTTCCCTACTCGATCTGAGTCTTAAATGGGAGACACATTCCTACAGATATCTGGGAACGTGCAAATAACACACACGCCCAAGGAGCCGTATACCCACAATACACTCAGGGTAGTAGATAGTATTAAGAAGTCTGTGAGCGTCTGGTTCAGTTTACCACTCTCTCTTACGGCTAGAGTTGCTATAGTTAAGAGGATCGTCCTTCCCAGACTCATACACAGTTTCCCAAATGTTCGCTATTACATATGGGCTGCTTTTTTCCGTTCATTTGACACCCTGCTTAGGGGCTTCTTGTGGGACCCATGGCGACATAGACTAGCACTTCATGTTCTGTGCCTATCTTATAAGGACGGCGGGGTACAGCTCCCGAGACAGGAGCCTTATTATTTGGATCTCAGATTCAAGTAAGGCTGACATTCTTTGGTTTTTTTAATCCCCTTGGTACATCCTTGCCTTTTTTCTATTGTCTTGTCTCCTAGGTCCTACCGTGTCAATGTAGCGCCCTGATGTCCTTGGTCTTTGGTGCTCTATAAATAAGTAAATAAATCAAATTAAAATAAACAAGGAATGAAATGGCATAAACTGGAGAAGCGTCCCCTGACATAGTAATAATCCATCTAGGTGGGAGCGACTTGGCCCAATTGGGCACAGGGCAACTGCTGAACGAAATGTGCCACACATTGTTGGCATTGAGCAAGGACCTGGGGGCTTGCGAGTTGATGAGGTCAGAGATGATTCATAGGTTCACATGGAGAGTGGCTAATTCAAACTCAGCAGTTGAGAAGTCGAGGAAAAAGTTGAACATGGCAATGGCAACATTTTGCAGGGGGGCTGGTTTCTCAACAATCTGGCACGGGCTGATAAGCTTTGGAGTGCCTCTGTAGTATGAGCAGGGTGGGGTTCACCTGTCGGACATGGGTTGCTACCTCTTTTTGTTGAATTTGGAGGACACCCTAAGGGGGTGAGGCTGTGAATAGTAAGCATATTTTGCACCAGTGGGGGCAGCAAATGGTAGAAAACCCATTTTTGCTGTGGCGGGAACTCTGGCGATCGAGCAGTGCCAAAACTAACCTCCTGATGGAGGGTAAAGAGGACCAAAAGTAAATGGCCTCCATTAGCCTAGCACGGCGAGGGGCGACAAGGTCAAAAGAGGAGGGGCACCCACGTGGTAGTCAGCTGCCAGGCTGGGCTGGTGGAAAAAGCAAAACATAACGGCACTCTCTGCAGTCGATGTGTTCTGCCTATGTTTACACACAGCCAACAGCAGCAGCACAAAATACCTCCGGCTGAGCGCTCATGAGGTGTGGAAGGCAGAAATGCAGTGCTAGAACGGATTCCAAAACCGGGGGAACCACAAGCCCGTGCCAGAGAGCCGCTGTAATGCATCTAAACCGCAGTGGTCTGCTGCTCCCAACAGTCTCGGATACTCGTGCTTGTCTTTATTTTATTTTTTTTGCACTTGTATTTGAGGCTATTATGTAGCACTATTAACGTTGGAATGCTGCAGAGCCAGCTGCAGTCAATAATGTGTCCCTTCAGAGGTGCAAATGGTAGGGGATTAAAAATGGGAGTGATGCATACAACTGCATAGTGTACAGACACGGTTTTGTCCCATGCAAGTGAGCTGGGTGGCGAGGTGCTCGTAAAAATATTCTTTAACATAACATAACAGATGAAGACGGAGCCAAAGTAACAGTGACCTTCTTTATTTTCTATCCTCCCGTAAGTCCCGCTTTACTTTCATCCCTTGTTCCTCCTCTTCCCCCCTCCCCCCACCCGATATCCTGTGCCCCTCACTTACGCCAATAAGGTGCATGTTCTTTGACTGTGTCTTTCCAAAGGCAACATTATTTTAAGGTGCACATTAATCAGCGTGCTGTTAATTGCAGACTTTTAAGCAATGTCACACATTTTTGCAAGTCTGTCTCTTGCCTGCCATGACTCCACCCCAGCCCCGACCCCGCGCCCTCCCAAAGTATTGTTTTCCCATTTCCAGAGCTGCCGAAATCTAAAGCGACCCCTCCCCCATGCCCTATTTGCTGGCTCCAGGGTGTTGGGTGCACATTGGCATCTGGGTGGCTTTCTTTACCTGCCCGGTTAGTGCTATGCACAAGGGATGAGGTGTGCTTGGCACAAGGCAAGGGATGAGGCGTGTGTTGGCCACAAGGCAAACGCGACTCTATATTCATGTTGCCTTCGTTTGATGCTATTGCGCTGCTTCCATGAAGGCGGCAGCACTTGAGACGCCATCTTGCTCAGAATGAATAGAGAGTCTTCTGCGTGACACTCAGGTAGAATGTCACTTTTGTCACTCCCATTGTGCTGGCATTTATTACCATGCACCCACAGCCCATCACGCTGAATAATTGTAGACGCATAAATGTGTTATTTGCAGTGCTGGTCATTGGGCCGGCTCTCGGCGAATCCGAGATCTGGCACCAGATGTGTAGCCGGATCTCGGGATCCGGCCAGAGTCAATGCCCAACCCCATGAATCGCGCTGGTAGAAAAAAAAAGCGTCCGCGACGGCAGCATTTGCCGTTTACCGCAGTTCTGGCACTGATGTGTAATGCACAATGCTCACTACATGTACAACTGAAAGGAATCAGTTGTACATGTAGCGAACATTGTGATTTACACACCAGTGCCAAAGCTGCGTAAAAGTCAATGCCGCCTTCGCGGGCGTTTTTTTTCTTTTCCTTTTTTTCGCACAACAAAATGAGCCAGGGCTCATCAAGGGGGTCTGGCCTAACTGCAGGGGTCCTGCGGGCAGTTAGGCCACGCGCCCCTGATGAGCCCCGGGTCAATGGGCTAATAGCACCCCTGCCAGGCAACCTTTTATAGTGATCAACACCCTCTCCCCGTGGAAGGGGGGGGGGGGGAGAGGGTGATGATCTCTGCATTTATATTCTATAGGCTTGCCTGGCAGGGGACAGGGCCTCGCCTATTCAGCCTTAATGGTGGCGCTGCCCCTTGCCAACTGGGTAGGGGCAGCATCACCATTAAGGCTGAAAGGGTGAGGCCCCTGGAAGCTGAGGCCGTTTTCCTGAAGACTGAAACTCTCCAGGAAAACGGCCTCCGCTTCCAGCGGCCTCGCGTTTTCTCCATAATGGTGGCGCCGCCCACGGGCATCTCCTGCTTAAAGGGATGCCTCGCAGGTGCGGCGCCACCATTATGGCTGAAAGGCATTTTTTTCTGGAGTCTGAAGCTTTCGCACACGAGCGAGAGCTTCAGGCTTCAGAAATAAAACATTTTCGTGTAATGCCCGGGGCTGGCAGGGGAGTAGTGGGCCCTGCAGGGCCCCGCCTCAAAGGAAATTTCGGAGCCTGGCGGGGCTGAGCCCCGGCAGGCCCCGTGCCACTTCAAGCCCTGGCCGGCGGTAAAAGGCCATATTACTGTTGTGGGCGCTTATTTTTCTTTCTTTTTTTAAAAGTATTTATTTGATCGGATGGCCACTACCAACCCCGCCCCCTCCAGACCACGCCCCCTGTGTCCCCCCAACTCCTCCCCCACCCCGGCACTCGTGGGATCCCCACCACATTTTTTCCATTTCCACCACTGGTTATTTGTAAGTAGTGCCGCCCGGGCAGCTTTCCAAAGCATACTTTGAGGTGACCTGGTTCTCTGTGATGACACACCATGCTGGATCCTGTGGTAAGTGTAACGCTAGGTAGGTGTATTAGTACAGTCTCAGAAGGTCGCCTGGGTCCATCAGGGGAGTATACATGGAACTGCCACTGGTCACCCACACCCCAGCCAGCTCACTCTGTAACTGGGCTGGCATCCAACAGAACATTCCCCCAGCCCTTCATCAACATTCCATGCATGCACCCAGGCACAAGCTTACACGCGCAGAGACAGGCAGAGTGCTACACACTTCCATACAATACATATAGTACATTGACCCACATCCGGTGCACGACTCCCTTCCATGCACTTCTTAGGATTGCAGCAAACGCCTTCAGTGCTAAGGGTGACTATGTTCATCCAATCCACATAGGAATGCATCAGAACCCAGCACTTAATTAAATAGTGAGGTCACATTTTCTAGACCCCTTTTTAGTTTTGACTATTAGGTGGCACCACCTATCAGCTGAAACTATCACATTAGAGTACAGTTAGAGACAAATAGCATGTGAGGAGGGACACAAAGAGTGTAGGTGTTTGGTTATTTACTCACCCGTTGACTGCCTGTGGCCATGATAATCCCTATGGCCATTCTCACCCACTTCCTGCCCCTCCCCACCTAAACAGATCCTCAAGAGATCTCTTTGAGGTAGCATTATCAGCTCTTACCATCAAATTTTCTGCTCAAGTGCCTGCCAGTGTTTTTTCAAAGCAGTCTTCTGAGAGTTAATGACTTAATTGGAGCTGTAAAAGCGCTACTGATGTAATAAAAGAGGTGTACTCTGCTGGAGAAGCTGTAGTAGCTGGAAAATTGGACATCAGTGCCTGCGCCTTTAACAGAAGTTCAACATACTTTGCCTGGCGGCACAGAAGAACCGGCGTGGAGTTCGGGGACGAGTTCAGTCACACTTGAGTTGAATGTCAGTAGATTGTAGCAGTCCCGCCTTAAGTTTGCCTTATGGAGGACGGTCAGAGCCTGAGAAGTAAGAGGGCCTGCTGGCAGTAAAGTGACGGGAGATAAGACTTTTCAATCTAAGGCCCACATCCCGCTTACGGCTGCCTCTGTGTCCCGCTCTATATCCCCCTCTGGAGGAGTTCCTCTGTTGGCCCCCAGGACCCTTCTTTGGATTTGTGGATGTGTGAGGATATTGACACTGATTTGATTTTCTATCTTGGTGAGGGTAATAAGAAGCCATCGCCGGTTGAGAACAACCTTAACCCTGCACCTTCTAGAGCTTTGGCATCTGCTCTGGCTCGGCAGGACAAAAGTTCCCCCAGACTCGACGAGCAGGGTCGTGTACAATATTCCACGAATCAGCTGCCAGTGAAGGCACAGATCCACAGTGAGAGCCTACAGCCCCACGTTCTGGGGGCCTGTCAAGCATGGAAGGTCAAACATGGCAGTCAGAGATCGAGAGCAAGACCGGACCAACTCTGGAATGTGTGTTTCCACTTGCCCCCAAGTGTCGGCAGGTCTTTGGGCAGCTTTGGTGGTCTCGCCCTGGGAACGGTCTTCGGGAGGAACCGGGGGGTGGAAGTGCTCACTGAACAGACTGGTAGAAGTTGGGGATGGAGGCATGGCCAAAACACTTTGAGCATTACCGCAGGACATTAGGAGAAAGGTTTTAGGGGTGTGCGGTGAGGCTATGGGTGTTAAAAAATACCCCTATTTTAGCTCAGCCTCGCCCCCAAGTCCGTTTCCAATCTCATCCTCACCCTTGCCCTCAACCACCCGTGGATTTTTCAAGCTGCCCCCACCCCCCCGCCGATGATGATAAACACTCCAATAGTTTTGGGGAAAAGCCTCGAAAAAACAGAACTCTGTGCAAACAAGGACAAAGACATAGAGAAGACTCGAGCAGCAAAGTGCCATTAGGCAGGCTTTAAACTACCATTAACAAGTACAGAAGACCCAGCCGTACCTAGCCCAGCAGTAAAGAGGGTTGGGGGGAAAAATAACGAAAAGTGCTGATCTTGATCATTGGGCCGGAGGTAGAGGCCATGTGAGGTGTTCCTCAGCATTCTTCAAGGATCATCATGTCAGATTTGGAAGCCCATGGGCAGTTCTTGAGTCTATTATTGACCCCATCGGCACGAATCCCTCCTTGCATAATCGTGGAGGCGAGGAATGAGGATGAAGGAAATGGAGCTCACAGTCTTCAAATACAAGAGGTGGGGCAACCGTGACAAAGGGTGGGAGCTGAACTACAGGCTCTCAAAGCAGTGCATACCAGCACCCCAGGGCCAAGGGACATTGAGCTGGCTAAGGAAAAGGGGAGAGCGGTGGCAGCTTCCTAAAAGATGGTCATAGCCAGAATTGAAAAAATGATCCAGATGGTGGATTCAGGACGTCGCACCACACATGGTGATCTGTCAGTTTGGTCCGAAGTGGGGATGCAAGGGGTAGGAATGGAAAGAGAGCCTCAAACATCATCCTTCTGCAATGTCTTTGAAAAAACTTTGTGTGAGCTCTGGCAAGACATTCCAATGGTATCCGCCATGCCCACTGAAAGGATCGAAGTGGAAAGGAGGGATTTACCACCTGGGAATCTCTCAACCTCCTCATCATCATCATTGGGGTCCTCTCTTCCAATACAAGATTATAAAAGAGGAAGAAGGGCACGAAAGGTTAGAGCTAAAGGTGAAATGTCAGCCAGACCTGATCTGTTTAGTATGATGTCCACCTTAACAATTGCCCTTGCCCCCTTTCTAAAGTCCTATGAAAGTATGAATGATAGCTTAAAAGATCAGACCACTCTTATTGCAATGTTATATTACACAATTATGTTAATTGATGGCTATATTGCAGCATCCACGGGAAACCCAGTAGGGAACCAAAAAAAGGTGGGGGAAGTTCATCAAGAGCGTATGCAGGAAGCTTGCTTAAAGATAAGCCATCATACCATCCCCTCCAAGCCCATTTTGGACAAGGGTCATCTAAGTCTCCAGTGAGGCAGAATCAAAAAATGATTGGTATTGATGTAGCATGCCAAGGAGAGAAGGCCACTGAGGATCAAGATCTGCCTGAGTAATTCATTTTAGAACCTTCAGACTTGCTGTCAGTATCGGGTCTCACCTTCTTTGGTTTGTTGTCCTTCGATGCGAAGAGATAAGGCCTTTTGCTTCAAGCCGCCACCGTGCCAGACCAGTATATAAAGCTGGGTGGCACAAAGGCCACCTGGAGCACTGGGTCTCCAGGAAAAAACTCCCTCCAAGGGGGGAAAAAACCTGGTAGTGTCGTGATGCCCAGTTAACTGTTATCGGTAGATGATTGATGCTGAACCAGACAATCCAAACATGCGGCAGCACCAGGTAGGCAGAAGCACAAGTTGGAGAGGTGAAGATGCAACGACAAGGCGGGCAAACACCAACAGGGAAGCCACAGAGAACAGCAGGTAAGGAAACAGCGAGGACTGACAAGGAGCAGAGATACCAGGAGCGAGGGGCGAGGCCGGGCTGAGCTGAAGGCACGAAATCGGGAAGCCAAAGCAAACAGGGAAACAGAGAGCACGGAACAGCCGTGAAGAATGGTAAACAAACTAGCGTACAGCAACAACGGTAAGCAGTTGCAACGCACTGCCTACCTGTTACTCCGATGCTTTAAAGCCAAAGCTGCTTCTTCCGCCATTGATGCAGACGTGATGACGTCCACGCTCCGGCTACAAGAATACCCGCCATGTTTGTATGGGACGTTGTCCTCCAGCGTTTCCATAACAACACACAAGTCAACAATCTTTAGGTCTGCCGTGAACAGCGTGGAGATGTTACATCATGCCCCCTCCTATGTCTGACACCACCTGCTTCCAAGGGTGGCTTTTGTGGAACTTGTGAATCAGACGAGGGGCTTGTATGTTGGAGTAAGTCTCCCACGACCTTTCAGCTGCAGAGTACCCTTCCCAATCCACCAGATACTGAAGGACACCACGATAATACCATGAGTCACAGATCTGGCAAACCTCGTATTCTCCCTCTAGATCTTCCGTCGGGGGAATGGCATCCTTCTTGTTCTTTCCCAGAAACGGTTTCAACAACCAGGTATGGAACAGAGGATGTATACGCTGCCAAGTGATTGGTAAACAGAGCTTGTTACCCACCGGATTGATGGCTTTCACCACTGGAAAAGGTCTGAAATGCCTGGGTGAAAACTTTCCTGGTCTTAGTCTGCGTGGGAGGTATTTTGCAGAGAGCCATACTAAGTCAACTTTTTTGGAATCCTTGGATTGTCTCCTCTTACGGTCGGCATAGGTCTTATTCCTGACTTGGGCGTCTTGCAAGGCTTGACTGGTCTTTTGTTGGATGTCCTGTAGGTGTCTTACGTTTTCCTCCACAGACAGTACCGATGTGACTACAGTGGGCACATTCAGGATCCAAACTTGGTGAAAACCATAGGAACAAAAGAAAGGGCTTTTTCCGATTACTGAATGTACCGTGTTGTTATAGAAAAACTCAGCCAAAGGTAACAAGGTTGACCAGTTGTCCTGAGCGTAGTTCGTAAAACACCTGAGGTATTGTTCCAGAGTCTGGTTTAAGCGCTCGATCTGCCCATTGGTCTCAGGTTGGTAACCAGATGACATGGCCCTAGAGATACCGAGATGCCAACACAAAAGCCCCTCAGAACCTGGAGGTGTACTGTACTCCGCAGTCTGAAGTAATGGACTTTGGTAAACCATGAAGGCGGAAAATGTCCTTAAGGAACATAGCACTAATTTCTTCTGCGGTAGGTATCTTTCTGAGACAGGAAAAATGTGCCCGTTTTGTAAAATAGTCCACCCGTGACCATAATGACTGTACAACCCTGGGATTCCGGTAACTCAACTATAAAGTCTGATATCTTCTGCCAAGGTCGAGAAGGCAGCGTGAGTGAACAGAGGTGACCGGCTGGTAGACAGCATGCTGTTTTATTCTGGGCACACACGGAACATTCCTTGACATAGGTGGTGACGTCGCTGACAAGAGAAGGCCACCAGAAGTACCTTTTGTAAGAGCTGGATAGTGGTTTTCTGACCATGATGTCCACCCACAAACAAATCGTGTCCTAGCTTTATAACCTTGAGGCAAAAGTCCAATGTAGGTACATAAATCCTGGTCTTGAAATAATATGAACCGTTCTTCAGGACGAGTTGAGGACGTAGGTTGCGATCTGGGGGACAGCGGATTCCTTCCTCCTGTAGCTGCTGTATCCAGGTGTCAATGGCGTGTATGAAGACTGTGTTGGGAAACATCTTACACCAAAGTGGTCCTTCAGTTACGAAGGGCCCATTTCTAGACAAAAGGTCTGCCACCACATTCCTTGTGCCAGGAAGATAGGTAAGCATAAATGAATAGTGGGAGAAGAAATGCGCCCATCATGCCTGTCTGCTGTTCTCGCATTCGAGATTTTGCAAGGACATCAGGTTTCGATGATCGGTCCTGATCTCGGTGGGATGGGGAGTCCCCAGCAGCAGATGTCTCCACTCTTTACATGCCAGTTTGATGGCAAGCAGTTCCTTTTCTAATACTGAGTAACTGCATTGAGCAGGTGATAAGGTCTTTGAAAAATAGGCCACAGGGTGTTCCTTGCTGTTGTCTTGTAACTGTTTTAACACGGCTCCCATAGGTGCATCTGGGGCATCTGTTTCCAAAATGAAGGCCTTCTGATAGTTGGGTTGTCTTAGGATGGGGGGCCGAGGTGAAGAGTGTCTTTAGATGGTCAAATACCTCTTGACTGTGTTTCCCCCAGGCAAACGGAATGTTCTTCTTGAGAAGTCTTGTGAGGGGCAACATACAAGAAGAAAATCTGGAGATACATTTCCTATCAAAATTGCCCATTCCCAGAAACCGCTGAAGTTCTTTGATGATACGTGGGGCTGGCATTTGCAGTGAAGTACGGGTCTTCCTGGGGTCCATGGTAATTCCTTGTTCAGAAAGAATGTATCCCAAATACGATACAGATGAGGCATCAAAGACACACTTATCCAATTTGATTCTTAGCTGGTGAGATTGGAGGTGTTCCAATACTTCACTTACATGGAGGACATGTTCCGCTGGAGTAGCAGAAAATGCCAAGATATCGTCTAAATAGACAACAGTATGCATCAGGAGATCAGCAAAAAGTTGGTCCATATATCTCTGGAAGACCGTGGGCGCATTAGCCAACCCAAAGGGCATAATGGTGGCGGAAGGCGGTCTTCCATTCATCGCCTACTCGTATTCATATCAGATGATATGTGCCTCTGAGGTCGAGTTTAGTGAAGATCTTGGCAGACAGAACCGCTTCCAAAATGTCAGGAATCAGAGGTAAAGGGTACTTGTCTTTCACCATGACTTTATTTAATCCCCCATAATCCAGGCAAGGTCTCAATTCTTCCGTGTCTTTCTTGGATATAAAGAACAGGGAGGCCCCCGCCGACGACTTAGATTCGGTGATCACTCCGTTATGCATGTGCTTGTCCAAGTACTTTCTTAATGCAAACTTCTCCGAAGGTGTGAGTGAAAACATGCGAAGGGAACTAGAGGCACTAGGCAAAATATCAATAGCGCAATCGTCGGATCGGTGTGGGGGTAAGACCTTTCTTTCCTCAGTGTTGAATATCTCCTGAAACCCGAGGTACTTGGCTAGTAACAGCATTGCTACTGTAGGTCTTGCTGAGGTTGGTAATGAAGCAAGAACAGACTCTTTGTTCGTGTGGTTCGAAAGACCAGAACGCACGCATTGCTCAGAACACAAGAACAAGGGTTGTGCTGACCAGTTGAAGAAGGGATTGTGTTTGGCTAACCAGGGGATCCCCAAAATCACTGGATAGTGGGCGGTGTGTATGAGATTGAATGCTATGGCTTCCTGGTGCTGTTGGATGGACATTTCCAAAGTGATTGTATGCAATCCGTCGACCCCTTCAGCCGGTATGGCTTGCTCCTTTCTTACTGTAGTGATCTTCATGCGTTGTGCCCATCCCATCTCCATAAAGACTCCAACGGCCCGGAAACTACCATAGCATGGGTTTCCACCGCAGTTTGACCAGGCAAGGTTAAACGAATTATGAGTATTAACATACTGGTACTTTGAGTTACGGTGTTGTCTTCTGTCTGGGGACTGACTCTTGGTTCCTGCATGTAGGTCTCGACTACGAGCGGGAGCTGGCGTTTCCCGACTTGCGAGCGGGGGCCACCGGGTAAATCCATACCAAATGATCTGCCGACCCACAGTACATGAATAAACCAAGCCTCCTACGTCTGGATCGTTCTTCTTCTAACAAGGGGCCCCTTGCCGTGCCGATCTGCATGGGTTCTTTTTGTTGTAGGACTTAGGTTCAGTTACTGGTGAGGTGGGAAGGACTCGAGAAGAAGAGTTCCGCAGATGTCTGCGTTCTAGCTTTCTCTCTTGTAGTCTGTAGTCTATCTGCAAGACCAGTTTCACTAGATCTTCAAAGGAGGGGGGTGGTCTAGGTACAGGTGAAAGTTCGTCTTTAAGCTCTTCTGCTAAACTCCTCTGGAATAAGGTGATACAGGCTTCTTCCGGCCATGCGGTCTGGTGAGCCAGTTGCTTGAACTTAGTCACGTAAGTCAAGATATCCATGCCTCCTTGAGTGATATCCAGAAGCCTATCCAGTTTTGCGTATGTAAGTTCTGGCTTATCGAAAATGTTGGAAAAAGCATCAAGAAAGCCCTTGTAATTGTCCAACAATGGGCTTGAAGAAACCACCAAAGGAGTTGGCCAGGACATGGCACTCCTGGTAAAATGAGAAATAACAAAGCCCACTTGGAACGTTCCGTCGGGAATGAAGCTTGTCGAAATGTGTAAGCCACGGTGCAAGCATCCAAGAACTCCTTGAACTTCTTTGGTTCACCACTGTACTTTTATAAGGGAGGACCGTGATACTGTCCGCCTTCTCCAGCGGTTTCCCTTTGTAATAAAGCTTGTGTCAGTACAGCATTTTCAGTCTTTACATTTTGCACCTCCAAGGAAAGGCCCTGCACGGCGGCCACCAGCTCCTGGACTTGCTCCATAAGAGTGAGTCCTTCTTCTTTTTTGGGCGTTGCAAGCTGTCAGTATCGGGTCTCACCGTCTTTGGTTTGTTGTCCTTCGGTGCAAAGAGATA
Source organism: Ambystoma mexicanum (assembly GCF_040938575.1). NCBI lineage: Eukaryota > Metazoa > Chordata > Amphibia > Caudata > Ambystomatidae > Ambystoma > Ambystoma mexicanum. The sequence goes on from NC_090926.1 coordinate 581,612,950, forward strand.
AGGCCTTTTGCTCCAAGCTGCCACCATGCCAACCCAGTATATAAAGCTGGGTGGCACGAACGCCACCCCGAGAGCTGGGTCTCAAGGAAACAAAAACCTCTCGGGAGGGGGGCGGGGACCTGGTGGTGTTGTGATGCCCAGTTCACTGTTGTCTGTGTAGATGATTGATGCTGAAGCAGACAATCCAAACATGCGGCAGTACTGGAAACCAAATGAGAGATATGATAGTAAGTAACCACTGCCTCAGGTAGGCAGAAGCACAAGTGAGAGAGGAGGAGATGCAAAGACAAGGCAGGGAAACACCAACAGGGAAGCCACAGAGAACAGCAGGTAAAGAAACAGCGAGGATTGACGAGGAGCAGAGCTACCAGGAGCGAGGGGGAAGACCGGTGCCGCCCGGACCCGAAGGCACGGCAGCGGGAAGCAAAAGCAAAGAGGGAAATAGAGAGCACGGAACAGCTGTGAAGAATGGTAAACAAACTAGCGTACAGCAACAACGGTAAGCAGTTGCAAAGCACCAGCTACCTGTTCCTCCAATGCTTTAATGCCAAAGCTGCTTCTTTCGGCATTGACGCAGACGCGATGACATCTGCGCTCTGGGTACAAGAATAACCACCATGTTTGTATGGGGCGTTGTCCTCCAGTGTTTCCATAACGACACATGTGACAAAAATCTCCAGGTCTGCCGCGAACAGCGCAGAGATGTTACACTTGCCCACAAATGATTTAACACCGGTTAAAAAAAAAAGTCAGGGTGCTACAGTGACTCTAGCTAAAAAATAAAATAGGCAGGGTGGAGGAGGGAATTGAAATGGAAAACTGTCCCTCAGAAGATTAGGTCGACCCAGTAATGTTGCATCCTTTGTTTGGTAACAAAAGAAGGAAAAGGAGGGGTAATCCTGACCTTACCAAAGTTAAAAAATCAAAGACCCCAGAGTAAACTGAAATCCAATGACTCTCGAACGTTCTTGCTTAACTTGTCAGAACCTTTGACCACCATGGAGTGTCCTGAGGAAAAAAAAAAAGAAGAACCGCAAGACGAACTTGGAGGCAGAAGATCAAATTGTAGAACTGGTTACGGAAGATGGAAAAATTGATGTAAACTTGGAAAGGTCTTCTTCAAACATGCTAATGGATTTATCAGTTTACTCAATTGAGGAGGAAGAGTCTGGTGGAAAGTCTGATCCTACAGCTATAGAGATCCACTGTAGAAGCACCACACATTTGGGCTCTGGAGATAGAGAGAAAGGGGAGCAGCCTAAAACAAGGTTCTTCCCATTAGCAAAAAAGAAAAAAAGGCTAGCTGCAGATGGAAAATGTGCTGTACTCAGGAAGGCCATTGAACTAAACCAAGTAGCCCAATTAGAGGCCCCACAATTTACAGAGGTCAAAGGATGTTCTGCTAAAGTGAAATGTACCCAGGAGAAGGGTGTTAAAGGCTTGAATGAAGGGGAAGAGGGTGGCTCAGTTTTGAGCCCTAAAGAAAGATTTCTGACATTGGCCCAGAAAAGATAGGTAGCCTATACTGTTTATAATGAGGATTTGAAAACATACAGTAGGCCCTTAAAATCTGAAAAGGAAAGCTTGAAACCAGCAGGGGTAGTGGCAAAACGTCTGGGTTAGGACAAATCATTCTAAAAGATAGGCAAAGGTGTCTCCTGCTGGAAAGGTTGTTGGATAGAGACGACAGCCTTATTTTAAATAGAAGAAATGTGATGGTACGCTTACAATGTAGTCCTAATCTCAGACAAATTCGTTCAGAGGATATATTTGTAATTGAATTTGTGTATGTGGCCCCAGGCTTACAGTTGTTGGGTTTTGATTTGAATGTGGCCCCCGGTGACTATAAGGGCAAAATATAGTGTCAAAAGTTGTAAAGGGATTTTCTGTAACCCATTAGTGTGGGTCGATAATTCAACAGGAAAGCCTAAAAGTGGCATAGATGGAACAGGAGCTAATGAATGTTTAGAAGTTTCCTCATCCATAACAATCGCAAATGATGAACCGAAATAAATGTCTAAATATAAGCAACAAAATCAGCAGGCTCTTACACTGACAGTCACTTGTTACGAGGGTCAATTTCTTGAAAGAAAGGCCGAGTTGCCAAGGTCTAACGCCTTAAACATTCTCGAGAAGGACTCATGCTCATGGCTGCCGGGTGCATTATCTGGGGCAAAAGAGGAGTACCTGAGTCAAACAAAGGGGCCAAGATCTTTAACACTAGCATCATGGAACAGTAGAGGTTTTACCCATTTGCTAGAAAGAGGAGACGTGAAATTAGAAGACTTTGACCTGATAGGTCTCCAAAAGACATGGCGACGCCAAAAGCCCAGTTTGGATGGGTTTACTATTATCCTCAACCGTGCGCTGAGGGGTTAGCAAAGGGAGACGAGTATCTGGGCTACATTTGGCAATTAAAAGTGGTATTGGTTTAGAACTAATCACTGAGGAAAAAATGTGCCCAAATACACAGTGTGCTGTGCTACAATGGGCTTCCTCGCTGTGGCCTATTGGGAAAACCAAATAGAGAAGGCTAACAATTATAAACCTTTTCTGGAACCCAGTGGCGGTGGGGGATGAGGATTTTATGGGAAAGGTGGAGGATTTAATGGATAGAGTGTATAACACCGAAGACCCGGGCCACATGAGTCTGTGTGGCAACTTAAACATCACATGTCTTAATGAAAAGGGAGAAATAAATAGAGATGACACTCCCCAATTAAGATCATCAGAAAAAAGAGGTTGGGAGTGCATTTCGCTTACCGAGTCCAGAGACTTGCATATTCTGAATGGCCATTGTGACGGTGACCAGCAGGGAAAATCGACATGGTGTCGGGAGGAACAATCTGCAATATTGGATTATATTTCTGTCTCTAGAGACTTGTTAAAGGACATGAAGGGATTCCGGATAATGAATACCATTCACAGGGATCATAATCTTTTGAAAATGTCTTGGATAGGTGGGGTGGAAAGGGGGGGGTGAAGTGATGAATGTGGAGGTGCTAAATGGTGGGAACCGTTTAAAAATGTCAAGAATAAATGTGGAAGGTTTATCATTACAATATTTACTAGGTATACCCATCTGGAAGGGGATTCCCAAACCAAAGTCCCTGGATTATACTCCATTTTTGCAGAGTTTTATAGGGACGAGGACGTGCCAGCGAGGGGGCGTTTTTTGGCATGTGTATGACAGGGAAATAGTGGCTAAAAGGACGGAAAATAGGAAAGAACTGAGAGGGTTGAAATTTAAATCTGCTCTAGACCCTGATGTTGCAGCTAACAAAATAAAAATAAACCTATAAAAACTGGTTATGGTGGCACAAGACTAGGTTGCTGCAGCAAAATGCAGAGGATAGGCTGAAGGGCAGTTGTAAAAAAGATCTGTGGGACATTTGGTGCCTAATAAAGGGAGACGCTACGTCACAGATGGCTTTGCAAACAAATGGTGTCCCAGAGATGGCCTGGGTAAATCAATAAGTATCCTCTACTCAATTAAGAGCGTGGGTGAGGGCGAAGGCAGGATGAGGGTGAGTGGAGGGTGGAAAGTACCACATAATGAAGAAGACATCCTGGTGCTCATCAAAAAGGCTAGTGGCTCAAGAGCCCCAGAGCCAGAAGGTATAACAAATGCCATGTTGAAAAAGGAACCAGAGGCTTGGGCGCATTTCATGAGTATACTCTTTGAGCATATCGAAAGATCTTGTGATATTCCAGCCTCATGGAAAAAAGCTATTATCAATCTTTAAAAAGGGCAGTCGGGACGACCTGAAAAATTATCACCCAATTGACCTTTTGGATGAGGTCAGAAAAATGTTAGCTAGGCTAAGGGAATGGGCAGTACAAAAGGGCCTTAATGACTCTTTCCAAACAGGGTTTGGGCAGGGCCTGTGAACAGGCTCTAACATTATCCTGCTGAACATTCTTAAAGGGAGAGCATTGGAGGGCAAGGCTAAAACCTGTCTGGCTTTTGTAGACCTTGTGCAGGCCTTCGATAGTGTAAATAGGCCAGGGCTGTGGCGTAAATTGGCAAAATGCAACTGTCTCGCCGCCCTATTGGACCAATTTAGGGATCTGCACACGGGCACTAGTTTAAGGGTTAGATTAAATTCCACAGGTCTGTTTTGGGAAGGAATTACCACATTTGAGGGGCTAAAACAGGGTTGCCCATTGGCACCTGCACTTTTCAACCTTTTTGTATCAGACCTGGGCAAAGAAGTTAAACCAGGCAAAAAGCTTTCCCCCATGAATTGGAGTAAGCCCAATCAGCTGGCTGCTCTACGCCGATGATTTGGTTCTCAGTAGTTACTAAAGTTGGATGTATATTGAAGAGAATGACCTTGAAATAAATATACTGGAAACTTAGATCCTCGTATTACAACAAACGCAGAGAAGGATTAAAATCCTGTTTGTCTGGCGCCTGAAGAATGTAAGAATTGAACTGGGACGTTCAGATACTTAGGGGTCTGTATTAACACAAGTAAGTTCGAATTAAACAGTGAATAACCTGAAAAAAGGTAAAAATGCTGGCAAACCAGGCATGGATTCTTGACAGGAAGTTCTGCAGGTTATCTTTGCCTGTTCTGGATTTTTTATAAATCAACGGTTACTGCAGCATATGTTTCAAAGTCCCTCCTCTTTGTCCCTCAGAAACTGTGGTTGGTTCTTGAGGCCGTATTTTGGAGACAGGTTTTACGAATGCCTTGGTCAATTCCAGTACAGGTTTTAAGACAGGAACTAGGTTTGATTTCATTAAAAGCAATGGTAGAATGGAAATCGCTGGCCTTGTACAGGAAATGTTACATGAAAGACCCACTTCCAATCTGCGGAATTCTGAACAAAGAACTGAATGATGGCCATGATCCTACTCTGAGGATGTGGGGACTGTTTTGTAGAGACTTGTTGATAAAAGTGGATGCCACGGAGGAGGATCTAAGGTCCAATCCAAACATGGTTAATGTAAACTTTGGAAATTGGACTGGACCTTAACGATCGAACAGGCGAAAAAGTTCTTATTGTTTTACCATTTGAAACATGAAATAAGGGCCTGTGGATCTGTTCCGAAATACTTATGCACATTTCCTAGTGGTTTTTTCAGGAACAATTAGGATTTGCCTTAACGTGTTTCCTACTAAAGAAGTTTTGTACACCAGACTGTGAAGCAGGCCACGGGATGTGCAATGTAGTTATTGTAACAAGGAGGGTACTGTTGAATATCTCTATCATTTATTGTTATTTTAAACATCCTTGACAGAGTAAGAACGAAGCATTTTAAAATATATTTGGATAAATTATGCACTTTAACGCCTGAAGAATGGTGAGTTGTACTAATACGTGGGGGAAAGAGATCTTTGGTTGTAGCTACTGTTACATTTTTAGATGTTGTTCTTTCTGGGGAAATCTTACGAAAGGTTTTTAGGGATTATGATATTTAGGACCTAGCAATTGCAAACATTTTAGAAAATGTGTTTTTGTTTTTAGGGAATTTTGAGAAATTTTGTTATGGATTTGTTTCATGATTTGAAAATAGGATGATATTTGGCCTACCTTTAACGGTGGGATTAGGCTTGAAAGAAATGCAAAAAGTTTGTAATAAACTAAACTTACAATAAAAATGTAAAAATGTAAAAATGTAAAAATGTCAAAAGTCTTCACCAGGCCTGCCTGCAGCCACTCGATTTATAAACACCGTGCGTGTCCTTCATGGAAGTCCTGCAAAAAACAAACATTGGCAAAGCCAACAGTTTGGCTTGTGTATAAGTATTAGGCCTTTGCCATGCACTGCTATTACATGCCCAGGTACTCTCACTATTGTACAGCTGCTACCATCAATGGCCGGTTAATACCACTACGGCAGTGCCTGGCAAATGCCTTTCCCATCATATAAAATAAGGACGGGATGCTGGGGTTTACTACTACAGGAGACCACGTCACATAAGGAGAAGTTTGTGCAGAGAGAAAAAATATTCAATTTACTCTCTTTGATTACAAAAAGGTCAATTGATTATTTATTAAACACAAGAATAATCACAATTAAAACTACAATTAATTGTTCAAGATAAAACGAACGGTTAATACCTTAATAAACAAATACTTAATTGTTGATTAGGTTTGTGTATTAATTTCAACATTAATACACGGAGAAAATACAGAAAATGTAAATTTTTCAAACTACAATTATTAATTTGTACAAGACAGCTAATTTATTGTATAGCTAAAACAGAGTGCTTAAGTGACAATCTGTTACAGTTTCTCTAGTCTTCAGAAAAAGACTAGTCGCTGCCCTCAATGGCCAGTTAATACCACTATGGCAGTGTCTGGCAAATACCTTTCCCATGCCTACACAAAAACCAAAACTGTTGATATTGCCAATGCTTGTTTTTCAAGGGACCCTGTAGATCTTGTAAGACTTCGCATTGGTAATAGATATAGTAAAAAGACATACTTGATGGGCAAAGTCTTTTTACTATGTCTAATATTAACAACAAGTTTGCAAATACTCATTGTCACAATGTTTTAAGATTTGAAAAGTAATTGCTGAACATAAGGGACATATTTTGGTATGTAAGAGGAATTTACAGCACAATTTGAATAACCTACTTAGCCGTACCCAACTCCCTGACAGTTTACACATCCATCCTTTGACCTCACACGCTGATGCACTTAATGTCCTTCATGAAGGTAATCTATGAACTGTATGGGAATCTGTCTGCTCCAAATAGCATGTCAACAACCATACCTGACCTCATATGCTGTCACATTTAATGTCCTTGATGAATGTAATTTATGAACTGTGTGCAATGTAGGTAACCAGTAACCCGGAGTCCTGCAACTTGTAACCATTAAGTATATTGATGCAGCATGTAACCTTCCAAGAACATCAGCGCCCATATGCCTCAGGGTTAGGCGTGCTTTACAAATGCCAAAATAAAAAAATACATTTGAGATGGTGTCACAACATCAAAACACACTGCACATTCAGCATAAGTAACCTCAATATTCCATTCATATCCGGGAATCACTTTTCAAATATTAAAAAAGCGGGAAAGTGAGTATTTGCCGACTTGTTATATTACTGGTAGATGTAGTCAACAGACTTACACTTGCGTGTTGGACGGAAGTCTTTTTAACTATGAATATTACAAATGAAAAAATTGCAAATACTCACTTGCACACTTTTTGAAGCTTTGATAAGTAATTACTAAATATGCCAGAACACGTTTACGTGTTCATAGGGATTTTATAGTACATTTGAGACCGTGATGGCACTATCTCAAAACATGCTGTAAATTTACCATAAGTACCTAAATCTTTCCCTCATATCTAGTAAATACTTTTTAAAGCTTGAATGCACGTCTTTATTTGCAAATGTGGTGGTAGTAATAGACATAGGAAAAAGCCTTCTAAATACTGAAGTGAATGGAAATCTTTTTTCTAAGTCTACTACTACACTGAACTGTAGCTGAGCGCTAGAAATGTAGTCACACGTTTGTGTAAAAAAATCAGCACATTGCAGTCTCGGGCGGATAGTTCAGGGGCAACACGCTCACCTTGGAAGCAAGAGAATGCTCATCAACACAGGTTCGATCCCGGGGTTCGTGCTTGGAAACCTTTGGGTATTAAGCATATTATAAAAAATAATAAAAAAAATAAATAACCTATCATATAAATAACCAATTGCAATTGCCAACCACCCCAGCCGAAGACCTCATTGGGATCCCTGGGGCAGAAAATGCAGTGCTCTGTGTTGGAGCAGAGAAAGAAAGCCGGATGTGTTGTTCTAAATGATTAACTCCCTGCTGAGAAAAGGAAGCACCTGGGCAGCCCGGCAGTGAAGCGCGTTTTCTCCTTGGAAGCGCTGCGAGTGGTGTTGGAGTTAGGAAAAGAAAGACTCGGGTGATAATGTGCGTGCTCCGTGCTCCTGTCATCGGAGCAAAGAAAGTAAAATCCCAGGCCTCTGACCGTCACGCATAAAGAGCTCTGTGTCGGAGCTAAGGAATTAAACCCCCCTGCCCCCCACCACTCAGAACCAATTCCGTACTGCCCTCCGGTTAAAAGATATAGCGCTCCATATCGGCGCTAAAATAAGAACTGCATACGAACCTCACAGTGATCCTGGGCCAGTGGGCAGTGAATAGTGAAGTGGTCCATGTCGGAGCAAATGGCAAAATGAAGCGAGGTAACAACCCGCACACCGCATATGGCCCTGTAATGAGCCCAGGCCATACAAGAACAGTGATAAGGTAATGGGGAAGTGTAACTAAAATTGGGTTGCACCTTTCATGAGTGCTTGTGCGCCCTCCTGTTAGGCAGAATTATATGCAGTACCCTTTGGGAACACTACACACAATTAGGACTACAAGTGGCAGCACAAATTCACCTTTGGTACAAGCCTGTACTACACAGTAAAGTGGTAGCAATGGCTGAGCAGCCAGACTTAGCTCAGGAGCAAGTGAGCAGTATCAAATAGTTACACAAAGGACAGCAGTTACTATGATTCAAACAAAAACAGACTCAAGGTTTCCAAGTAAAAGAACATACATTGATTTACTCTTCAGTTGTATAACATTTCACAAAAGTGAAGCAGTTCAGAAATCACACTCTTAATATACCGCACCACTCCCAATAGTTGACAGACAAGTTAAGCTCCCAAAATGAAGTGGGAGTAAAATGACATTCTGTTAATTAAAAAGGGAGGGAAAGACAAAGTTAGGTAGAAGAAGCAGTACCAGCAGGTAAGTAGTCAGGGCAATCTAGAAAGAGGAACTACAGTGATGGGATCAAGTAAAATAGGCTTAGGGCCAAAGTCAATAGGACAAAAGTCTTTTGCTCAAGATCACACAGTTCAGGGTAGTTCGTGGTTAAGTCTTTGCCAAGAGTTCAGAACGAAGTTGGTCGGCAGAAGAGTTAGCTTAAAGAGAAGAGAAGGACAAGCCCTCAGATTGGCAAAAGGTGTCACACCCTTCCACCGCGGCTGGACAAAACGAACAACCGGATGTTGAACAGTACCTTAAATGGGTTTATAGTCATAAAGTCGAATTCAATAAAGTCGAATGACATAAAGTTGAAAAAATAATGTTGCAAAAAAAAAATTAGAATGTCTTTTTTTACTATGTTTTTTATTCGAAATGGGGGGGTTCCCCTCCAACCCCCCCTTTTTTCTTTTCTTTTTTGTTTTACCCCTTTTTTTACTCGCGGAACCCAAAAAACACATATAAATAAAAAATGAAAACATTCAATTTTTTTTTTTTCGACATTTTGTTTTCGACATTTTTGTAATTCGACTTTGACTGCCCACCCCTTAAATGGAGAAGAAGCTGTGGCTGCGGCGGACGTTCCTGGTAGTTCCAGCAGGCTCACGGTTCCTGAAGCGACTGTCAGACTGACACGAAGTAGGAAGACTGGAGGGTCCTGCACCCCTCAGGGAAGAAACCAGCAGCAGAGCCAAGCGACGAATAAAAGGTGCGCTCCTTAAAACCCAAGCAGGGTCCGACCTTCCTGGCTATCCGGCCGACTAGTTCTGTACAGCGAATTCGACCACAAGAGGGGGTCCTGGCTTGGAGTTTGGGTGAACTGGTTGGTCCCACCAGCTCAAGGGAAGAAGATTCTTGGATGATCCTCTCTGTCGTTGGAGTCTGAAGATTTGGAACTGCAGCAGGGCTTCACCAGGCGGTTCATTCGTTGTAGTGGTCCTCTTCTGTCAGCTCCTCTTCGGTTCTCTCGTTCCAGTGGTGACTCTGCTCTTCCAGACCCAGAGACCTGCTTTTTATGCAGTTTTCCCCCATTCACACAGCCTGGCTATCAATCACACAGCAGGGTGGCTGTCCTGGCGGGGACAGTCACCCAGCCAATCAAACAGGAGTGCGACTTGGGTTATCAAGGGAACCCATGGCAGGGGTCCTAAACCCCTCCCTCACATCCTGCTTACCCAGACTTTCAGGCGCCTAAAGGAGAAGCGTGCGAAAGACGGTGAACAAAGGAACCAAACCTGGTTTGGCGCGTAGAGATGAACACGAGAAAGACTTTTCCAAAAAGAAATGGTGACTAAACCCAGCCGGAGCAATATTAAAAACAATATGGTCAAGCGGACTTAAGTTCGAGGCTACCAAGATAGCCTAAAACAAGATACCATGGTTATTTAAGATAACCGCGGTAGAAAAAATAGGGTAGTTACCACTGCCACGTCTTAATGGAAGGGGAGCAAAACAATGCTCCAAGAGAAACAGACAAAAAGGGATAAGTAGTAACCCTTTCCAGTACTCCATGTAAGATGGTTTGTACTGGGTCTGTGGTTTTAGAAGAGACTTGGAAAGGTATTGGCAACTTTACATGTTCTGGGGAACAGTAGTCAGCCCCAGAAAATGGAGTCTGAGTGGGAAGTATAAAAGACAACCCTGTGTCACTGCACTGAAGGTGCTGTGTAACACACAGTAAAAAGATGATGCCTGTGGAGTAGGTGAGGGTCCACAGTCTATGAACACAAACTGTTAAACACACATCAAAACAAATGTAAGAGTACGAAAAAGGGCTCTCACTCTTACCAGGTGAAAAAAAAATCCTAGAAATCCAGCAAAGCTGCTGAGGGACTCACTAGGTAAGGGAAATTTGCCATATATGAGAATTCTCCCTAACACCTCCCATGACAATAATACCCCTGCCTGGTGGAGGGAAAGTGCCCTCAGTATCTGTCTTGATATGGGCAAAATCTTCCTCGGAGCCAGCCCTTTGAGAGCAAAAAATACCCAATTCAGCCCAAAATACAGGTTCTATTGTGCTGAGCAGTGATCTCATGCTAGTGACAAATGACACCTTCAATAAGTTTTAGTATTTTATTCTAAGCAGTGAATTTCATATACATTTGGGATTCAAGTTAGAGAAGATTACAAAGCATAAAACTTAGAGAAATGCAAAATATAGAGAAACATAGAACTTAGATAAACATAGAGAAACATAGAGAAACACAGTCTTACGCCCCTTCAATCAGCACTGGGAGACCCTGGCCCTCATAAGCTAGCTGTAACAAGCCCCGCTCAGAGGACAGCGCTGCCGGGATGCCGTCAGAGCTCCAAATTCCGGGTACTTGATCTTGCTCGAACCAAGTCCACAGGACGATCTCCCACCCGAGTCATGTGAGCATGTATATTTTATAATCTCGTGCTGCCCGTCCGTGACGCACAGTTCCAGAACTTTCCCTGTGCAAAATATAGGCTGGCTCATGGAAAAAACCCAACTCTGTTAATTTCCACTGCTCCTTCTTCTGAGCCCCTCCCTGGCTCATCTGCGCGAAAGCTCAGGAATGTCTTATCAGTGCCTTCCCAGAGAAAAGGAGATTAGCTTGGGGCCATGCAGGGCTACCGTTAGTGAGGCAGAATATTCTAAGGGAAGCAGGGATGTATTAACCCCATCTGCAAGCTCTAAAAGGCATGCACTCATAGCTTAGTGTTTATAGCGCTTAAGACTGGCTATCTAAGCGCTATATAGGTGCCATAATGTTCCAAACACTCCAAAAATACCTATTAGCTACAGAGCTAGGGCCCTCTCCCTGCCTGTCTATCAACAATGCATAATGTGACCTATCACTCATACTAGGCCTGCATATTCCTTGTAGCTCACTACTGCATAATGGAAGTGCTACAACAGACTACTGTCAGTATTTTGGCACATACTTTGAATACACTATTGGCTTTCAGCGTCTAATGCTGTCATCTAAAGCCCTGATTGGCAAGGTTGCAATTTTGTGTATCACTACAGTATCATGCCAACAACCTCATCCTGAGCGGGTTGATAAGGTAAACAGTGTGTGCCAGTGCATTGAAGCAGTGATAACAGTGGCAGTAAATGGTTGCAGCTCCTGCCTGAAGGTGGGGAGGAAAGTGCTGCATTCAAGCTCCAATGGGATGCAGCACTGACACCCGCCATCAAGAAGAGGTTTAATGTGCAAGTGAGGGTCGCAGCTCTGTACGAGTGCTTGTGTGCCCTCCTGTGCCGCTACAGTAAAGTGACACCTCTGCCCTGTCAACACCCAGAGGCATTCCCGCCTGGGTGAGCCTGAATGCGGCGCAGCCAGACGCTCTGCTACCCGCGTCTCGCAGCCTGCCCCAACATCATGGGACTAAGCTGCTGTGGCCCCTGGTGCTCCCACGTGCGGCTTTGCGGGCCTTTGGCCTGTGCCATCAATGGACCTTGACCCGTGGTAGTGACTATCCTGAACGAACACTGATGCAAAGTGAACTGGTCTCCTGCAGACCTACAAGTGCTTGAAGAAGACTCAGTAAACATGTGTTTTTATGCAGTGAGCCTGCTGACGTAAGATTGCTATGAGACGTGTGCTGGACCCGTCTTCAGGACAATGCTTTGTAGGGCCACTGGATGAATCTCAGGGGCACAATGATAATGCTGGCAATTGCTTTGTAGCTGTGTGTGGCATCGGATTTGGTGACCATGTAGACCGAATTCGATAGTAGTAACTGTGAGAACTCACGGTGAGAATGACTTCGTGCACAGGCCAAGGTGTGCCTGTTCGTTGATGTCGATCGACACAGTGTTGGCCGAAATGGTGCGGCTAATACAGAGTGTGCCGCACACGTCTCATAGCAATCTTACGTCAGGTAGAGAGTTTTTCTTTCCAACAACACCCGCTGGAACCCAGAAACACATTTCTCTGTGTTGACAGAGTCAAGGACAAATAATAATAACAACCATTGAGGATATGCGAATTGTCAATACCACACTTGTACTAACCTCACAACACTGTTTAAAAATAATGTTTACAGTTGTTGTCTTTTTGGTTAGGATACACGCTGATTTTCAAACCATGTTTTTATGTTTTGTGTAAACTAAATGCATTGTTGTTTTTTTAACATGTCGAGTTTTCTTATGTACTGATTAAAATATGTTTATCTCTATCTCTCTTTCCTGTTTGGATTTATAAACCAACACGATCTGTTAACACTTGGTGCAACTAGTCACACCTAGCATGTGTGTAGGCGGGTAGCTGTATTTAGTGGCATGCTTGTTCATACACGTTTGCATTTTGTCCTCAGCCACGCAGCCCCCTAAAAAAGAGGACTTTTCTAGCTCGAAACGCTTGATTTACTATGCTCTAAATGGTTCCAGCAGCTAACCATTGCGTCATTCTGTGGTTGAAGTTCCACTTAGCCCAGGTTAATGAAGGGTCTTGTAAAATGTGGTAGAACTGCCAACATACCACCAGCAGTTCACAAACCATGACTATCACACGCTGAATATGTTTACAGTATTTGATATGTGTTATATGTCTGAAACTACTTGAGTCTCTATGTGCATATCATTGGTCTATCCTACGATTCGTCTACCCTACAGTTCCCAAGTGGTATAAGTATTGTCGTTCTGTAATGGGGGGAATGATTTATGTTTCAGTAACATTTGTGCTTGTTCGTTATGAAAAAGGAGGAGTGTTATGTGTGACTCTCCCAAGTTTATTGCCCTTTTAAGGAGAACTGTTATATGTGACCATCCTGAGTGTATTGCCCTTTTAAGATGGGCATGACTCTGTTATGGGCCGACCTAATGGAAGGAGCCCCTGCATGTACAGGCCTCAGAACAGCTGCAGACTCCAACAATGCAAGTCCTGTGTCCGTCTCTCATTTCGGGCCTGCAGGCCACACCGTATGATCACGGTCCTGCAGGTCACTGCTGGTCTGGGCCCCCCAGGTCAGCCTGGTGCCCTGGGTCCACCCCAGGCACCCACCATCTCGGATGCTCCCAGTATCATTGGTGCCCCGGCACCCAGGCCGTGTCCCCATGGTCTATCAGTGTCCCGCCCTGCAGCAAGCATAAGTCCGGGTGACCCCGGCAGCCCAACAGGGTGCTGGCCCCCCAGCACCTGGGAGCCCGGCCGTGTACCCACATCCGGACCCACAATACCAACTCTTTTACTCGCATTCTCTAGGACTGATATACGGTATCGCTCAGCACACTCTTTCAAACAGGAGCTAACATAGGTGTCAACCATTTTCCCTAAACTACTTTAATCCTGCCTGACTCAGGTATTCAAATTCTTTTGTGCCTATTGTTCACATATTCACTGGAATAGAGCCCATGTTTACATCTGCATCAAAGAAACCTTCAGAATAAAAAATTGTTTGCCATGACAGTATGCAGAACCCAGAAACAAAAAGTTAAGTCAACACAGGCGAGGGACTCAAAATGACATCACCCGGTCACACAATTGATTGAAGGTTTCCCATGTGTACGTCCTTTCCTCCAGCCCACCAGCATGATATGAACTACACGTGCCTGAAAGCCTATGTGCTTGAAAATGGAGCACCCCTGTGAGCGGTGGCCAGGGAATGCAGGTGCTTCAACCCTGTAACGATCACAATATGTTCTCACATTGCTACATATGGCATACTAATTACATCATCTCACCTGTTCACATCGTAACTGTAGCACAAAACTGCCACTGTCTCTCTCGTGTTTTATTTCACAATTACTTTGTAAAGCTCCCCCCCCCATAGGATGCACATAGATTAATACATCACTTATTTTATAGCTGGTACGCCCTCCTTATTTCTTTCTTGAGCATACCCATTTTTCTCTGAATCTCATCTTACTGAAATCCCAATTTCCATTCCCTTTCAAACTCTTCTTCTCATATCTCTCTATCAGGGGCATCATTGCAGATCATACTTACCAATGAAACCACTTTCTCTAGGTATCCGAGTGTCCACCCGCTCAAAAACAAATCAGATAACTAAGAACACAGATTGTGAACCAATACTGCTTCTTCGGCTGTCCAAAGCAACATGCTGCTCAGTAAAGTCTAGGTTATGTAACTATGATAGCTCTAATTTTTAGAAACAGTAAATGCTCTGTCTGAATACATCAGTTTCAGAAATGGTGGCTCTCCATGTATACCAAGCGTATAGCGTTTTACTTATGTACTGTTAGTATGTGAGAAATTCCAGGCCGCCCCTCCACTGAAGCACGCACCTGTATACAAACACGCAGACACGTCTTTCTGTTGAGGGGTCCCGGCGGCAACTGTAGCGCACGGGCTCCTTATTAGCCACACATGCGTGGCCCATAACGAGGCTAACGCATGCGCATTACAAATGCGTATTACGCTGTAACATTCCTCCTTTTCTTTAAAGAATAGAGAATAACAAACAACCTGATATCACGTAGCCCAACAGGGGCTGCACTGTACGTTATGCATACTTGCAAACAGAGAGACCCAACGTAAGTCATAAACATGGCCCTTGAGGCTTAGGGATCTGTGTCCATTTGAAAGCCCTGAAATAGTGCCGGATACCTGCACCCTTCCCTGCTCGGGTACCTCTGGCTAATGCCCTGGGCCGGACATGGAGAGTCTATGGGTGGTGGGTCCCCGCCGCCTTCGCCGTCATCGGCTGCTGCACTGGCCTCTGAGTTGCTCGCCCCTGTGTCTATCGGGTCCTCATCAGCCGAGTCATTCTCAATTTTCTTGAAGTATGACACATTCCGTGTCACCGTCCCTCTTTCATCTGCGGCAGTCACCATGAACCCTTATACGTGTGTTACGCCCATGGGCTTTGGTTCATAAGTGAGGGATAATTTCCCCTCTGAGTGACGGTTGCGCACCAGCATAGTGTCCACCACTGAGATAGTGGGATGTCGGAGATTTCTCCGGGCACTCTTCCGCTCATTGCGTGACTGCCACTCCTCTCGGACTCTTTCGTTGTTGATGTTTCCCGGCTCCCTTCCTTCAACTTCGGGAATGACGCCTCTGGGAGACCGCTTGAAGAGTGCTTCCGCCGGGGCCACTCACGTGTATTGATGTGGGGTCGCTCTGTACTCCGGAGGAACTGAGCCAGGTTTCTTCATAGTTCTCCCCCTCCATTTAGTGATATCCTGAACACCTTGTTCAGCGTTTGCATGAACCTTTCAGCCTCACTATTTGCCCCTGGCCAGAGAGGAGTTATCTTCCGATGCTGTATCCCGCACTCTTCCATGTAACTTGTGAACTGTTGGCCCTGAAACGGGGGTCCGTTATCCGAACACAATTCGACGGGGAAAACGTGGGTGGCAAAGATTCTCTCCAGGGCCTGAATTGTGTGGTCACTGATTTGTAGACTCCACCAGTTCTATTTCAGGATATCGGGACCACTGATCAATTCTGGCCAAAAAGTACGTGCACACCCTGTGGACCCGAAGTCTGCGTGTACTGTTCCCCATGGTTGTTCACTCCTAGCCATGGATTGGATGTGGGGTTCCTTTTCTGCTGTGCTGGCTGCTTCACACGGAATGCATTGACGAATGTATTCATCTACTCGTCGATCCATATTGGTGAACCACACTTTAGCTTGCAGGCGGACCATGGTTTTTGCCGTGCCTTGGTGTCCCGTGTGAGCCAACTCTAGCACCTTCCCCATCAGTGCTCGTGGTACTACAATTTGGCACCCTCTCAACATTAGTCCTTCTGAGATCGACAGCTCATTTCGGGTTCACCACAGCGCTTGCAAGTCCTGCTGGGCTCCTCTCTCCCTCCGGGTGTTATTGGCCAATGTGTCCTTCCAGTCTCCACTGTCCATGGCAGCCCTAACAAGTTGAAGTACCTCATCTGCTCGGGATGCGTCTGCCAATTCCGGGATGGTCGGGGCTTTAGGCATAGCAGCCTCCACTACATGACGGATAACCTCTGCACAGTCGTCTTCTTCGATCCTTGCCTGTGTGCTGCCAGAGCCAGGGTGTCGGGATAAATAGTCCACCGGGTTGTTTGTCCCTGATGTATAGTGAAGTTTCATACACAAAATAAGGTAGGTTGAGTCCCTAAAGCAAAAAGTGGATTGGACATTCAGGAAAAATATGTAAAACCAATTATATCCACTATGCTAGAACAAATGTATAATAGCTTTAAATAATTCCAGCTGATGTGTATCCAAAAACAGATAACACAATTATTTTAAGCCTCTATGGATGCTGAAAACAGTCCTTGTTGTTAAGCAAATTTAATAGAACATTTTTTATTGAAAAGGACATTGTTAGTTAAAAAGGCAAAACAAGATCAAAAGATGACAAACATGTATTGAATCAAATTTCAAAAAGAAAAAGAAAAACTCGGTTATGGTAATACAGTGTTCAAATCTTGAAGTAAATAAGGAATCAAACAACATTAAGAGATAAGACAAATGACAAGCAACGAATGCATCAGAGTTGGATCATAACTAAGAAAAACAAAAGGAAAGAAGGGAAAAAAAGGGAGAAACTGTGGCCTCTATTAATATTCAAAGTTCCGCAGTGCCCAATTTTTGTTTAACAAACTCAAATATTTATGTATGCAGGTCTGCCGACATGCTAGTGTCATGTGAAAATCCAAGAGTAGAAATGGACTCCAAAGGGACTCATTTCAGATAGGACATCCCTATCCGATGTAGAATTTAAACAACAGGAAGTCCAAAAGAACTTAAAATGTTTTTGTTGAAATAACATCCATGTCGCGTTTCGGCGAAAGTGCCCCCTGCTGGGCAAGATATTTTGATTGAAGCCTTCATCAGGGCGAAAAAAAGAAGAAAACTTTACCCTGTGTGGAGGCAGACACATACAAAATATAAAATTTCAGGAATGTTTTCAGAAACTAATTGGCTGGAATGAATCTCATATTAGGATTGCAATTATAGAAAAACAGGTGAGAACAGGGTCCTTACCCTGGTCGTTAGCAAGGAGTGGTTACGTGCTCACTCGGCAAGGGCTAGGGTCCCCCACTGATTCAAGGGGCGCACCATGGACCTGAAGACAGACACCCCATACTCTATCAGGGAGATCATCCACCTCTCGATCCCTGGTGGAGGCTTTGAAGATCCACCTGCCATGATGGGGATTAATGGTTTATGGTCCATAATCACTGTCACGGGCTTGCCCAGAATATACAAACGAAAATGCTTGCAGCCCCATAAGATTGGAAGTGCCTCTCTCTTAATCCGAGAGTATCGCTATTCAGTGTCCATCAGGTCCTTTCTGGCGTAAGATATCGGGTGCATTTGGCCTTGTGCATCAGGTTGTAACAGCACCGCCCCTAGTCCCACGGGACTAGCATCCACAGCTAGCTCAGATTGCATTTTGGGATCAAAGTAGGCCATTGTTTTGCCTCCCGTTAGGGCTGCCTTGATAGCGTCAAACGCCTTCTGTTCCCTGGCAGACCACTCCCACACGGCATCACTCCTGGTGAGGGCTCTTAAAGGTTAGGAAAGCGATGCTAAATCTCGGATGAATCGACCACAATAATTCGCCATCCCCAGAAAACTTCTAATGTCTGAAGGAGACTATGGGGGTGTGGCCTCTTTGATGTCACGTTTCCTTTCTGGGTCCGGGGAGATGCCTCCAGCATAGAACACAAACCCAAGAAATTCTATTCTGTTTCTGAAAAATTCACATTTTCCTTTGTGTAGAGTCAGGCCCAACTCGCTTATTCGCTCTGGGGTTCTCTCCAGCCTCTTCATGTGTTCCGCTTCGGATGAAACAAACACTAAAATGTCATCGCTTAAACTGATGACCGCTTTTAGCCCTGTGAGTGCCCCTTGGACCACATTCTGAAAAACTTCAGCTGCCGATGATATACTAAAGCTGAGTCTCTTGAATTGGTACAGGCCCTCATGTGTTGTGAATGTTGTAATGTAACGAAACTCCGGATGCAGCGCCAGCTGATGGTAACCAGAGCGGAGGTCAAGTTTGGAAAACACCTTAGCATCTTGAAGTTCTCCTACTATGTCGTCCAGTGTGGGTGTTAGGTGTCGCTCTCGATGGATCGCCATGTTGGGCAGTCTCATATCTACGCAGATGCGTACCGCACCCGGTTGTTTAGGCTTGACCGCCACAACAATTGGGGACACCCAAGGAGTGGGGCCTTCAACCCTCTCAATTATGTCCATGTCTATAAGCGTTTGAAGCTCCTGCTCAACCTGCGCTCTTAGGTGGAAGGGAATCCTCCGACACTCTTCAACTTTCTCGGGCCGCTGCCACTGATTCTCGCCGGCCCTCTTGATGTAGCTACTGGCATGGCTGTCCTGCAAACCCTTGCATAGTGTCCTGACACCCCACAGTGACTGCATACTCACGCTTTCGCCGGACACTCACCATCATGGGGGAGGTCGTATCCACAATCCTGACAGGGGTGTGCCTGTTCCGGTTTTTGGAAACTTTCCTGCCGTTTAGTAGTCCATCACAGCTTTTGAGCTGCATTCATCGCTGATCGTCCTACAGCAAAAGCTTCCTCACTCTTCCCAGGGCGGGCTGCAGCATCCATTTGGGCCCCTCTACTCTTTGCCAGCTCGTAGGCTCTCCCCACGTCTAAAATCTGTGCTAGCGACAGGCCAGGTTCACAAAGCACCTGTCGTCTCAGCTTCCCAGAGCAGCATCCTAGAAGGATTTGGTTCCGCACCATTCTCTCTTCGTTTTCCCACCTGCACGTGCTGGCTAATTGTCTCAATCTCCCACAGAACTGATCCAACGTCTCCTCCCCAGATTGTCTCTCTGCACACATAACAAACCTGTCAAAGTCTTGGTTTGCTAGGGAAAGAAAATGTTCTTTCAGGGCATTTTTTACCTCATCATACGTTGTGCCTGTGAGTTGAGCCACTCAAAAATACGGTGCACCTCAGAGCCAGCCAAATATAGCATGGTCGCCACCTTGGCATCATCTTCTCTTTCTCCAGTGGCCCTGAAGAAAATCTCAAGCTTTTTAACCCATTAGAGCCATTTGGGACACAATTTGGACGGGGGCCTGACAGGTCAAATACAGGCATGGGTGCCAATGTTCTTTGCTGTCTGCATGAGGGTTGCGCTGGGGCCACAGCATCCTCCTGGTCCCCGACCGCACGAGCACCACACTTTGATTGTGAGGCCGTAAAGTCTGTTGCCCACCTGGTGAGTCCTGCCCACTAGGGCTGAAGTATTGATGTAAGCAGGTTGTGGAGGCATTTGGGAGCACACTATGCCACTAGTGAGCTCATCATCAGGCTGCAGGGCATTTTATACATCAACATACTCCCTTTTGATGTTTAGCCACCGCTATCTGGTATCAGACAGCTGTGGAGTGTCCAGACATTATCCAAAATCAACACGGCCGGCGCACGAGCACCCGTGAGGGCCGCAACCGTTGGCTTCATGAAGAAAATGGCGACTGCGAGTGCTGTGTAGGAACCGGCACCTTGCAGGTGTTGTGGATGGAATGTCGAGTGCTCCGGAACACTGTTCCCATATTCCACCACCCCCACACAGGGCATTCCCTCGTCGCCAATGTTGGTATGTGAGAAACCCCAGGCCGCCCCTCCACTCAATCACGCACCTGTATACAAACACGCAGACACGTCTTGCTGTTGAGGGGTCCCGGCGGAAACTGTCACGCACAGGCTCCTGTTTATTAACTGTACATGCGTGGCCCATGACGAGGCTCACGCATGCGCATTACAAATGTGTATTACGCTGTAACATGTACCAGGTCCGATTTGTACATCAAGAACTCTTCCTATATGCGATTCTATCACCCTCCGTGAGGGACTTGCTAAGGATTGTAATGTTCCTTGCTCTGTCTTATAAAAATTTTCAATACAACTTTTAAAACAGAATAAATGTCCTCTATATTTAACGGATTCACTGAAATTGAGCCCCATGTTTATAAGAGTCCCAGATTTTCTAAATAAAAACCGGGACAATCAATCCAAAATAAAGGTAGGACTAACTTTTGAAAGTGGCTGCCAGGACTACATTTCAGCAGTAGGGACAGTATTGGGGAAACGGGCGTAGCAGCAATTCCAGTCATTTGCCATTGACATCAACTGCAATTGACCTGCGACTCGAAGGAAGGTAAACACAAAGTTGCTTTCGCTCCGATTGATATTCTGTGCCTGTCTGTACACCTCTTTCCCAAGCAGTCTCTGTGGCACAATCGGTTAGGGTTCTGGCTACTAAGTGAAAGGCTGGTGGTTCGAGCCCACTTTCAGACTCTGTTGATTTGCAAAACAAGCATGGCAACGCATTTATTTTAAATTGGAGGCAGTGCAGCCACTGAAGACTATCGCCCCAAAACCGGGACGCTTTTTCAAAAACCTCTCGGAGCAGGGGGACAGAGCTCCCAATTCAGGCCTAGTCCCACTAAAACCGATGCTTCTGGTCAGCCTATGTGTTTATGTACTATTAGGTTGCAGGAATGTATTGCACAATTAAATAATTCTGTGTGGGGTAAAAAAAAAACAGACGACTCAAATGAACACAGTGATGTGGCAATGAAGATCCGAAAAATGGCCAGATGTCTAGTGGCAAAATGGACAGTGTCTCGCAAATCTGTATCGGTCATTTATCGGAGCTGAACTGGGGACAAATTAGTGGCAATGCTGTTTCGGCCAGTGGAAAGAGTGATATGTACACATGTTGTCCAAGTAGCCAACAACCTTAAGCAGTAGGAAGTGCAGCAATAAAGCAGCTACCAAATGGAAAGCCAGGCTCTTGTGGTTAGAGAAGTTGTTGCAGCAGCCTGTACTGATTTGGGGAGTCACAGGGAAATATAATGGTGGAAGACGCATTCAAGATACAGCGAGGGAGCGGAGTGTGCACTATAGGTAACGAGCACTGTATGCCTATTCAGGCAATATTTATGTTAATTCAGATTGGACCCCTTGGCGCCAGGAGCAAGAGAGGGAAAACAACTTCCCACAAAACCTAGCCACTGGCACTCGTGCACTAAGAATCACGGGAGTCCAGCGGGTGATTAAGACAGGTCACTTGAGACCGCTTCATGGGCAACACAAAATCCAGGCTACCTTTTTTCCTCAAGGAAAACAAATCAAGCCCCAGGCTAACAAATATGACAAACTGCAGTAACAACAATGCTCAGCAGTAGCAGCACCACACCAGTGCCACAAATGACCCTACACACTGCATCGTCTTGCAATACCACACCCAGTGCTGCACCGATTGCAGTATCAGCGATCAATATTACACAAAAAGCCCATGCCTGGTTTAGGTGTATCCCTTATTGGCAAAAATGATGACATCGCAGCAGTATGTACAATCTTCAGGAAATCTGTACGGCAGCGAGAGACCTGTTTAAGAACTGCCTACGTGGCTTTGCGATGAATACAAGCAGACAACTGGGCGGCTGGTGGTTCTTTTGCACCCACAGGGGACGAATAAGAAGATGGGGCAGAAACGACCATGCACTGTGCCACACAACCAGCCCCATAGTATGTGAGCAAGCTGAATGTGGTACAGATGTGCCTGCTATCGTTTCCCAATCAGCATGCCCTCTTGTGACACCTCCAACCCTTTCACAATTAAGGATTTGTCATGGCACCACCACTAAAAACAAAGCATGCCAGTGTTCAGGTTCTGTTCGCAAAGGCCACACAAGCTGGTTGCCACAATGTATTGTTCAGGAGTTTTTTCAGAAGCATTCTATAAAGGGGTTCATGAAAGACCAAACCTGTAGGTTGTGTACAAGGTGTCCACCTGGTATCCCCAAGCTCTTTCAAAGGTAACATGTCAGAGCGGCCTGGCCTCACCCGTGGGAGGAGAGAGGGCTGGTATCAAGATACAGTTAAGCTCACACAAGCACACAACGGAATAACCCACAAAGCTGTAATCCAGTGTACACGTTTCAACAGGATCTAAGTGGATCCAGACAGTGTACCACAATCCTCTCCTCAGCTCCCCTCTTGTCTGTCTGTGCCACGGCACCCGGCCAGTATGTCCTATGCTTCCTCATAGTCCTGAGGCTCGCCAGCGAGCATGAGTTACAACCTCACTCCTGCGCCAAGCACCAAAGCAGACCCAGTTTCCTGTGAGACGTTAGGCCTCTTGGGCTTGCTGAAGGGGGGGCACATTTGACCTCACAGTTCATGGCCGTGCTGCCTGAACAAAGCTGCAATTTCAAGGGTGCTAGACATCCTGTGGGTTACCGCACAATCGACTGTATGCAGGGTGCCCAGCATGGATAGTCACAGGAACCGGCAGTGCAGACAGCAGAACCCCTGGCAGAGCTCTTGCTCAGACCACCCTTACGTCCGCCCTAATATAGCTTGGGGTTATTTAGTGAGGATGTCCTTGAATATGACTATGCAGCAGGGGCCTATTGGTGGGCCTGCTTTACTTGCAGTAACTAGTTTGCTGAATTCCACTCATTTGGTGGATTTGACAAAGACGAGACTGACAAGCATACTGTCTTCGGATTCCGGTTTCAGTTTGTCTTCAGTGGGCATCTCATCTACGGTCTGTTGGATCTTCTTCCTTTTGTTCACAAAGTAACTTAGCGTTGTTGTTGCATATCCCTTGAGATGTTGCGGGTGCGTTGTATGAGTTTGTGTTTCTCCTTTTATAGATGATTTTGAACATCTTTTTGGGCGGGTTGCCCTTCGGGCTCCTTCTATGTCGTGCAGTTGCTTCGCTTTTAGGACAGTTGCATTGTAGTTTCCTATCCGACCGGATATGCTGCTTTATCTTCTATGATCTAGGTCTGTCTGTTCCCGTTTCCTGTTGATTTTCTTGAGTGCTTGCAGTTCCATCGTGTAACATATGGCCGCTTGTTTTACTTCTGGGTGTGAGGGATGCATGAAGGGCAGCCGAGTCTACCTTGCTTTTTTTTCTCATTAGATTAATATAACCTTACCTCGTTGTGCCTTGATTATCAATTCCTGGTCTACTCAATGGAGTGTCTTCTAGACTCTCCTGCATAGTCTTTTTTCCTTGTTCATGTATACATCCCAAAATGGATGGTGGGGTGATTGCTGTATGGCAAATTGATTTGTTGGGGGTTGGTGGGCTCTGCTAGAAGTGTCATGGGTGTGTCCTATCATGTGTTCTTCCTTATACCAGCTGGTTGAGGTGGAGATTTCTCCTGTAGGAGCCACTTCGTTGATGTCTCTTTCAAACCAGATGCTATAGTCCTGAGCACCATTAGATGTTAGTGCTTCTCTATGAAGCAGTCAATAAGGTATGCCATTTCTCCACGAATATGGAGTTTTAGGAAGGTTGTTGCATTAGTAGAAAATGTAGACTTGCTTGAAGAATGCAGGACTGCCATTAGTCTGCCTCCTTTTTTTTTCTAAGTGAATGTGCTTGAAGTTGGCTGGCATGATTTCATGTACTACCACCATTTAGTCGGCAGATGAGTATACCCGTTGGACTGTGCCTGCTTTGCCTTTATCCTATCACTCTATTCCCTTACGTCCTGTTACCAACAACATTCGCCTTTATTCACGGTCTATTCTCAACTATGCCTCTCTTGGTGTATTCTCGACTATGCCTCTATTGGTGTATTCTCGACTATGCCTCTCTTGGTCTATTCTCGACTAAGCCTCTTTTGGCTTACTCTCGACTATGCTTCTCTTAGTCTATTCTCAACTATGCCTCTCTTTGTCTATTCTCGACTGTGCCACTCTTGGTGTATTCTCGACTATGCCTCTCTTGGTCTATTCTCGACTATACCACTCTTGGTGTATTCTCAACTATGCCTCTCTTGGTCTATTCTCAACTATGCCTCTCTTGGTCTATTCTCGACTATGCCTCTCTTGGCTCAGGCTTTGCGGACACAGAATTAACATTCAGAAGTTTGACCCGGGCTACAAAGTGTAGAGACGCCCCGTCAAACCAGCCACCAAGCTTCCAGGATTTCCCAAGAAATCTCTCCAGTCCCTCATGCCTTCCACATTACATTGTGTACCAATGTACATTTATCCAAATCCTAATTATCCCTTGTACTGCACTCCCCCCCCCTTCCCATGCACTTGCACAATATGAATGACACCTGGCCTAGTAGGATCGTTGTCTGTCTCCCCCCTGTTCCCTCTCCCTTACCTCGTTGCGCCTTGAAACCCTTGTGTATAGGAGCGTTATAAATGCCATATCATATCATATAAATCCAATCCAGTAATCACAACACTTTAGGACGTATCCACTTCTTCCCTTCTGCAGAACTATGGTCCTCATAAAAGAGACTGACGCGCACTCATGCTGCCACAAATCTCCGCCCCCCCCCGCGTCCCTCCCTACCTATGTTTGTAACACCTACTTCTCAGTTTCCCAGCCTCCTATTTTCTGCTCGTTCGTTTTATTTTTCCAACAGACTAAGGTCTAAATACCCCCGGCAGGGGCAAAGCACGCCACTCTAGGGACAAACGTAGCTGTTGTGATACTAGTATGGTGGTGATTATACTGCAGTAAAATAGCATATTAACATGACATACTGTCTATTGTATGCAATATGATGAAAAAATAAATACACAACGGGAATAAACCGTTTTGGAGAGGGGGAAACTGGGGGACTGCATAAGCCAATGTGAATTCTTTTTTGCTAAATTGTCTGTTTTTCTGTGTATACTTATTACTTTTAAGTTCATTACAAGCTATAGAAGCAGCATTTGTTTATATTGCAATTATGTATAATGTGGTGAGATTTGGGGTTGCAATATGGGGAGGGGACATTCTCGTGTTTTGTTATGGATGTTATGTTGCCAAGAAACTGCCCTGATTTCCAGATAGCCCATATGCAGCTCTCCAGTCTGTTATTGATTTAACTCTAAGGGCAAACTCCGGTTTTAGCTGGAAACCTATCTGCCTTTCCGTTGTTGTGCAGCATGGCTGCGACGCCTTTGTTGACTCAGCGCCGCGGCTCGGCCCGGCCGCCCCTTCCTGCGTTGTTGCTGAGTGAGTTTATCTTTGTTCTTTTGCTGAGTCACGTTCCTGGCTTGTTTCAGCTGAGTCACGGGTCCCCGGACATTTTGCCGAGTCATGGCGCGGACGGATTAGTTTGCCTAGTCAGATTTTATTTTTCACCGAGTCATGGCGTGCTCTGTTGTGCCAGTGAATATATCACGCGCAGGCAGACATCTCTCCCCCACCCCACCCCCATCGTCATGATTTCTGACTGACTTGCTGCGCCAACAGCACGCTCTGGTATTTACTTCGATTTATTGCTGCGTTTGCTGAGTGAGCCGAGCACAATGGAGCTTTCTCGCTTTATTTTTCATAACCACACACACGCTGCTTCTTTCTCTAGTCTGCCCATTCAGCACCACCACCAACCCCTCGGAATTGTTTAATTCTCTCTTGTAGGTCTGTCTCTAGAGTGACCAGATTTCAAAATTTTAAAAAAAAAACGACGCAGGGCAACTAACATAAAAGTGGGACGCACTATTGAAAGTGGCTGTCAAGACACTGCACTTCAGTAGCGGTTGGAGGAGAGGGGGGTTTAAGTGTCACTTACTGTTCAAATAAACACATAATATAATTGCTTTATCACAAACGAACACTATCTTAAGTTGTACAATGCAGCATTTCTTCTGTGCGAGATTGTGCATTCCTGCCACCTATGAAGACCTACTACCAAAAACGGGACCGCTACAGTTTCCAATGGAAACATATTCTTGAGAAAGGGGGAGAGAGCACCAAACACTGGGACAGTCCCGGCAACACCTGGGCGTCTGGTCACCCTATCTGTCTCACTCTTTCTCTCAGGCTCCTTCCTCTCCCTCATATGCCTGTCTTGGTCTTTCTCAGGGCAAATCCCCCAATTCTCTCTCGGGTCCTCCTTCTCTTTCTGTTGCTCTCTACCTAAGGCCCTTATCATTCTTTGCCAGTCCTGTCTAGCCCCCACCCCCAGTCTCTTTCATTCACTGCCAAAGGCTGCCTCATTCTATATCCATTCTTTTGGACTCTCATATTCCTTTACCTGTATCACATTATATCTGCCAGGACTGTCACATCCCTCCGGTTTCTCTCGCTCAATCTCTCAGGTTTGTTTCCCGCTTTAGCCTCTGTTAATCGCTCCCTCTCAACCTGTCTCATTCTTTAGCCCTTTTATTATCGCTCCCAGAGCGTTACAATGTGAAATAGAGCAAGATGTTGCAGAAAAGGGGATTTACTTGTAATAAGAAGAAAGAACTCCTCATTTCCCTTAGAAAAAGCACACAAAACCTGGGGAGCGAGCAAGCTGAGGGCGTACTCTTTATTGTCGCGCACATACCCATATTTCAATCTGGCTGATGTGCACTACCACTTAATTTAATGAAATAAATTAAAAGGTACTCACTCACCTGTCACTGCACTCCTGGCTGTGTTGAATCCTACTAAAATTGTATGCAATGGAAATAGAAAAGAGGCTCCCTCTGTTTTTGTTTCCATGATGGCCATCTTGTTTTCGATATTTGTATCTATTTTAGGTCAACAGATTTGGGTTTGCTGCACAAACCTGTTTTACAAAATTGAATAGCGTGTTAATGGTGATAAAATAATCCTCAACTGGCTTCTCCAGGCTGGTCATAGCACTGTACAGCCCTTGGGATAATTGTCACCTCAATTAGGGCAGTGGGCCCCTGCAGGGTTGTCCAACTCCAGGCCTCGAGGGCCACAATCCTGACAGGTTTTCAGGATAGCACTCATTAATATTCATGAGCAGAAATGTGCATACATTTAGAATCAGTGCACGGAAAATTATCTCATGCACATTAATGAGGGTTATCCTGAAAACCTGTCTGGATTCCGGCACTCGAGGCCTGGAGTTGGTTAAGTGTTTTAATGCCTAATTATCTATTGAATTGTAGAGAAGTGGCTATTGACGACATGGGATGTATTCCACCGAAGGGAACTGAGTAACACTAGAAACAAAGCACGAAACTTGTGTGGTACATGATTTCCCTCAGACGGACAAGGTAGAATACGCCTTGTGGTTGATGCTAGCTAATGTATAATGTTGTGTATGACATCAGCCCAGCATGCCTTATTTTGTCTTTGATCTCTGAGGCTCGTTTTGTAATTAGTTTTGGGTTCCGTTTGGTCCTCAACAGCCTCGGTTCTCCGGTGCCTTTGTATGGGAGCTTCTTTGTCATCCTCCACTTCTTCAGAGTCATTCAATAAGATCGTTTTTGCTACAGCTGCTAGAGCTGATTTGGCTTCTGGTTGGGGTGATATTGCCATGATTTGGGAATCTTCTGAATTATCGTGGTGCTGGGACAGGTTCATTAGATCACTATTTTCTTGAAATTCCTCAATCGTTTTTGGAGATGTTGGCATAAGCTGTTGAACTGGTTTAGCAGATGGAATAATTTGAGAGCGTTCAGTTTTCCTTACTTTGGTCTCTTCATGCTTCTTTCCTTTTGTTCCGGAACCTAAAACCAGCAGTGGATGGGATGACTTTTCTTCAGTTTTCTTTGGTTCAAGTATCAGTGCATTTGTAGCCTGTTGAGTTTGAGTTGGATTAGTTTTTCGCAACACCTGCTCTGTTCTCTCTTTTTTGGTCCTCGATTCAGATATTTCAGATGGGTTCCCTGATGGTTTCATTCCAAAAATGGGTGCCAAATCCTTATGGATAGGCCCTTCACCAGTCTGTGAGCCAATAGAGATTGAAGGTAATGGGATTTGAGCGGAGTTGTGCTTTTCCATAAGTTGGGCTTCCAATTTGGCAATTTTTTTCTCCATAGTCGCCTGTGATAACGGGCTTTTTCTGTCCAGGGCTGTTATAAAGCCTTCAATGAAGGTCAATTTAGCCAGCATTGCCGATGAAATGGAGGTGTTATCTTTGAGAGTTTCATTGATGGACTCGTAGAGCTTAGCGAAGGGGTTTAAGGCGATTGTAAATGATGACATTATTTGCAGCAGATCTATTTTTTTGCTGGGGGAGTCCTTTTGAGCCGGTGCTGATATTTCACTAAGTCTTCTACTAGAGACCGGCGTGTGAAAGCCCTTGTCACTAGTATGTACAGCAACTCTGTCCATACTTCTATCTGTGGACAGTAATACATCTTGTGCATAAAGTTCTTCTTCTGCTTTGCGGCCTTGCGGGGCTTCTGGTATATGGGCTTTAGTCCATGCGTGTCTGTCTTCCATTTGTCCCGCTGCCTGTTTCGGAGAACACCGTACTTCTAATGGAGTATTTGGCAGAGGAAGACCAGCTACCCCCTGAGTCCGCGGAGCCGCTAATGTTTCCTTTGCTTTTGACCTAGGAGGCCTCTCACTGCTGCTATGAGGGCTTGAAGGAGCTGGTAGCTGAGGGGGCAGCTCTGCAAAAGGGTCCTGGGCTGTTGTGCTTGTCGTTTTTTCAACAATCATTTCCTTTTGGCCTAGTGCCTTTGGTTTTGGGTCCGGCCTTGAAAAACTTTGATTGGTCTTTCTGGCTTTGCTTACAGGCAAGGGGTCTTGTACCGCCTCCAAGATCGCTGCGTCAAAAAGTTCCGAATCATGATCCAGCTTCCTTTTGTGTTGGTTCAGAAAGTATTCTTTAAGGGAGGACGATATTAGGGGAGTTGAAAGACACTTTGCAGTCCCTTGGTTTTTGGGTCCCAATTTTCTTTGTTTTTTCGTGTATATTTTATTTGGAGTTGACTTTATTTTTGTCAGTCCTTTTGTGTTTGGCTCCATTATTGCAGGGACGGCGGGCTCGTTTTCAACTTGTTTACAGATTCCCTGAGCCTTTGGGGAAGCCATTGCCAAGATTGGGTTTTTATCTTTAGGGGTGGTCACATTTGCCAAGTCTTCAGGTTTCTGGGCCTGATTCACCATCCATATGGGCCATGGAGGTTGGTCCAGGGGTCTTTCTTTTTTTGACGAACAAGCTTCAAACGCTTCCTCATCCGAGGTCCTAAAATCGTAAATTATAGATAAATCTTCTTGGTCCGAGGCCAAAGAGACGCTAGAGGCGAATCTTAGAGGCCGGTTTGATGGAGAAAGTAGTATTTGATTTCCACTGTGTGGATTGGTGCTTCTGTGAATCAGTACAGTCGTTTGGGCATTTATTCGTGGAGGTACCTGATTCTCGGTATCTCCAATTTTTTTTCCACCCCGTTTTCCACAGCCAGGGGGTTTTGAGGTTGGTGTAGCCGGGAGTCTTCTGAAGCGAGAGACACATTTTCCGACCCCCGCCGTTGAGGTTCCTGCTGAGGCCGTCCTCCGACCGCCTTGGGCAAGAGACCACTCGTCAATACGGTGGAATGGATGGGGGTCTATAGATCTATTTGCTCGATCACTCGCTCTTCTTCCGTGACGGCCGTTTGGTTTTGATTTTTGCTCTTACCGTCGCCCTCACCATTGGCCTGCCAGACGTCCGCGGGGGGCAAAAATCCCCCATGGACCGATCTATCCACTCCACACCCCGATGCGTGTCCCATTTTATCTTCGCCACCTAATTTAGAGCAGAATGATGTAGTTGTCTGATGGCGTTTTGTTGTCAATAAAGATTTTTGAGCCGCTGTGATCTTAGGTGGATTCGCCACAGTCGGGCTAATTTCCGAGTAATTATCCAAAGCAATCATGGGTACAGCCGACAGGAGACTTTCACCCCCAAATTCATTTGAGAGGGTGTCGCTTCGAAGCCACCGTTTCTCAAGGGTTGCCTCGGTTGGAATGGGCAGCGCCATATTGGAAGTGGCAAATCCGGAAGAGTAGAGAAAAGCTAGGTCCGAGGTACGAGGCTGCAGGACGTTGTGTTTATTTTCGTAGACGACCTGGCAGGTTATACTCGGGCGTGTGTGAGTTAAGTGATTTTGGACAGTACTGTTGTAAATTCACTGCACAAGGGGAGAAGCCAAAAGGGGGTAGGACCCGCTTACCACTACTTCCGACTCCGGACACCAGACACACTGCTCGCACACCGCGCAGCACTCCGCGCATGCGCTGTGTTTTTGTAGATGGAAGCTGGAAACTTTTTCAGTTGCTGTAGAAAGCGGACTATCCTCTGAAAAAAAAGGAGCAAAAGCACAGTGGTCTGTCCACCAGTTCTCCACCAGACGCACTGCTCGCACACCGCGCAGCACTCCGCGCATGTGCGGTGTTTTTGTAGACGGAAGCTGGAAACTTTTTCAGTTGCTGTAGAAAGCAGACTATCCTCACGAAGCAAAAGGAGCAAAAGCACAGCCGTCTGTCCACCAGTTCTCCACCAGACACACTGCTTGCACATTTAGACACACGCCCTTGTTTGGTTTGAGCACTGGGGGTTCCAGAACACTGAAAGGTGAGGCTATTACCAGTGGGATGAATTATAAAGGCATATCACCCACATCGTTTTCTGTTTTCCGAGAGGCTGAAGAAAGTGTTTACATCGTGCACAGCAAGCTGCATGCATGCAGCCATGTACTGAACTGGAACTAAAAGCAGAGGTCTTCCTCGCCTGCATAGAAGCCTCAGGAGAGTTGAACGAGATCCCAAGTTGTCTAATGGAGGGCATGAGCAGTCCAGCTAACACTTGTCCTCAGGGTTGCTTCACTTTGCATTCTGGTACGTGTAGTCCTGCATTTGTACTGTCTGCGGAAATAAAACACAACAGTACACAATGACATGGGCCATAACACCAGGGCCTACAGAGCATCTGAAACCTGACGGGTGAACCCGAGGTCTATATTCTTGCATATTTTCCAAAAATAAATGTGAACGATTAGCACTTTCAATGGGGTAAACCGTCTTTCACCCATAATATATAGATGCTTGGTGCTGACAACTTGGATACCAGGCAGCATTTTATTTTTCTGTCCAGGATAAGAAACTGACCATAGAGGGAGATATACACTATGGGAGAAATGGGGATTGCAGGGCAAAAGAGAAGCTGCTCTTTAAACTGTTAGACCGAATACATCGAGACTGCAACAGAAAGAGACAGACTGCAGCCAAGGCAAAGAGTACCGCAGCGGCACGCTCTGTGGTCACGAGCCGTCGATCCTTAAACTGAAAGGCAATAAGAGCGAGACTGCTGGGGACCAGGGAGAGAATGCGGGAGCATGATGGGATGGGAGCTGAGATCACATCAATGTGCATTGGGAGAGCAACACCGTCGAAGCAATGCACGTGAAAAAGAGGGACTGCAGAGGAAAAGAGCGACATTCTCTTGAGTTCTGATTTCGTCTCTCTCTGATGTCTCTCCCATTCTCAGGTCTGCTTTGTTTCCCGTCTCTCACACTGAGTTCTGCCCCATTCTCTGACATCTGTCTCTTTCTTTCTCCAGGGTGAGCCTCATTCTCTCAGGTGTCTACGGTGTGACTCATTCTCTCTCTTAGGTTTGTTACATTCACTGTTGTCTGCCACATTCTATCTCCCTGAGGTCTGTCCCATTTATCAGGCCTCCTCCCGTATTCCCCCTCTCTTTCACACTGAGGTCTGCCTCATTCTCCGACATCTGTTTCATTTTTTCTGAGGTGATCCTCAATCTCTCTCTGGTCTGCCTCTCCACCCCCCTTTCTCTGTTTCTCTCCCCCCTCTCTCTATCTCTCTGGTCTTCCACTCTCTCTCTCTCCCCCCCTCTCTCTATCTCTCTGGTCTGCCGCTCCCTCTCCCCCCTCTCTATCTCTCTGGTCTGCCACTCCCTCTCCCCCCCCTCTCTCTATCTCTCTGGTCCACCACATTATTTCTCTCTCTCCCTCTCTCTCTCTCTCTCTCTGTCTCTTCTCTCTCTCTCGGATGTGTCTCCTTCACTGTTGTCTGCCTCATTCTATATGTGAGGTCTGTCCCATGTATCAGGCCTCCTCCATTATTCCCCCTCTCTTTCACACTGAGGTCTGTCTCATTCTCTGACATCTGTCTCATTCTGTCTGAGGTGATCCTCAATCTCTCTCTGCTCTGGGTCCCCCCCCTCTCTCTCTCTCTCTCTCTCTCTCTTTCTCTCTCTCTCTCTGTCTCTCTCTCTCTCTCTTCTCTGTCTCTTTCTCTCTTCTTTCTCCCTCTCTTTCTCTCTCTCTTTCTCTCTTCTTTCTCTCTCTCTTTTTCTCTACTCTCTCTCTCTTTCGCTCTTCTTTCTCTCTCTCTCTCGCTCTCTCTTTCTTTCTTTCTCTCGCTCTCTCTTTCTTTCTCTCTCTATTTCTCTCTTCTCTCTCTCTCTCTCTCTCCTTCTCTCTTCTCTCTCACTCTCTCTCTCTCTCTCTCTCTCTCGCTCTCTCTCTCTCTCTCTCTGGCCTGCCTCGTTCTGTCTGGGAGGTCTGTCCCATTCTGTCCCATTCTCAGGCCTGCTTCGCCCACTGTCTCTGAGATGACAGTGATAGACATATACCAAAAGAGCAATGTAACTGTGACCTCAGCGGGGAACAGGTTAGGCGAAAGCAAAGTGCAACGCACGTGGCAAAGGGTTGCAGCCGGGGCAGGTTCACAGCCAAGTGGGTGGAAAGGGCAAGAGAAGGCAATCCCC
The DNA here is from genome assembly GCF_040938575.1 of Ambystoma mexicanum. Taxonomy (NCBI): domain Eukaryota; kingdom Metazoa; phylum Chordata; class Amphibia; order Caudata; family Ambystomatidae; genus Ambystoma; species Ambystoma mexicanum. The sequence goes on from NC_090926.1 coordinate 581,646,053, forward strand.
CCTTAACCGTTTTTCATTTTGTTCTCTCCGGTGGTCAGTCAGTTGGAACATTTATAGATCGCCTGAGGTTCTGCTGGAACTCGTACACTAACATCTACCTTATTCCAAAGCCTGAATGCCCATGACTGAAGGTCTTTCATCTCCTATAGTGTGGCAGAGTCCTAAGGATGAACAGACGGTGATCCTCCGTAGACCAAAGGTTCAACCATGGGTTGTACTGGATATACTATCCTTAAAGTCGGCAGGAGCAGCCCCCCTGGATGCCTTTGACTATTGTGCCGAGAATTTGTAAGCATAATTCTTTACCGGAAGACACAGCAGGCTCCTGCAAGCAGCTTGGACATGATCACTTTTCCTACGTCAAGAAACCAATACGTTTTGAGCCACCTGGTCGCCTGCTAATAGGTTTCTTCGACAAACTCCCAAAGAGTGCATCCAATAGTCCAAGTGACTAGACCTCCTACTACCATTGCACACTTGTCCAGTGGCATGCAAGGACAAGCCCCACATACTCGCCCAATATTAAAATAGCATCCATTGTGAACTGACTGGATTTTATCAGCTATAGGGTCTGAGCATTTAACCGGGGATAACAACTTGATATGTTTTCTGAAAATCATGGCGAGTTGGGGTGTGAGGAGGGATTCCTTCTTAGTGTTAGCAGGCCACCATCCGCTCCTCACCCCTCCCTAGCTAAGATGAAGCCAGCTTGAGTCCATGCAGGCTGAATTATCATCCAGGCTTTGTGAATGCACGGTCAAGCAGATTTCAGTTTGTCTGTACATTTGATTGGGTGGTAAAAGAGGGGATATGCTTTAACTTCAAAAAGAACAGTTGTGGAATGGTGAACATTATTTTCAAAAGTAGTGGAACTGTTACCAGTAATAAAAAAAAGTAGTGGAACTCAGCTCTCGATAGTTCCCGCTCACTTAGACTCCTGCTGAGCCAGCTCTAACTCACCCTCTCTCTGACATACAGGTCTGCCTCGTTCCCATCATCTGCATCATTTCCGTGCTCACTCTTTTTTTTTTCTCTCTCTCTCTTCTTTTCAAGTCTGCCTTATCTGTTCTCACCTCATTCTGTGAGGATAGGCCTCACTCTCTGATTTGATTGATTGATTTTGATTTATAAACTTTTATTGCGCTTACCCGGCGGAACAAAGCAGAATCTGCATCTGGGCGCAGGTGATAAAAACAATTGTCCAGAAAGCTAAAACAACATATTAGGCCACTATTTGAAAAGCAACATTTTTAGCCTTTTCCTAAAGTCACACAGGGAGTCGATTTTTCGCAGATCTTTTGGTAGCATGTTGCAGGCTCACGGGCCTGCAGAGAAGAAGCATCTGTCACCCCTAGAGACAGACCTGGATGATGGAACGAACAAAAGATGTCACAAGGATCGAGGTGGGCGAATTGGATGATAAACTGCAATTTTTGAAGAAAGATAAGTGGGGGCCCGGCCATGGAGACCTTTAAAGACCACACAGACGTCTTAAACAGGACCCTTAGCTGCAACCGGCAGCCAATAAAGACTCCTACGAAACTGGGAGATAACGATTTCCTAGTCAAGGAGAAAATGAGCCTAACGGCTGTGTTTTGAGCAACCTGCAACCGCTGCATTTGATATTTGGAATGCCCGGAAGCAGGATATTACAATCTAACCTAGAGTTTTTTAATGCTCCGACGACCACTGAACGATCATTCTCTGAGATGAGAGGCAACAGAGGCTTCAACAGTTTAAGCTGAAAATAAACTGCTTTAATGATAATGATGAGTTTATTTATATAGCGCCTTAATCCAAAGCGCTTTACAAAGCACATAGTTACATACAATATCACCTAACCGAAATTGGTATCAAATAAGAGTTTGATTAACCTGCAAGTTGCAATTCAGGTTTCCCTGCCAGAATCATGCCAAGGTTCTTTACCTTAGATGATAACTTTGTTGGGACTTCAAAGAGTGCTGGGCATGAAACACATTGTAAAATGTTAGCTAATTTCTACTTTGATCTAAATACAATGACTTTGGTTTTTGAAGGATTCAATTGAAGCTTGTTTTGCAGCTTCAAATGTTTTTACTTTGCCTGCACAAGATAGTACTCAGTCAATTGCTTCCACTGGTTGTTTTAGCCAAACGTAAATGTGTTTATCATCGGCATATGAGTGATATTGCATGTCAAATTGGGAGAAAATACTCAGCAACGGACGTATGCAAATATTCAATAATAAAGGAAACGGATAAGATCCCTGGGGTAAACCATGCTAGGCCGGTAAGAAGTCAGACCAGTGTGGGCCCAGTTTAAGTGCTCTTTCTGAGGTCTGCCACATACTTTCCCTGAAAATTGTCTCCACAAACCAGGGTCGGACTGGGGTATAAAATTGTCTCGGGCACCAATGAAAAGGTGGGCCACAGTTGCAAATGGCAGTTCATTCCTTTTGTGACAGACTGTTTGAGTAGTACCAAAGGGGGAGGTTTTTGATCAAATGTGATGCATGGTGAAGTAACTTATTAAACATGGCCCAGAAAAGTGGCCCCTTTTTGCCAGAAACACTGTCCCACACTAGCATTTTGCTTTTTTGGTTTGGGAATTACCCTGTTGCCTCTTCGGCCAGTCCGAGCCTGCCCCAAACCGCCCCCCCCCCCCCATCAGGATTGGTTGTCTTTTTCTTTGTATGAGGTCTGCCTCATGCTCTCTCTCTAAAGCCAGTCTCAGTCTTTCTCTGAGGTCTCCCTCACTTTCTTTACGGTCTCTCGTTCCTCAAGGTTTGCCTTATTCACGCTTTCTGAGGTTTGTCACATTCTATAAAGAAGGTATACCCGAGTCTCTCCCTCTCTCTGAGCAGGGTATGCCTCATTCTCACAGGTATTCAGCTATTTATTCATTTTTCCATTGAGTCGCCTCCACCTCTTTTTGAAGCCTCTCTCAGATCTCTTCTAAATCTGTCTCATTTTCACTCTCGGGTGTTTGTCTCGCTCCCTCACTGAATGTTTTTTCATTACATGTGACTCCTTCTCGGACCACTTCAACAACATAGCCCAAGAAAGAAACACTGCCATCATCACTAAAATAGCATCACTCACCCCTCCTTCCCCGGCGACCTCGACTAGGACATCAGAACCAGCTTGCACCATCACGCTCGTCTCATCCATCTCTCCCACTCTTTTTTTAATTATATCTATCTAACAGCTGCCCACTGTATCCTCTGGTGACCCCCTGTCCCCATAGTCTAATAAAGAAATCCTAACTTCCACCTGTGCCGCCGACATCGCAAGATCTATCATTAACACATCTCTCATTTCCGGCACCTTCCCAGCAGAATTCAAGACCTCCTACAGGTAGGCCCTGCTCAAAAAGCCCTACCTCGAACCCCTTGTCCCGAACAATTACAGACACATCTCAAACAACCAATTGATAGCTAAACTAATCGACCAAACAGCCTACTTTCAACTATGCCATTTCATAAAATCCTACTAAATCCTTGTCCCTGCCCAATCCGGCTTCAGACCCTTACAAAGAATTGAATGGTGACTGGTCTCCATCTGGGATGATCTTAAAAGATGCTCAGACTCCTCATTCTACTCGACCTCTTGGCAGCCTTCGACACCATTGGCCTCTCCACACTCATAGACACACCCGACTGTCTCGGCATCAGGCACGCAACTCTGAAGTGGATATCCTCCTTTCACTCCAACAGATCCCAAATAATACACATACCTACTTTCTCCTTGACACCCCACCCAGTGGCCCATGGAGTGCCACGGGGTGCCTCTCTCTCCTCTCTGCTTTTTAACCTCTACCTGAGCCCCTTAGCCGCACTCATTCGATCCTACTGTCTTTCTTGCTATAACTACACAACCGACATCCCAAATTGTCTTCAAAATCCCAAAGGGCCCCTCCTCCCACAATCTCGCATCATGTCTCTCAGAAATCGAACACTGGATGACTATCAACCACCTCTTTCTCAACCCAGGAAAAACCAAGATCATGCTCTTTGGGGAAACCGTCAATTCCCCCAACCTATCCCGTGGCCGCTTTCCCGACCCCCATCCCCCACCCCCCCACAACCACCTCCAACACAGTAAAAAGCCTCAGATACATTATGGACGTGGACCTGATCCTATCACATCACATCAATTCTGTGACAAAATGTTGCTACTTACACATGCGCATTCTCCGCTGCATCTTTCTCTACCTGATCTTCCCACACAGAGTCTCTGCAATCGTTGCTATCGTCCTTTCACGCTTAAACTGCGGGGGCACACGCATCACAAAAACAAAACTCCAACGGGTACAAAACACTGCTGCAAGGCTCCTCCTTGTCGTAGGGCCTTGAGAACACATCACACCCGCCCTGCGTGTCCTTCACTGGCTACCGTTTGGGTGACAATCCACCTTCAAGGCAATTTGTATCACCCACCAAGCTCTCCACAACTCACGACCAGAATATCTGCAACATAAACGTATATGCTACTGGCCTTTCAGAAACCTCAGATCTGGTGCAGCACCCCAGTGGCAACATCAACGGAGTAGGAGGCTTCTCTTTCTCAGGCAAAGCACCCACCATATGGAACTCAACCCCATTTACCTCGCCTTCAGGAAGGTTCTCAAAACTTGGCTCTTCCCTTCAGAATTCTTACAGACTTAGTCCATCTCCTGGGTGAACTATTATCCACCACTGACAAGCATGCAAGGGCACCTGAGGAGTCGACAAGGTGGGCCATAGCCCTCCACAGAAAGCATATCAGTCAGGCCTTAATGATAAGGTCCACAAGACAATATACAACTAGGTGCCAGCCATGCTTTGCTGGAACATCAAGCACTCATCACATCACAACGGAACATAGCTGTATCCCGCCCAGACCACGGCCCACCCACCTCCATGCATCTGCAATAAACACTGCTCGACTTCCCCCACCGAAACACATATCACAACCTCCAATAGAATACCGCTGAGTCCCAAGAAAAAATGTGGTCCAGCTGTTCACTTTATCAGTCACCTGGCTATCCTACTCCACTGGCAATCTGTCACGGCAACTGTCCTCTCATCTGATATATTTGAGCTGCTATTTGGCACCTAGCCACTCCCTACCTAAGTTTTGTGCTAGCCAAAAATGCACACACATTTTAGAATTCCTTCCTTCACATCTCGGGCTATTGTCCTCCGAAGGGCGTGCATCCCCACAGCACTTCGAGGCCATACCAATGGAAGCAGGCGCTATACGAATGCCATAAAACATAACATCAGCAAAGTCCTCATTCTCTTGCCTAATTGTTTCGTTCTTCCTCCACGCATTGCTTATTCTATATGGATGTTTTTGTTGCCCACTTACATTCCGTACTATAAAAACATCTTTGCATGGAATATGCATACAGTTAAATAACTCGCCATTTCATCTATTTTACATATGAGTTTGAATTATGTGGTACGTATGCTTCTTCAGTCTCTCCTATTGTCCCTGCTCTGAGACCCCCCTCCCGCCCCTCAACCCGAATGCTGGTTTCCGGAAGGTTCTGCGAATGTACGTTTCCTGTTTTCTTGAGTGCTATGCCCGTGCGAGCCCCCGGCCCCCGCGCTCCGTCCGGGAACACCCGGCTATGAAGCAATGTCGAGTTCAAAGGCAGATATCAGCAACTTTTGTTAAGCGCCACGTGACCGGGCCGCGATAGCCCGGGGAGGGTATAAAATCAGAGCAGCTGTACGCGAGGAGCACAGAGGCGCAGCTGTGCAGGACGCGCGACGAGGAGACTGCTGCGTGACGTGTGCCCTTCTGAGCGCGAGCTGCCTTCCACGAGACGAGGGAGCCAAGCAGAAGAGCGGACCGTCCAATCGGAGATCCAGAGCGTCGCCAGAGCGCGTGAACTCGCAGCATGGCCTCCCCGCAAAGCGCGCTCTCCGATGGGTAAGTGCGGGGCCTCTACTCTGGCAGCCCCCCCCCCCCAGCGACCTTAGTGTCCGACTCCGCGAACATCATTATTTATCCCCCTGGGCCCTCTAGGCTCATTCAGAAGGGAACGTCCTGCAGCATAGGTGGGGTGCGGTCTGAAACCAGCAGGGGCAAAGCCAATAGGTCTGGATTTGAGTTTATAGTGAAAAGATGTCTGAAGCATGAAGATGGAGGCATTATAATGCCGTTCTTTCCGAAACATTGTTTCTGTGAGGAAGTCGTGCGTAACTAACAAAGGACGGTGCGTATGTGCTCGTCTTTCGAGTGCTGATTTTTTTTAATGTATCTTTTTATTTACTTGTTTTAATTAAAATTCAGTTTTTACAAGCACATTCCTCCATGTAAGAAAATAAAGTGAAAGATAGAAAAGGAAAGAAAGAAAAGGAGGCGTGATGACGTTTTTCAAAATGAGTGGATTTGCCATTAAAGAGCAAAGACGGAGCTGGAGACTAGAGAGAGTGTACGAGAAAGCAGAATACAGGAACCTGGCAAATTAGAAGGACCATTCCTGCCATTTGAATAGCTTTTGCAATTATTACAACTGCACGAACAGAGAAATGTAACCTCAGAAGGCCAGGCACGTTGTTTGATTAATGAATGTATTTCGGCGTCCAGGGACGGATATGTGTAGTTTCTTGTTGCAGCGTTTGAGGCCTCTAAAGGTGAAGGAGTGCAAACGGGAATCTGGCGTAACGATTTCATTGTTGGAGAGATGGAGTCCTGGGTGTCTTTCTGGAGGCCAGTCTTGCTCGGTCACTGCAGCACGGGAGGAGGTCTGATGCACAGGGAGCGTGAACTTGCATAGAAGAGTCTGCTGTTGATGGTGGTTTTCACCACAACTGGGTGGGTGGCCCTGAGCAAGGGAGTTGAAGGGAGGGAAACACCCGAGAAGGCGCAGGTATCAGTGGTGTGTGCTGGCCGTGGGATAAAGGAGGGTCAAACTTTGGTGGCGGACTTTAACTGTTAAACTGTCTGGTCTGGAAGGAGTTGCCGGGTTGGGTGGAAGGGCGCTCTGGTGATGGGCTTGGTGTTGAGAAGTAGACGTTTTCTTTTGCTTCTACTGTGCGGAAGCTCCTTGCCATCCAGGAGTCTAGCGTGGTCAGGCAACTTTCCAGGACAGGTCTTGGTTTTGCTGCATTTTGTCGGCATAGTAGTGGCATTGAAGATGGCGGTTGCCTTCAATGGTCTTGGCGGAAAGGCATGTGTAAAGTGTAGCGGAACCTGCCGGGACCAGAGAGAGAAAGGGGGTCCAATCATTAAGAACATCCATCCAGGGATGTGCCCCATGGAGGCCGGACACTGAGCCTCCAACCCCCTCTGATCGAGGAGCAGGATTCCTTTGCCTGTGGCTTCCAAGACCACAGTCAGGTCTAGAAGTCCTAACAGACATGTCTGGCTTTTGGCTGCTGCTTGGAAGGAGTTGTCATAGATCTCAAGGATAGCTGTTTCTGAGGCATGCTGAGCCGAAGTTCAACTTGGGTGGCTTGGACAGCACAAGTGTGGAGCTGAGGCTAGGGTTGGGCAGCAACGTTTTCTCAAGTATCTTGAATGGAAGCTGCAGGAAGGGTGCGTGATGGGCTTGCAGTTGTTGGTCAAAGTCGGGTCGCTGATTACTTTCATGGGAAGGGGTGAAGGGGTGGCTTGCGCAGAAAGTGTATCCAGGGCTGGGACCACAATGTCTGCTGTGCTCGTTTCAGCAGGAAGGAGGTCACTGGGCGAGAAGCTATGGCGAGAGATTTCCCATGGGGCTGTCGGAACGGTTCCTCAATGGTGGTTGGGAGGATATGTGTGAAAGAGAAGGGGGGGGGGCTGTTATTCTCGTTTCATATGTCAGTTTCTTTTTATACTTTTGTAATATTGTCCATACAAATGATAAACAGTGTGAAGAAACCGTTTATAATAGTGTGTGCCCGTTTTCTGGGTATTGTCTGTTGGGGATGCTGTTTAGTTGAAGGTCCTGCGATTTCAGTAACTGTATCGATTAAAAAAGAAAACATAGCTTGCCACTCAATTGATTGGCTTCTTTAAATCTTTGCTCTAGACCGGGTAGGCTCCATTGCTCGGGAAATTCAATAGCTTGTTAGAGTTTGACGACAAAGCGGTGTTTTGGCACCAAGATGGATGTGTGGTATTCTTTGTGGTGGGTGTGCACTGTACAAGCTCTGATGAGGTTGCCAAGTGGTGTAATGTCGGCAGCCGCGCGAATAGAAAGCATGATGCAGCCTGAGTCAAGTCTTCAACACTTCTGCGTGAGGGACTTCGCTGAATCATTGGGGCCAGACCTCGGCTTTGTTTACTTGTTTCTAGGTGTAGTACAGAGGGAGGGGGCGATGCGGTCTGCGGGGTTTCCGGGTGGCGTTCAGGGAGTACAGTGTGAACGTCAGGCAGCCGGCCTGAGAGCAGCCTGAACTAGTGTGTTGCCCTAAAAGCTTTCAAACGTAAATATGTGTTGGCCTGATATATGAGCATCCGTTCACTTTCAAGGTGTCATCGGGAGGCCTCGCGCTGCACCACCGAGCATACAGGTACTTGCATCCACACATGACTCCTGCAACCTAGGAAGATGCGCGTGATGTGCTGCACTGTGATACTATCATGCGTGCGTGGCGCACGTGCAATGTCACACACAGACCACTGAGTAACCCAACATCCCAAACACCCGCTCCAGAGAGCGAGAACATCCCAGGATCTGGAACGTGATATCACACGCAGTCTCACATTTTACATGTGGGAGCACCCACGTGATCATTAACGTCACAAGCAAAAGTGCACTAGGAGGCACGCTCATACTACCGGTAGCCACATAGTGTGTGTGTGTATATGTGTGCCGGGGGGCAATCACATGCAATCAATCCCACATAGTGTACGTCATTGTATGCGTGCACCAGAGTACACCGTAAACAGACATGTATTCTCGGACACTGCATAACAGTGGCGTGTCCCAAGTGGGGCAATGGTTTATACAGAGATGGCGTGAAGTGCGAGCACACACACACATCATGATCATAGTTTACGATAATGGGGTGGCATTAGGGGTGGCCAGGGGTAGCACGCGCCACCCCATGCCACCACTCCCTGGACAAGCCACTGGTGCATAGCAGTGACTGCATTCATGAAGTGAACAGGGGGACAGTTCTGCAGTAGGTGTTGCATTCTGCAATGCAAGGAGTACGCAGTCGGTGTGCACTACTAGTGTCCAGTCAGTCTGTCCTTGGCTGAGGTCCCACGGGGCACCCTGTTCTGGCTTGACTTTCGGCGCGGCCCTTTTGCCGCACCACTGTGGCCGCCCGCAGGGACCCTTTTGGCGAGGCCCCGATGTCACGGCAGCCATCTTTGCGCCGCTCATTTGGCGCAAGGGTGATTTAGGAGCGGTTGACGTTGCGGCCTATTTCTAAATCTCCCTCGCGCGTAATGAGCGCCAGCGATTTGGCCGGGATTATCTTCTGCACATTTTACACGCTCATAGGCTCTGTGCAACCTTTGCAGGAGATAATTCGTCGCTCATTTGGTGCGAAGGCGATTTAAAAATAGGCTGCACGGTCGGCTGCTAAATGCTAAAATTTAGCAGCTGTTACTAAACCGCCCCATAAACTGAGGGGCGTACAATAAATAATAATACAAAAGTTACCTGCAGCCACTGGTAACCAAACCCAGGCCGTCTTTCTTCAAGCCCTGGCACTTAGCCACAAGACCACCTGAAGCTTGGTGGGTGCCTGAGCACAACTTTTATACTTGCCTTGCATTAATATATATGTATAAATAGACACATGTATTAGGCCTACGTCTATATGAACCCTTAGTTTCCTTTGGCATTGTGTCTATACTCCGGGCCTGGATACCTGAGTGACGGGCCGGCTGAACATGTGCGGGGACCCATTTCAACATGATGGCCCCATTTGCTTGGAGCAGAAAGCAGTCTAAGCATACATCATAATGGAGATCAAGGTAAGGTTAATAGCCGCCAATTAAATGGCAGCTGAATAGCTATGAATCCTTCTTTGTAAGGATGTGGCTGATGTGGAGGAACCAGTGTTGAAAGGGCACGAGGTGATAACACTTCTGTTTTCCCCAGTGGAAGAGACGGCCGGAAGGCTCCAGCAAATGCAGCTTGCAGCTGCAAAGCGCACATTGTAAGCCCCAGAACGTAAGGAATATATAGCTGTGTTATTAGACTGCTGACTGGAAATATGGGGGGCAGTTGCTGGGGGCGCACATGAGGCTCGAGGCACCTTTCAGTTAAAAAGGTTGAAAGGCCCTGACACCGCCCGAGCTGAGTGAGTTTTTTTTGTTTTTTTGTTTTAAATATAAGCCAGGCTTGAGGGCACGCACTTAACCACAAATTCACTGAACACTGTGGTAGAAGCGCTGCAAAACACTATCCTTATTTACTCATAATAATTTGAGATTTAAAAAAATGTTGTGCAGCTGGTAAGCAAACCAGCTCTCAAGGGTTTGAGGGCCAGCGCTTAACCACAAGATTGAACATTGTAACATTGAGGGCCAGCGCTTAACCACAAGATTGAACATTGTAACAGGAGTACTGGAAAATACTATACTTATTTATTATTAATAATTTGAGCTAAAAAAAATAGTGTCCTCGGGTCACGTGCCAAACCATGCCGGCTCTAATAGGTCCCTGCACCCTTTTGGCTGCAGCCAACAGGGCGTGTCAACAATGGATCAAGGGGCCACGCTGAAACGTCCAGCTCCGGGGGTCCCACAGGGAGCAGACCGAGGCATGCGTAGGAATGACACCCAGTGGCTGTTCACAACATGGCAATAGCTTGCATCCTGGAAGGAGCAGAGATCCAGGATCCACACTGTGGCATTACATGAGGTCCTGGAGGCAGCAGACCAACCCCAGTGGAGCAATGATCCTCAGTGCCCGTTGGCTAAGATCTTGGAAGGAGCACCCACTGGCACGTCCGTGCACCCACTGCCCTCTCCCAGGGTGGAATCAACCCAGAGACCATGAAATACTCCTGCCTCAGCCGGAGCTGTGCAGCGCACATGGCCTACTGCCCTTGGTAGCAAGGCTTTACATTCTGGGCATATTGCAACATCTCTCTCTGTCCCATAACATGTGACCACTTATCTCTCCTCAGTGCCCCAGGCGAATTGTCCGAAGCCCTGAAGGAAGCCACAAAGGAAGTGCACCAGCAGGCAGAAGACACCGAGTTTATGAGAAACTTCCAGAAGGGGCAGGTCTCACTCAACGAGTTTAAGGTAATTTACGTCCACCATCTCTTTAAAAAAAAATTTTTTTATGCTCTTACTGTGGGCTTTATTTAAAGTAAAACAAGGCCTATCTTTCCCTATAACTATGGGGTTTTACCTGCCTATCTTGGAAACTGAGGTGCTCCTCAGTAATGATAAATGTCCAAAAACAAATCCGTCCTCTGTCCAAATCCAAGCTATCTCACCCTACCACTATTATAACTAAGGTCAGGAGAATGACTCTCTTCTGCTGGTGGTGCTTGCATTTTGTCACAAGTTTCTTCTCACTTCTCTTACTCCTTTCAGTATACATAAGCAAATAGTGTCTTGCCATCCACTACATCGCGTATTGCAGTTCTTTTAGGGGATTGGTCATTCTTTTTTTTAAACTTTTATTTACACTACCACTAATACAGACAGTAAGACAAACAATGAATAATAAAAATAACAATACAAATAACAAAGAAAAATCACAACTTTTTACACAGTAAAATGAACAATTCAAGATACATGAATCACTAAACCCCGCCTACCCAACATCAACAATGCACAGTCAAAACAGCTGCAAAAATCTACCCCATATTTTATCAAACAAACTCAATTTGCCAATTCTCCGAAACAGCACCCGCTCCATGTCCGCCAGGTCATGCATCTCGGACAACCATGTCCCAATGTCCAATGTCAAAGCATTTTTTCAATTCCTCAAGGCGATTCTTTTGCCAATCATCGCCCCTCTGAACAACCACTTCTTCTCACTCAGATACGTCCACCATCTCATGCTCCAACCCCCCTCCATAAACCCCATCAGCTGCACAACCCCCACATTGTACATTTCTTTGTAGGTAATTATGTATGCATGGCAACACTGTAGTGTCTTGTGAACGTGATGTATGTTATGTTATCGAACATCTATACTGCGCCCCTTACCAGCGTAGTGTTACTTGCAGCACCTGAACTTGTCAAAGTGGTAACATATTGTGACCTCATAAGGGCGTCGCCAGATGTTAGTCTGTGGATAGTAAAGAGCAAGATTGATAAAAAAAAGTACCTTCACATGAGTGTTTGTAGCTTGCAACCTTTATCTTTACACAAAAAAATCGATCAATGAACGTTAAATCAGTCTGAAACTTTGATAAAGCTTAAACGCCACTAAATCTGACATCGGGAAGTCATTATTTAAAACATGTATTTGCAAAGTTAAAGACTTGCAAAGCTGACATTTGACATTCTTTAACATCAAGACATGTCGTTGAACTTGTATTTCTACCTTGTTCCATTAAAATACGCAGCAAGCATTGTTTCTCGTGTATGCCAGCCATACTGCAACGGTTGATCGCATTCACGCTATTGCATTGTTTCTCTTGTATGCCAGCAATACTGCAACGGTTGATCGCATCCACGCTATTGCATTGTTTCGCTTGTATGCCAGCCATACTGCAACGGTTGATAGCATCCACGCTTTTGCATTGTTTCTCTTGTATGCCAGCCATACTGCAACGGTTGATCGCATTCACGCTATTGCATTGTTTCTCTTGTATGCCAGCAATACTGCAACGGTTGATCGCATCCAAGCTATTGCATTGTTTCGCTTGTATGCCAGCCATACTGCAACGGTTGATAGCATCCACGCTTTTGCATTGTTTCTCTTGTATGCCAGCCATACTGCAACGGTTGATCGCATCCACGCTATTGCATTGTTTCGCTTGTATGCCAGCCATACTGCAACGGTTGATAGCATCCACGCTTTTGCATTGTTTCTCTTGTATGCCAACCATACTGCAACGGTTGATAGCATCCACGCTTTTGCATTGTTTCTCTTGTATGCCAGCCATACTGCAACGGTTGATCGCATCCACGCTTTTGCATTGTTTCTCGTGTATGCCAGCCATACTGCAACGGTTGATCGCATCCACGCTTTTGCATTGTTTCTCGTGTATGCTAGCCATACTGCAACAGTTAATAGCATCCACGGTTTTGCATTGTTTCTCGTTTATGCCAGCCATACTGCAAGGGTTGATCGCATCCACGCTTTTGCATTGTTTCTCTTGTATGCCAGCCATACTACAATGGTTAATAGCAACCACGCTATTGCATTGTTTCTCTTGTATGCCAGCCATACTGCAACGGTGGATCGCATCCACGCTTTTGCATTGTTTCTCGTGTATGCTAGCCATACTGCAACAGTTAATAGCATCCACGGTTTTGCATTGTTTCTCGTTTATGCCAGCCATACTGCAAGGGTTGATCGCATCCACGCTTTTGCATTGTTTCTCTTGTATGCCAGCCATACTGCAATGGTTAATAGCAACCACGCTATTGCATTGTTTCTCTTGTATGCCAGCCATACTGCAACAGTTAATAGCATCCACAGTTTTGCATTGTTTCTCATTTATGCCAGCCATACTGCAACAGTTAATAACATCCACGATTTTGCATTGTTTCTCTTGTATGCCAGCCATACTGCAACAGTTGACAGCATCCACGCTTTTGCATTGTTTCTCTTGTATGCCAGCCATACTGCAACGGTTGATCGCATTCACGCTTTTGCATTGTTTCGCTTGTATGCCAGCCATACTGCAACAGTTAATAGCATCCATGGTTTTGCATTGTTTCTCGTTTATGCCAGCCATACTGCAACAGTTAATAGCATCCACGCTTTTTCATTGTTTCTCTTGTATGCCAACCATACTGCAACGGTTGATAGCATCCACGCTTTTGCATTGTTTCTCTTGTATGCCAGCCATACTGCAACGGTTGATCGCATCCACGCTTTTGCATTGTTTCTCTTGTATGCCAGCCATACTGCAACGGTTGATCGCATCCACGCTTTTGCATTGTTTCTCGTGTATGCCAGCCATACTGCAACGGTTGATCGCATCCACGCTTTTGCATTGTTTCTCGTGTATGCTAGCCATACTGCAACAGTTAATAGCATCCACGGTTTTGCATTGTTTCTCGTTTATGCCAGCCATACTGCAAGGGTTGATCGCATCCACGCTTTTGCATTGTTTCTCTTGTATGCCAGCCATACTACAATGGTTAATAGCAACCACGCTATTGCATTGTTTCTCTTGTATGCCAGCCATACTGCAACGGTGGATCGCATCCACGCTTTTGCATTGTTTCTCGTGTATGCTAGCCATACTGCAACAGTTAATAGCATCCACGGTTTTGCATTGTTTCTCGTTTATGCCAGCCATACTGCAAGGGTTGATCGCATCCACGCTTTTGCATTGTTTCTCTTGTATGCCAGCCATACTGCAATGGTTAATAGCAACCACGCTATTGCATTGTTTCTCTTGTATGCCAGCCATACTGCAACAGTTAATAGCATCCACGGTTTTGCATTGTTTCTCATTTATGCCAGCCATACTGCAACAGTTAATAACATCCACGATTTTGCATTGTTTCTCTTGTATGCCAGCCATACTGCAACAGTTGACAGCATCCACGCTTTTGCATTGTTTCTCTTGTATGCCAGCCATACTGCAACGGTTGATCGCATTCACGCTTTTGCATTGTTTCGCTTGTATGCCAGCCATGCTGCAACAGTTAATAGCATCCACGGTTTTGCATTGTTTCTCGTTTATGCCAGCCATACTGCAACAGTTAATAGCATCCACGCTTTTTCATTGTTTCTCTTGTATGCCAGCCATACTGCAACAGTTAATAGCATCCACGCTTTTGCATTGTTTCTCGTTTATGCCAGCCATACTGCAAGGGTTGATCGCATCCACGCTTTTGCATTGTTTCTCTTGTATGCCAGCCATACTGCAACAGTTAATAGCATCCATGCTTTTGCATTGTTTCGCTTGTATGCCAGCCATACTGCAACGGTTGACAGCATCCACGCTTTTGTATATGTGGCCGTTCATATTGCAGCTGAAGATTTCGTCCTTGGAGTTCATGTATATTGCAGCTAATTGTTGTTGTCAATAGTGTCCTTATATTTTGTTGTTAATTCTCTTAATTTCTCGGTCCTTGTCCTTTTATCTATATTGCTTGATGATTAATTCTCTATATTTTGTTTATGTTGCTTTTAAACGCAGCAGATATTTTCTATACATATTTCCTACATTACGGTACATGGCGTTTCTAATGTCCTTCCTTGTACTTCATGTATGTTACTCTTCGTTATATCTGACAATGTCATTTTGTATTGTTCTGTTTTTGTTTGATTGTAGCTGGTGATGTCGTCATTGTATTTCGTCTACGAGGCCTTAGAGGAGGAGATTGAGAGGAACAAGGATCACCCGGGCTATGCCCCCGTCTACTTCCCTACTGAATTGCACCGCAAGGCCGCACTAGAGCTCGACATGGCATACTTCTATGGGTCGCAGTGGAGGAATGTGATCTCCTGTCCTAAGGCCACCAGGATGTATGTGGCAAGGCTGCACCATGTTGGACAGAAGGAGCCAGAGCTTCTGGTGGCCCATGCCTACACCCGCTATCTCGGCGACCTGTCTGGCGGGCAGGTGCTCAAGAAAATAGCTCAGAAGGCCCTGCAGTTGCCAGCTTCAGGTGAGGGACTTGCCTTCTTCACCTTCGATGGAGTGACAAGTGCCACAAAATTTAAACAGCTATACCGGGCCCGCATGAACGCCATCGAAATGGATGACAGCACCAAGGAGAGGGTCCTCAATGAGGCCAAGAAAGCATTCCTGTTGAATGTGGCGGTAAGTGAAGAGTATGGCCGGATGGAGTGTTTGGGTAGGCAGTGAATGCACCACATGCACTTCACCTCAAGCAGAACTTTTTCAGTACCAGAGCCTCAAGGGTGAACACACACTAACACCAAGCGGCGCTCTACCCGATACCACAGCCTTGTGTGCTTCATACTACAAACTGACCTTTCTTGGTAGCACAGCCTCTTGGGCATAACAATCACTAACACTAAGCCACACTCTTTTAGTAGTGCAGCCGTAATGGTCACAACACTGACACCAATGCAGAGCTTCTTATGCGCTTCATCCTCATGGTCTCAGACTCACGGGCACAAAGCTCAGCTTTCCAAGTGCCCCAGCTCCGTGGGCCTCGCGCTCAATAGAACAATGCTGAACGGTTCCCTTTTCTATAGCATTTGCCCTCTGCTCCTCAGGCTTCCCCCTGCTCTCACTGGATTTCCCCATCAGCAGGAAATGGTCAACTCTAAGTGGGCCGCTCGGAGACTGCATGCTCACTCCTTGATTTCCTCTCCTTGTTCCAGGTTTTCGAAGAACTCCAGGAGCTGGTGTCCTCTTCAGCCGCGATGAATGGCCTCCTTGCTCAGGAGAAGTCAGAACCACACAGAAGAGGTCCGGCCAGCATACCCAATGGTGAGATCACCACTAAAGAGATATCCTTAGAAATATAACAAAGCTGTATGTAGCGCAGTCTAGTCTGAGGTGTGGCCTAGTCAAGAGTCCATGTTGGCTATTGTGGGAGCACAGTTGCATGAGATGGGGTGTGTGTGGCTGTATGTGTACATGCAGAAGAAGGGACTACTGTGGAGATGGCCACATTTAAGGGTGCGGTCTAGTTAATGGGCAACATCCGTAAAGACGATGAAAGCAGGCAGACCTAGCATCTGTCCAGTGATGGCACTCTGCCATATTCCTCAATAGTTGTGTTTCTTTAATAAGCCAGAGAGAGTTTGGTGCTGTGTTAGTCCAGTTTTAAAATCAAACAAAATCCATGGTTTGATACCTTTGTATTGGACTAACTGAAAATCTTCTGCTGAGAGGGTAGTTCCATTAGCTTCCGAGGTCCCAGGGGTTTCTCCATCAGATGGTGGTCACACGATAAATGAGCAACAAAGAAAATCATACACATAGTTGGACATCACTGTTACATAGAAAGAGAAAAAAAAGACAAGGGATTCTCCCACCTTAATGAAGACACATAGGGGTTCATATTCAACAGGGGTGTAATATAGCAAACATGCGTAAAAGCCTCGCGTGTGGTTTTTACGCATGTTTGTTACATCACGCCCCATTTTCAATCATTTGTATGGTGGATAGGAGGTGCGGGACGCAAAATGTGTTTCCACCTCATGTCTTCCCCTCCGCTATACAAATGCTTCAGCATTTGTGCCGGTATGGATTTACTTACGGCGCAAATGCTAGAGATCGGTTCTAGGTGACAGGATCTAATGCCTTTTTTTCGACATCAAAAGTGCTGGAAAAAAGTTTTGAATGCTTTTTTTAAATTTTTTTTATGGGGGGTACCCCTCAACCCCCGTTTTCTTTTTAAAAAAAACATTTCTATGCATTCTAAACTAAAAAATATATAAATAAATAAAGCATTCGAAAAAAAAAATTCCGGTCCTTTTGTTTTGGAAAAAAGGGGCATTTGATCCTTTTTTTTCGAAACTATGACTGGACACCCTAGAGATCCCCATGGGGTTCCGCGTGCTTTATGACCCCATAGAGATCCATTGTAAATGCTGCCTGCCATGCGCAATTAAACCCTGCGCATGTCGGGTAGGGTTTAATTGTAATTGTGAACACTAGTACCATGCAAGCATGGTAAGCAGTTTTCGCAATTGAAATTAAACCCTGTCCGACATGCTCGTGTGTCGGGCAGGGTTTAATTATAACTGTGCACCGCTTGCCATGCCAGGATGGCAAGCAGCGCTCACAATTAAAAGTAAACGCTGCCTGGCATGCAAACGTGCCAAGCAGTGTTTATTCACTTTGCATGGTTTAGTGCAAAAGTGCAGGGCAAAAGGCGGCGTACACACGTGTACACCACCTTGTGCCATGTACATTTGCACTCTGATGTGAAAATGATGAAAAATTGGCGGCGGGGAGCCATTTACATTGCAGTGCTAACGTAACAGGTTCCTGCCGTCAAATTATGATTTTGGGCAATATAATCTCCCTAGAGAAGTAAAGGTGGGGAACCCAATGAAAGCATAATCGCTCACAGAGAGGCTGGTGACACTATGCTTAGCAACTGCACCACCAGTGGAAGCTAGAAAGCTTGCTATATGACATTGTACTGTTTAAAAATGTAACTGTGCTCTCCACCGCCATATGACAGTCAGTGGCATATTCTCTTTAATGCCTGCTTGCTGGTAGAAGCCTCAATACATACATGACTTGTAGCGACCTAGATTCTTGATACATTCTGAAATTATACATTTCTGTTCTCCAATAGAGAACATTGTAAAGGGGCAGGGGTGGTCCTCATTTTTAAATCCTCTGTTAAGGTCATAATACATGACATGTAAAGACCGCCCGGGTCCGATAAACAACACATCAAGTGCATGATCTCTCATCCAGGCTCCTTAGGTTTTTATAATACTTTAGGGACCACCAAAAAAGGATGCTATGTTTTTGGATGCAGAGACTGAAAAGGTAGATGGGATTATTCCAACATGGGCCAGAATTGCCCTCAATGGCAATATTAATTTCTGTCTGGCCGATCCTAGCAAGCATGCACAGAACTCCTAGCAGAGCGAGCGCTTCCTCAATGCATACACTAGATAAGTGCCACTCACCCGGATTGTAGTGTCACGAGGCATATTGTGCTTGTCTGGTCGGATCCCTACGACATCCCATTTAATCTACCTTACAATCTGCACTACAGCCACTAAGACTAAGAGCAAACTGCGACACAACGGAAATGGTCCTTAATCACAGGGATTGTCCGTGGAAGAAAACGTTTGTAAACGTCCTCCTCACTCGCCAAACCCAGTGTCAATATTATCCGTATATTAAAGTAGGCTGGCGGGTGTTATGCATTCTGTTGGCCCATATACCGACAGGCCTAGGAATTAACGTGTTCCTGATTGGTTCACGGAGAACGTCATAGGTTAAAAAAAAAACAGGACACGTGTAACAACCTGACGAAGAGACGCGCCAGGCAGATAAACATACTCTTAAATTACACAAGCAAGAGATAAGCAATGCCAAACAAACACACTTAACAAATGAGATCTTCTCGAATAACATTTTCTAAGGAGCTGTTTAATGTTTTCTCTGAAATTGAAGAGAGCAAAGCCATGTCTTCCAGGGGAACTTTGTGAACAGCTGGTGACATTGGAACAACTCTGCAGGTGGAAGCGCCATTAGCAGGCAATGCTTTGCCAGGATCCCAAAGTCTGCCAGTCTATACCTGTACAGCTCTTTCTTGTACTGAATGTGGCACACTGTCAAAGAAGGAGCAAGTCACGCACTCTCCAAAATATGTTAATGTTAAAGGTATTTGTACCGCGCACCATCACCAACGGAATTGGTCCCCAGGCGCTCAGGCGGATTTGTAAACAAGAAGTTGGGGTGGGTTAGTAAGGTGAAGAGGGAGTAGGATAGTGAGAAAGGTGGTGTCCTGTTAGCAGCTTCAGTTCGGTTTTCACTGTACGCTGAGCTTGGGTGTGAATATCAGATCAATGTGAGTCCTTGTGTGCTGTTGGTGGACTTATGTGTTGTTTGTTGATGTGTTGAAGTGCGTGCGGTTTGCTGTGCGAGAAAGGGGATTGTGTGGTTTTTTTTTTGTGTGAGTTAAGTATGCAGAAATTTGAGCTTTTGGGTTAGTGGGTTATATGTCTCCTAGATCCATGACTGCACCTGTTGTCAAAGGGGCGGGGTCATTATTTAAGAATTAAACATCAGGCAGTAGTTTGGTCACTGTTTAAAGAGCCAACTGTGGCTGCTTGTGATCCAGCTGATATCTGGCCGAACTACTGCGCGACTACCATTTGCTTCAAAGCTCCTAGACGCAGATGCAGTGAACCAACGGCAGACCTTTGGCGAGGAGCACAGGGTCCTGGCTCTGTGGCAGGCATGATCGCACCCCTGCCATTGCACGGGCACCCCTGCCATTGCACGGGCACTGGTGTGCTCTGAGTTATAGGGGACATCAGAAGGCTAGTGACTGGAGACTGTGTTAATGCGCTGATCATCCTGGATTTGTCAGAGGCATGGACAAGCCGTCTCACTGCCCATGTCCTTCTTGGTCACCAACACTGGTTTGCGGAGTGCCACATGGGTCGACCATGTCTCTGCTAATAGTTCACCTCTACCTCTGCCAGTAGCACAGATGTTCTGCAAGAAGAACGTGTATTTATTTATTGTTAGCTTGTCAGGCGCTTATAAAGGAAGTAAGTACTGTTTCAAAGCACCCACAGGGCAACATGGAGTGGGGGTCAAGAGGATGTAAAAACGATTGACATACATACAAATATTAATACAGTGGGAGGTGGAGACAAACCTACTATGCCTTGTGAGTGTTCAGAACGTGCAAGCTCAGAAGGGAGGGGGAATGGAGGTAGGTGCTGGGGTGCTCATGGGTGAGCAACAAATGAAGTGCAATCTAAGGCAAGTGTGAGCCTCCAGGGTGGAGGGTAAGCCGAGGCTAGTGCTGAGGATAGACAGAAGCTGGGAGGGATTGGGTATGGGAGGTCAGGACTCCGGGGATGCATAAGGGCCCTGGACACCAAACCAGCAACTGTGAGATTAGCAGAGGAGATTGGGAGGGAAGGTGCAGGTAAATGGCTTTTATGCAGATCATACACAGGTCCCTCTCCAATTGAAGAGGGATCTCTGGTTAGAGAGGCTGGACAGATAACTTTAAAAGTTGCGTGACAGGTGTGTGTCTGGATGGGCACGAACCGAATGAAGCTGCCCCTGGGGCCCCGCTGAAACCTGTACTGAACTCTGTGATACACATGCCATTAGGTGAGAACAGAGCCATTGGCCAGAAGCTTTGGACAAGTGACCAACAGCAGTTCCAGAAGTAATCTTGGACTGATCAGCGATTCCACACTAACCCCCAATAGCCCAAATAAAGCACTCACAAACCGCTGCTTTTATCACCAAAGGGTTATTCATTTATTCGCCCAGGGACGGACCCTAATCAATGCATTGTTTTTGTTTGGCCTTCCAAGATGTTCTATCTTCTGGATGCAGCTAACCAAGAAGAGAGCCATGCGGCTCCTTCTTCTGCCAGGAAAACAAGAACATGTTATCCTGCCCTGAGAAGTGAACACTGGCAGTCAGTGACCAGGAGTATACGTCGACGCATTATACAAAGTGCCTAGAGCACTGCCGCAAGCAGGGTCTATATTCCTTCAGACGACATTCAGGAAATATGCATCAGCCCGACAGTTCTGATTGGCGCAAAGGAATCTGGCTGATGGCCCTTGGCTCATCTGCACTGAAACCGTTCCTTGGCAAGTACGGGCACCAGCTGCGAGGAACCATCTCCCGCTGGGCCGCTAGACCGCCCGCCTTCAAACCACATCACTTGACTGCATGATCTATACACCACCCCTTTGTCAAGTACCCTCTTGGGTTGCTCTGCCCCAGGAATATAGCAAAATAGTATGGCCTAATGGTTCTGCAAACCTGTATGTGAGACATGGTCTATATACCAGGAGATTCGGGGGAGGGGAGGATGGAGGCCTTGTAACGGGCGTGGCCTACTTATGTGGGGGCGTTCTCTCGTGCATGGAGGGGGCCATAAACGGTGTGGCCTAGGGGAATCACCTAATTAAGAGCAGCCTGCATCAAACTAGGTTTGGTGAAGGGCAGAGAGTGGCATTTGGACGTGTGTCGTTCTTGGAGTAGGGATCTGCTGTTGGCGCTGTGCTCTACTTATGAAGCGACGTGCGCTTAGCGGTATCAATTTCTTCAGCACATCAGTGTCGGCCCCTCTGGATGACAGTGAGCCAGTCCGTCACCAGTTTCTCAGCTTAGTGAACTGAAATGTGTCCAGCTGTTGTCAGATATCTCAGATGAATTGCAGAGTAAAATAACTGGTAGTGCGTGTCCCCACTAGGCGTTGTATGGCAAAAACGTTTTTTTAAAACAATTTTTATAATTTTTTACATAACCATGGCAACTTGCAGAGTTGTTTAATCATTTACAAAACATTCCCTGTCAAAGGTGTCCATCTGCCTCCCCCCACCCTCCCCTGACCTACATAGCACCCGTTTCCATCTCCCTCCCTTATTCCACATCAACCCCCCAAACCTCGATATCTTCTTGTACAAGAGTTTCCTCCAAGTCTTTGCCACCCTGTTCAGACGTGGCCAGATCCGCTATCAATTGTCTCCAAGCGTCGTCTCCTCCATCCGCTTGTTCCGTATTCCATCCTATCGCTTCCTGCCACACCACAGTCTCTGCGTTTGCCCATTTTAACAGGTCCTCCACCACGCCTGCACTGCTGGCCTCCTCTGTGCTTTCCATCCCATCGCTATTCTGCGTTTCGCCAGTATATATGCCAAGTCCTTAAACTTACTCACATGTCTAGCCCTTTTGGGCCTTTTGTATGGCAGAAACCTTACATTAAAACAGGCATCATGGGATCTAGCTGGTTTCCTGCTGGGGCAGAAAAATATGGTAAGAATGGGTGCTTGTCTCCCTAAGTGTACATCAGGGAGAGGGTTCAACCCATGACTTCTCTTTTAATGCCAACCTGCCATTCATGGAGATTAGAGGCGTTGTCATATTTCCTTTCTCATTGTCAGCAAACTGTTCACTCCACATGCTCCTGCTGCCTGCAATGTGTATGCAAACAGCCACAGCTGCTGCTAACAATACCACTGATCTGCAATTCTAACAGCTCTTTCTCCAATGAGCTCTGCAAAGAGCATTTATAAACAATTATAAGCAACCAACATTGTGAGTCAGTTTATCCTCAGAAAGCAGAGTCTTCCTTTTGCGGCTCAAACCTGCAACCTGCAGAGCACACATGGATCTCAGCAGTGAATGCAGACTTGAAATCCAGGGCTGCAAAAAAGAAAGGAGCAGAACACAAGCCTTCTCTGCCTACACCCCAAGACTATGGAACCACCTCGCCATCAGCATCAGACTTGCCCCCCACTCGCCTACCATTCCGAAAATAACTCTAGACCCACCTCTTCACCAGGGCCGTCACGAGGGGAGTTCAAGGGGGGCAAACTGCCCCGGGCCTTGTGCTTGCTGGGGACCTCGCGGCCCCCTCTCCTAAGTGGAAGGCAGCACAGTCTCCCGTGTCCTTTATTCACACGGGGGACTGTGCTGCCCCTGCAATGATTTTGCTGTTTCTTGTGAAGCCGTTTGGCTCCGCAACAAACAGAAAAATAATGGGAGACAGCAGGGCTCAGAAGTGAGCTCTGCTGCCTCCCGTTATTCAGCTAAAAACGTGGATATGCTGAATGACAAGAGAGGACTCCTCTCCTTTCAGTCAGTGTGTTCCAGTTGCTCAGTGTGACCACACTGACTGACAGGAGAGGAGTTCTCTCTTGTTAATCAGTGTGTTCACGTTGCTCAGCGTGACCACGCTGACTGACAGGAGAGGACTCCTCTCCTGTCAGTCAGTGTGTTCATGTTGTCAGCGTGATCACACTGACTGATGGGAGAGGAGTTCTCTCTTATCAGTCAGTGTGTTCACATTGCTCAGCATGACCACGCTGACTGACAGGAGAGGAGTTCTCTCTTGTCAGTCAGTGTGTTCACGTTGCTCAGCATGACCACGCTGACTGACAGGAGAGGACTCCTCTCCTGTCAGTCAATGTGTTCATGTTGCTCTGCGTGACCACGCTGACTGATGGGAGAGGAGTCCTCTCCTGTCAGCCAGTGTGTTCATGTTGTCCGCGTGATCATGCTGACTGATGGGAGAGGAGTTCTCTCTTGTCAGGCAGCATGTCTACGTGTCGGCTGCGTGGATGCTTTTTAAGGGTGCATGGAGGTAAGGTAAGTGTTTTTATTTTAAATTAAAAGTATATATGTGTATTTAAATTAAATTAGTATGTATATGTGTATGTATGAATGCATGCGTGCATGTTGGTGTTTGTGTCAATGCTGTGTTTGGTTTTATGTATACATGCATGTATGGAGTTGTGTACCTGGTGGATGAATGCATGGGTGAAAGTGTTCTTTGTGAGTGTGTGTTCAGCACCACCACTAAATGTAGCGCCCTGGGGGCCACTTCATTAAGGGGTGGGTTCATGTCATCAGAGGTGCACCTAGGCTAAAATGTCAGGGGGGAAAGGGGACTAACACTTCAAATGTTGGGAGAGGCGCTAACTTCAGAGGCTGTGAGGAAGGGGCAAACTTCCTTGTGTCGGGGCACCTAACATCTTTCCACATTTTGAATGAGACTATTCTGGTGAAGCTTCAATGTTACAAGCAGCTACCGCTTGCCTTCATTTCTGAAACGTCACACTTAAGGACTGCTGTGAGAATGAGACGTCTCATGTCACCACTTCCCTTCTAATCACTCCCCTAGCATGCAAGTGCTAACCCCACATCACGATTTCAATTACCTAAAAATGTATGCATATGAATGCAGGTGCTAACAGTGAAATGACTTCTCATGGTCATGTTGATCCCTATGGCATTTCTCACCCAGTTCCTGCCCTCCCCACCCAAAACACCTCCTCACTGGAACTCTTTGAGCTAGCCTTAAACATGCCTTGCCATCAAACGTTGCCCTCAATGTGCCTGCAAGTGTTTCCTCAAAGCAGTCTTCTGAGAATTCATGACTTCATTGGAGTTGTAAACACGTAACTGGTGTAATACAAATGTCTTAATCAGGTCTGCCTTTGGCCACTCAATATAAAAACACCCTGTGTGTCTTTCACTGAAGTTCTTTTAAAAATAAGCATTGACAAAGCCAACGGTTTTGGCTTGTGTATTAGGCATTTACCAGGCACTGCTATTAGTTGCTCACGTACTCAAACCATTTTGCACTGGCACTATCAATGGCCAGCTAATACCAATACAGAAGTGCCTTTCCCATGCCTACACGAATGCCCAAACTGTTAGCATTGCCAGTGCTCTTTTTGCTCTACCCTTGATGCACAGGACTATGCATCAAGGTTAAAGCAAATATACTACTCTGCTAAATTGGCCCACGTTGAATGTAGGCCAATCTAGCCGGTAATAATACTTATGGTACACAGTCAGCCTGGATATACTTTCTGTGGCATGGCATTTTTACTGGCTGGGAGTCTGTACATGGTAATAATGGCATATACTGATGCAGCCTGCATCGACATAATTAGAACAACCAGCATGAATATATTTTTATACTAGCATATCTCGCGTGGAAAGGCGGCATGAAATGTATTGGAAAATGTTCCTATGCACAATTAGTGATTTGCAACTAGTGGGAATTTCCATGTGCTTCCATACAAAACCAATTGCAAACTGTTTGGATTTCTATCCAATTTTGCAAAGAAAGTGCTGTAAAATGCATACTTTTAACCCAATGTTTCAAACATTTTCTTGGGAGTGAGAACCCCCCTCAAGCAACCATTGTTTGGTTTGGGCTCCCTCACTGTGCTCTGTTGATCCTGCCTAATTGGCACAAACATTTAAGCCTCTTAAATTCAGAAATGTACCAGGCTCCACTGTACATCATTTGACACTGTGTATGATGTGTGTTTTAATGTGCACACGGGGCAGGGTGCTCCTTAATGATATGATATGGCATTTATAACGTGCCTCTACACAAGTGTTTCTAGGCGCGACAAGGCAAGGAGGGAGAAACAAAAGAGTAGGACAAAACACAGATCTTACTAGGCCTTGTGTGATTCAGATCGCGCAAGAGCAGGGAAGGGGGGAGGGGAGAAGTGCCGAGGGTTGGGCAGGATGCAGAAGTGCAGTAACAGAGGAGAAACAAGAGTGCAGCCAACGGGTGGCAAGTGTGGGTACTCTTAAGTGCAGCCAACGGGTGGAGAATAAGAGCAAGAGCGGGGACTGTAGGGTTACAGATACAGACCACAAGTGCAGGGGAGCCAAGTGGCAGTGCAGGATTGCAACAGGACAGGCAGGGACCTGGGCCCGAATTCAGAGCTTGACCTGGTGACCAGTGCATGGATCGGGCAGCTGATCAGCAAGGGAGAGGAAGAGGGAAGGCAGAAGCAAAGAGACAGGTCTTGAGGTACTTCCGGAACCGGAAATGGTTCTCCTTAAGTTTCAGCGAGGCAGGGAGGCTGTTTCCAGAGGGAGGCCCCAGCCAAAGAAAGAGATCTGCCCTCAACTCTTTGCTTGGGAAAGTGACTGACCCTCAGAGTATTGGAGGTGGCGCAGTGGAGAGCTCATGCCATCTTATATATATTTATTCATATGATAAAAAAGTTAGTCTGGCATGAACCTTTCTTCAGTAGAGAAATCTAACTTTGCTGTAGTTGATTTGGAGTTGTAGTAATAAATCATATTTGGGATCCTGCACACAAACTCAAGGGTAGATTTCTCGAGTCTCTTGTTTGTGGATGTGCCGCTGCTGGCCGAGTGCAAAAAACTGTAAGGGGGCCTCACCAAATGTTTAGCCCCGGGCCTCACCACATCTTCTGAGAGCCCTGCTCTTCACCTAGGCCATCACGTCACCCTGTGCCATCTGAATCGCTAGACGCCCCCGCCCTTCTCCCTGCCTCCTGGTACCACTGTACCCCTCCTCTGTCTCCTCCCCTCCTCCCCCGCTGTACAGCTGTTGTGCTTTTACCTTTTTAAAGCGCCCTATGGCTTCGTGAAGCGAGGTCCGCGCTCTATAAATACAATAATAATACTTAAGTCGCAAGCCATTTTACCAGGGATGCAGTTACTAATCTTGGGATACAGATGATATTTCATTTCCCTACCTCAGTATTGAACGACGTCACTCCAAGCAACATCTTTTATAATCGCCTTTTTGCCTTTTCTCCCCTTAGGACATGGCTCGGCCGCAAGCGGAAGTGCAGAGACCAGGGCGCAGTCGAGAGCACTTCCTCCATCCACGGTTCCAATGCGTTGGGTAGTTGTGGCCAGCCTGGTGCTGGGGGCCCTTGCCTTCTTCATGTATGCCATTTAGTAGGTTGCCCACTGGTGCCCTGAACCACTCCTCAACTTGAGGGACCGACGCCTTGAGGTAAAGCGCGCATTTACCGACCATCACGTGACTGTTACATTGTCAGAGACTTTGATATTGACAGTCGTCCGGCAAGGACCACAGTCTGCATAATGCAACTTGACTGAATGTATTGCCATCGTCACCCGAATGGGAAGAGGACACTCCATCCTGATGTATATACATATTTATATAATGCTGTGAAAATACATGTTTTTGATTATTTTCTTTCTAACTTAATCTTGTTTATTGTAACCTGTTTATAATCCTTGAATTTTTATAATGACATTTTAGAAAATAACTTTTCTATTAAACCAAATAATCCCACTTCTCTGATCATTCATTTTTTTTTTTTTAAAGAAAAGAGGTTTACTTTGATTAGCAGGCATTGACGTCACGCGATTAATTGCATACATTTTGCACTAAGGGGCCACTTAACGAGTTTGCATGCGATCATTAGGCAGTGCCGGGAAGGGTCGGCATGATTTCGAGTTAAGCAGCCACTCCCGTTATTCCCGATTTTGGACTCCCAGAGGACACCATTGGGGGCACGTGGTATTACCACGCGTGGTGAAAACGCATGAGTGACACAGCAGGTGGGAACACATTTGTGTGGATGCAATTTTGCAGAGCGGTTGATATTGAGTTTTGTAAAGTACACACTAATGCGGTTTATTGGCACCAGGCCTGATAAATTGCCTCTGCTACCAGTAGCAAATAGGATCAAGGTAGGATAAAAAAAAAAATCAGTTGCAAACTCTGTTGACAAAACACAGCAAGAGTGGAAGAAGCGGAAGTCTTAGATATCGAATCTCCTTTAAAATCCCTCTCAACTGCATTTTTTTTTCCAAGTTCAAAGGAGTTCTTCCCTGGAGTAAGACATGTGCTTGGGCAATGCTTACTGAGGTAAGCATTGTGCCTGCAGATATAGGGCCCGATTCATGGAAAAGAACGCTTAGATCCCGTACATTTCACACACCGATAACGACTTTGCGAATCGCTGCGCGCAGACATTTTTGTGCGCGCTCCATGTACTCGGGAATGTTTCCCGCAAAGTAACCCTAGACACAATTCGCGGCAGGAACACCCCTGACATGCCACCCGCAAAGCAGAACTAGCCATTAATAGCCACCTGTGTGCGCTCCTCATCTGCGAACACATGCACCCCAGTACTCTTGTATGGGGTCCCCTGCAACCAAGCCAGCACCCCAGAGACATTGCGTGGGGTCCCCCGTACCTGTTAGCAACACCCCGACAATATGCGTACCATTTCCCGTAGCTCAAGTAATTACCAGTGAATATGTGCTCGAACCCACGTAAACCGTGCCTGAACCCCGCTACTCTGCATACCCCTGGATCACACTGCCATGTGAAAGCAGGCGTAAGGCACGAGTCG
Source organism: Ambystoma mexicanum (assembly GCF_040938575.1). Lineage (NCBI taxonomy): Eukaryota > Metazoa > Chordata > Amphibia > Caudata > Ambystomatidae > Ambystoma > Ambystoma mexicanum. The sequence continues at coordinate 581,674,406 of NC_090926.1, forward strand.
CATAGGAATCACTGCGCAAAGGTAAGGTCTGATCGGGATAATAGGGGTGTGTACATGCGGTTGGGGGGCGATCACAGGAAGGGGTGCGCGTATGCAGAGTAGCGGGGTACAGGGGCATAGGAGACACATAGGCCGATTCATGGAATTCATGTGCGCTGAAAATTCCTGCGCAAGTTTTCGAAACCGTGCGAATTGCAGTGCAAGTGCAAAAATCGTAGCAAAACCCGCGCACATCGATTCATGGAAGTCTGTGCGTGAGTAAAATCTGGGATGTGCGCTGAAAATCTGTGTGGCGCTGCATTTGGTCAGGCATTTCCCAAGAACCTGTTAGGCAGAATGTATTAACAGATGTATTTCACCTCTGCACACTGTCGCTACTTAGTCCTTCCTTAATTTTTTGTTTGTGCTAATAGGTGGTCTATAAACTGGAACTATTTCATTAGAGTACAGATAGGGAGAAATGGCATAAGAGGAGGCACACACAGCTTGTAGGTGTTTGATTATTTGTCCACCCGTTGACTGCCTGTGGGCATGCTAATCCCTATGGCCGTTCCCACCCTTTTTCTGCCCCTCCTCGCCTAAAACTCCTCTTCATGGGAACTCCTTGAGCTCGCTTTAATCAAGCGTTACTATCAAATCTTGCACTCCAAGCTCCTGCCAGTGTTTTTCAAAGCAGTCTTCTGAGGGTTAATGGCTTAATTGGATCTGTAAATCTGCTAGGGGTGTAATAAAAATGTCTTAACCACATCCGCCTTCACCACTCGATTTATAAGCACTTTGTGTGCCTGAAGTCATGTTAAAAAATACGGATTGGCAAGGCCAACAGTTTTGGCTTGTTTAGAAGTATTTGCCATTTGCCAGGAAATGCTATTATATGCCCAGGTACTCGACCCATTTTGCATCTGCTACCATCAATGGCCAGTTAATATCTCTACGGCAGTGCCTTACAAGTGCCTTTCCCATTCCTGCACATTGCCCAGACTGTTGGCATTGCCAATGCTCGTTTAAAATGTTCTGCTATTTAGAGGGTTCCTTCCCTCCACATTCCCACAAGTATAGAGGCGTTGGGGCTGTGGACTAGAAGTGCAATAGTCACTACAATGGGTAGCGTTTCCTTTTTGGGTGACAGCTTTCGGAGCTCAGATTGACAAGCAGTTGCAGAGAATGAAGGCTGAGTCAGACACCCTGGCCTTGGGGAGAAGGAGTGCATCTTCCAAACATTTATTCAAGCCTTAAAGTATCAGCATGCACATCCTCAGAAAGAATACTGAAGGCAGAGATACCCGTTTGCAGGTTGAAGGAAAGGAAGTACTACGTCGTCAGATGCTCGGGTTTTCCCAAGGCACCAGTCCCTGAATCCCAGTGACCTCTTACACCCTCCCCCACCATCCAGCAACCCCGTGGGAGAGGAAATCTGTCTGTTCTTTCAGACTTGGAGTTCCATAACAGATGCATGGATGCTCAAAGGCGTGAAAACTGAAAGTGCCTTCCCAAGAAGGCCAGCACCTCTTGGAAGCGAGCATGCAGCATAGAGGGAGTCCACCAAACATCTGGAAGAGAGAAGGCACTCAAAATATACACTGGAGGTGTGCAACAGATTCTGCACCTGCAACGGCTCAACACAATTGCTACAGAGGAAACATTCAGCCTGTCTGGCAGCAGTAAAAACAACTAATTGCTTTTAAGCCTGGAAAAATAGTTCAGAGAGTTAAGCGCTCGGCTCAGACATCTATGTTAAGCCTGCAGGACACAGGTTCAAATTCCGAGTCGATAAACTGAGTCCCATTAAATTGCGTAATAATTAGCACCTCTCAATGAAAAAGGAATCCGGCATGAAGTGCTATATAAATGGGATATTGGGCCTCATTACAAGTGTTGCGGTCTTAAAATTAGGGTGCCGGAAAGCTTACCGGCACCTCTATTTCCAGGCCGCCACACTACAAGTCTGCCAGCATGGGCTGTCGTGCCCGGTGACCCTGACAGGCACAATGGCCCCGGTAGGCAGAGTCATCACGGAATCCACAGGAATGGGTACTTACCAAGTCCGACACCTGACTTCCCGCGCTGCCGGGACTTCACTGGAAACAATTTTTCTGGGTCACCGGCAACCCGCCAGTGACACCGGGGGGTTACCGCTGACCACGTAATGAGGCCCATTGTTTGTTTCAAAAATGGGACTGGCTCTGCAAAAACTACCTTTGAGAAGCAGACTTCCACATTTCTCCTCGCCCAGCTCCCCACAGACTCTTGAGGTTCGTGTGGGTCACCACCCTTCAGACTAACTTCAGCGCCAAGTGTCTTTACAAGGTAAACGACCCTGTCGTTAGTGCACCTAAAGAAGCAGGGAAACATTGCTTGCTCCTATGTGGACCACTGGCTGATAACGGATCTATGTGATCACTGCGACATATATATATATATGGTGTAAGGGAGGGGTTAAAAAGAAAAAGAAAAAGTCTGCATTTTCGGCCGTCGCAGTTCCCAGGTCGACATTTTTGTACGATTCCGCTGATAACAATGGACACCTGGAAGTCGGCAGAGAATCCCGCCCGCACATGGCTGGTCTCCATCTTCAAAACGCCTCTGTGGATTGGGAGAATCCAGACCCAATTTCCAACAATAAAGCGATGTTACTCAAAAACTTCAATACACGGAAGCAGGAAAAACGTTTATGAAGGAATATAGGTCAGATACTGTGAAGCGTTCATAACTATGTGAGGGTGCGATTAAACACAGTGCCAAAGCTTCAAAAACCCCAGTGGCCGCCCCCCAGAGGAAATTCAGGTCTTGTCACATGGGTTGGAGTTGATGCTTGGAGTGCCAAGCTCCTATTCTAGAATTCCCCTTCTACACAGTCCATCACACCACACTCTGGAGCATCACTTCACTGCATTTGTGTTGTTTATGTTAAAGGTTCTTATACCACGCCCTGTTGGCATCTGCATGGTCTCTTGGCACTCTGGAGGCTCTGTAATGTAAGGAGGGGGGCGCGTATGTTAGTAGGATTGAGCGCGAAAAAGAGCAAGAGAGCTGTGATGTGCTGTTGGCAGCTTCAGTTGACATGCACTGGTCACTGAACGTAGGTGTTTTTTCAGTTGGTGGCCGCCATGTGGTGTTGGGCGAGATTATGTGTGGTTTGTTTTGTTGTTGTGGTGTCCGTGAAGTGAACCATACTTCCCCAAGATATGCAGTTCAAGCCACAAAGTCCAACTTAAAGCCTGACATTTCTCTTTCCGGGACCACTGATCTGGGACCATCTTCTCTTCTGGGGTTTAGGAGTCTGCATGTAAGGTTAATCTAGCCCCCTTAGGCCTAGGCACTATAAGTGAATTTCTCATACCAAATCTGCAACCCTTTTCCGGGTTAGTTCCCCATGTGATAATGCAGTTTGTGCGTTCTCTCCCTGAGGAGCTAATATTCAGGTGGGAGGTTGTGAATAATAGATACGAAAATCCCCTCTTCCACACCTCCTTATTAACATTTTTAAAGCTCTCAGCCCCCCACTGGACACACCAAGACACTACATACTTGCTTATATAAATGTCAGGAACACTATGGGCCCGATTCATGGAATTTGCATGGGAAATCGTGACTTTGCGGGCCATTCTGTGTGGACTCCTCACAGGCCCTGCACATCTCTGTGAGTGGTTGAGCGCCTTGCGCAAGACTCCTCGCAGAGTGTGGGTGGGGCCTACACAGAGACCTAAATAGGGAGCGGCACATGCAGAATGAGGAAGAACAAGGGAAAACGTGGGCATGTCGAGGGACGACCCACGCTAGGACATCGCATGCCCCAACTGCGCACAACCAAGAGTATTCATGAAACTGACTATGCAACATCACGTCGGATTAATCAGCAGGCAAACCCCTGGATCACACTGCCATGTGAAAGCAGGCGTAAGGCACGAGTCGCATAGGAATCACTGCGCAAAGGTAAGGTCTGATCGGGATAATAGGGGTGTGTACATGCGGTTGGGGGGCGATCACAGGAAGGGGTGCGCGTATGCAGAGTAGCGGGGTACAGGGGCATAGGAGACACATAGGCCGATTCATGGAATTCATGTGCGCTGAAAATTCCTGCGCAAGTTTTCGAAACCGTGCGAATTGCAGTGCAAGTGCAAAAATCGTAGCAAAACCCGCGCACATCGATTCATGGAAGTCTGTGCGTGAGTAAAATCTGGGATGTGCGCTGAAAATCTGTGTGGCGCATGCCGGCGCACAGGTCATCTAACAGCATGCGCTACGGCCACAGCGAAAGCGCACATAGCGCGGCGCACATAACAAAAGTAGGCGTAACACGGGGCGTGACACGCGGAATGGGGAACAACGTGTGAAAATGTGGGCGTCACTGGGGAAGTACAGGAGGCAAGTGCGCGGAACGCCCACACGCTCGCCTACAACACGTATTCATGGAATCGAATAGGGCAAACCAGTGCACGGGCAAAGACGCGCACATGCCTAAACACGTCCTCCACACGAAGGCAGGCAGTAGCGTCCCTGCGCATGAAAAAAATGTGCGCCAAAATGTGCGCTAACAAAAAGCACGTATATACAGCTCTGATGATTGTCCCATACTGTGGCTCTCTAGGACAAATGACGTGCAAAGGGGTACGCGACAAACACGGACAGCCGCTGTGTCAAAAAAAGCGTGTGTGTGTATTTCGGGGGTGTGCAGGAAGTTTCACACGCGATTGGCCTTGGGCAAGCGGGGTGCGTGTAAATCTGGGGTTTGCGTGAAGTTTCACACACGATTGGCCTGCGTATGTGTAAATCTGGGGTTCGCGGGAAGTTTCACACGCAATTGGCCTTGGGCGAGCGGGGTACGTGTATTTCTGGGGTGCACGGGAAGTTTCACACGCAATTTCAGCAGGGTACGTGTATTTCTGGGGTTCGCGGGAAGTTTCACATGCAATTCCAGCAGGGTAGGTGTATTTCTGGGGTTCGCGGGAAGTTTCACACGCGACAGGCCCTGTGCGAGTGGGATACGTGTATATCTGGGGTGCAGGGGAGTCCTACACGTGAATTGGCAGTGTGGGTCCTACCAGGTGTTCCCTCTACACCCTCCACGGCCCCTGCAGGCAGCCCACACCACAGGGGACTACCCTGCACCCCTGGTCATGTCCAGCAGGCAGCCCATCCACCATGGGCATGCCCCCCAGGCAAGCCACATGTCAGCTTGCACTACTGATCACCAACGCATGACCCCCACCACCCCCACCACTGAGGGGCACCTGCCAGCAGGCCCCCACTCATGTCCCCCAGTACCCCCACCCCCCAGCACTGAGGGGCACCTGCCAGCAGGCCCCCACTCATGTCCCCTTGCACCCCCACCCCCCAGCACTGAGGGGCACCTGCCAGCAGGCACCCACTCATGTCCCCCTTGCATCCCCACCCCCCAGCAGTGCAGGGCACCTGCCAGCAGGCCCCCACTCATGTCCCCTTGCACCCCCACCCCCGAGCAGTGCAGGGCACCTGCCAGCCTGCCCCCACTCATGTCCCCTTGTACCCCCATCCCCCAGCAATCAGGGGCACCTGCCAGCAGGCCCCCACTCATGTCCCATGCATGTCCCCTTGCACCCCCACCCCCGAGCAGTGCAGGGCACCTGCCAGCAGGCCCCCACTCATGTCCCCTTGCACCCCCACCCCCGAGCAGTGCAGGGCACCTGCCAGCAGGCCCCCACTCATGTCCCCTTGCACCCCCACCCCCCAGCACTGAGGGGCACCTGCCAGCAGGCACCCACTCATGTCCCCCTTGCACCCCCACCCCCCAGCAGTGCAGGGCACCTGCCAGCAGGCCCCCACTCAAGTCCCACTCATGTCCCCTTGCACCCCCACCCCCGAGCAGTGCAGGGCACCTGCCAGCAGGCCCCCACTCATGTCCCCTTACACCCCCACCCCCCAGCAGTGCAGGGCACCTGCCAGCCGGCCCCCACTCATGTCCCCTTGCACCCCCACCCCCCAGCAGTGCAGGGTACCTGCCAGCAGGCCCCCACTCATGTCCCCTTGCACCCCCATCCCCCAGCAGTCAGGGGCACCTGCCAGCAGGCCCCCACTCATGTCCCACTAATGCCCCCTTGCACCCCACCCCCCAGCAGTGCAGGGCACCTCCCAGCAGGCCCCCACTCATGTCCCACTCATGTCCCCTTGCACCCCCACCCCCCAGCAGTGCAGGGCACCTGCCAGCAGGCCCCCACTCATGTCCCACTCATGTCCCCTTGCACCCCCACCCTGCAGCAGTGCAGGGCACCTGCCAGCAGGCCCCCACTCATGTCCCACTCATGTCCCCTTGCACCCCCACCCCCCAGCAGTGCAGGGTACCTGCCAGCAGGCCCCCACTCATGTCCCCTTGCACCCCCACCCCCCAGCAGTGCAGGGCACCTGCCAGCAGGCCCCCACTCATGTCCCACTCATGTCCCCTTGCACCCCCACCCCCAGCAGTGCAGGGCACCTGCCAGCAGGCCCCCACTCATGTCCCCCAGCACCCCCACCCCCCAGCACTGAGGGGCACCTGCCAGCAGGCCCCCACTCATGTCCCCCAGCACCCCCACCCCCCAGCAGTCAGGGGCACCTGCCAGCAGGCCCCCACTCATGTCCACTCATGTCCCCTTGCACCCCCACCCCCCAGCAGTGCAGGGCACCTGCCAGCAGGCCCCCACTCATGCTCCACTCATGTCCCCTTGCACCCCCACCCGCCAGCAGTGCAGGGCACCTGCCAGCAGGCCCCCACTCATGTCCCCTTGCACCCCCACCTCCCAGCAGTGCAGGGCACCTGCCAGCAGGCCCCCACTCATGTCCCACTCATGTCCCCTTGCACCCCCACCCCACAGCAGTCAGGGGCACCTGCCAGCAGGCCCCCACTCATGTCCCCTTGCACCCCCACCCCCCAGCAGTGCAGGGTACCTGCCAGCAGGCCCCCACTCATGTCCCCTTGGACCCCCACACCCCCAGCAGTGCAGGGCACCTGCCAGCAGGCCCCCACTCATGTCCCACTCATGTCCCCTTGCACCCCCACCCCAAGCAGTGCAGGGCACCTGCCAGCAGGCCCCCACTCATGTCCCCCAGCACCCCCACCCCCCAGCACTGAGGGGCACCTGCCCGCAGGCCCCCACTCATGTCCCCCAGCACCCCCACCCCCCAGCAGTCAGGGGCACCTGCAAGCAGGCCCCCACTCATGTCCACTCATGTCCCCTTGCACCCCCACCCCAGCAGTGCAGGGCACCTGCCAGCAGGCCCCACTCATGTCCCGCCCATGTCCCCTTGCACCCCCACCTGCCAGCAGTGCAGGGCACCTGCCAGCAGGCCCCCACTCATGTCCCCTTGCACCCCCACCTCCCAGCAGTGCAGGGCACCTGCCAGCGGGCCCCCACTCATGTCCCACTCATGTCCCCTTGCACCCCCACCCCACAGCAGTGCAGGGCACCTGCCAGCAGGCCCCCACTCATGTCCCCTTGCACCCACACCCCTCAGCAGTCAGGGGCACCTGCCAGCAGGCCCCCACTCAGGTCCCACTCATGTCCCCTTGCACCCCCACCCCCAGCAGTGCAGGGCACCTGCCAGCAGGCCCCCACTCATGTCCCCTTGGACCCCCACCCCCCAGCAGTGAAATGGCGATCTCATGACACAAACCAAAAGTCAACTATGTACATCAACACATGTCCGCCACACGAAGGCAGGCAGTAGCGTCCCTGCGCATTAAAAAAATGTGCGCTAACAAAAAGCACGTATATACAGCTCTGATGAATGTCCCATACTGTTGCCCTCTAGGAGAAATGACGTGCAAAGGGGTACGCGACAAACACGGACACCCGCTGTGTCAAAAATAGTGTGTATTTCGGGGGTGCGCGGGAAGTTTCACACGCGATTGTGCCTGGGCGAGCGGGGTACGTGTACTTCAGGGGCTCGCGGGAAGTTTTACACGCGATTGGGCCTGAGCGAGCCGGGTACGTGTATTACTGGGGTGGGCAGGGAAGTACCGGAGGCAAATGCGCGGAACGCCCACAAGCACGCGCCAAAAAAGACACGCTAATCTGGAAACACGTACGCCAGCAGGAAGCAGGCGTACGTGGACCCGCGCAGCATAAAAGTGCGCGCAAACAACAAGCAAGCTCAGACGCCAGGATGAACATACCGTTTCTAGCAGCAGTGGTCGTGGGACACCGCAGGAGGAGGAGGAGGATAGTCAGGCCCAGAATTCTCACACCCAGAACCAGCCTTTTTGGCATGCCTGATGACCAGGTGTATGGGAGGTACAGGTTTCCACCTCACATAATACTCGACCTGGTCAGTGAGTGGGAGGATGACCTCACATCACCCACCCTCTGCTTCCAAGCACTCAGCCCCCTGGAGAAGGTCCTCAATGTTCTGCACTTTTTGGCCACCGGATCATTTCAGCAGACAAGTGCCATAGTGGGGGGGGGTCTCAGGCCACGCAGTCACGCTGCCTACACCAGGTCTTGGCCATCATGACTGCACGCCCATCAGTCCGCAGGCACATATACCTGCCCAGAACACCTGCAGAAAGGCAGGCTGCCATCCAGGATTTCTACGGGGTGGCACAATTCCCCAAAGTCATAGGTGCCATTGATTGCACCCATGTGGCTCTACGTCCCCCCAGGGCATCAGAGCACATCTATAGAAACCGCAAGCACTGGCATTCCATCAACGTGCAGGTAGTATGTGATGCCAAGGGAATCATCACCTCAGTATATGCCAACTATCCACGGTCCAGCCACGACAGTTTCATTTACAGAATGTCAACCCTAAACTGGGGCCTAGAAGCTGGGCGGCATGGTGATACATGGCTGCTTGGTGAGTATAAATGCCACAGCACATGCATGCATGCCAGATACTGAGTAATGTCACAACCCCACTAATGATACCCATCACCACCTCCCCAGGGGACAGTGCCTACCCTCTGAGCACCCACATGATGACGCCAATTTGGAACCCCACCACGCCACCCGAGGTAAGATACCACACAGCCCATATTGCAACACGGGGCATAGTGGAGCGCACATTCGGAGTGCTCAAGTCACGCTTTTGCTCCCTTGACCGTTCTGGCGGGCAGCTGCTATACGCTCCCCCAGTAGTGTGCAGGATCATAGTGGCAGCATGTGTCCTGCACAACGTTGCAACACGCCGGGGCCTGCCGGTGGACATGGTGGTGCCCCCACATCCCCAACCACATGCACGCCCGCTGCGCATGGGAGGGAAAAGGGCATGGGGTGACGCAGCCCGAACACAGCTGGTGGCTAATTATTTCACTTAGAATCACACCCCTGTGGAGTGCACACAGCCCTGCCACATACCAGCTGACAATCAAGGATGATGACATAAGGGACAGTCAACTGTCACAACCATACCAGCCTGAGATTGGTCACCTGGAAGTGTCACAATGTGTTCATCCCTACCTACAGAAACACCACCAATGCTGTGTCATCAAAAGACACATATGCTGCTAAATGCATTACCCCCTTGCAAAATACAACATGAGAACAGTGCCATGTCACCCAACCCCTCCCCAGCACCGCCATCCCAGCACACCAGGGCATGTCATGCTATGTGAGAGCAAACAAAGCAATCCCAAAAACCTGACACAAGTGTCACAAAGTACAGTGTCCCTAATGGAAACTGGCCCCACACAATATGCTCCTAGTAATGTTGAACTAACAACACACATGACCAAATACTTACCAACAATACAATGCAGCTACACAAGCACAAACACAACTAAAACATGACAGTACTAAGTTAAAGTATTCGTAGTCTTACAACCTGAACATGCCACCACATCGCCCCCTTCCAACTGTAGTCTTGCAGGCTTCAAGACCTGTCTGTGTACTGCATACAACATGAACTCCATCTCCAAACTAGACGGGCTTGGGAAGATATGAGGAATGAACCTGCAAATTTAGAGGGAGACATGGAAGCAGAAGCATACATAATTACAACATGCAGTGTACAATACAACAACAATATACACAAGGAATGTCTACACAGTATTGGCTACAGACTGCCCACACAGCTCATGGGAGCCCCACATCACTGTGTACATCACTGTCACTTGGTCACACCCTTTGCAAGCCCATGGAAACGGGAAGCAGGAGGGGTGTGTGTCTCACGAACCCAAGCACCGAACCCAAACTCAGGACAAGCCTGCATGTGCCCAGCCGGAATACAGTGGATGCCCATGGGAACCACACTGTCAAAAAATAATAAAAAATCAAAAAATAAAAAATCAAAAATGGCATGTGGGGGCTGGGGGGGAGTGGGGAGGCCACCCAGGAGGTCTGAGGACAGGGTGCGCACCAACAGCCACCTGTGTGGATGTTGGGGAAAAAAAACACCTCAATGGGCTCATGGCCTGCACGGCTATGCCAATGTGGGAGAACTGCTGCCGTCGCTCTCATGACCCTCGGCTGCTGCATCAGGAGGTGGTGGTGCTATGGGAGGCAGCCCACGCAAAGCCCTGGTATGGTCCTCCATGGCAGCAAGCATGCGGGTGTTGAAGGTCTGGTTCTGGAGGATTATAGTGCGGAGATCCCCATGCAACACCTGACGTGATGCCCGGATCTCCTCCCGAGTTTCCCGCATCTCAGCTGAGAGCATACTTGTGAGCTGCTCCAGCCGCTGTTCTGCCCTAAAATGAGTGGAAGCCTCAAGGTCAAGAAGAGTCTGCCTGAGGTTATGGAGTTCTTCCCTCAGGGCTTCCCTGTGGGCCTGGGACTCTATTGAGATGGATTGGCGCAGAGTCTCCAGTGCTGCCCGTCGGTCCCTGTTGGACACCAACATGTCTTCCCTGTGTGATTGGCAAATGGAGTCTGTTGCCTGCTGTAGTTGCTCCATCTGCCTTTCAGGGGGGATAATGGAAGTGGCCACCCTCTCCATTGCCTGAGCCATCATTTCAACTGATGCTGCCTGTTGGGTTGCCATAGCGTACATGGAGTTCTCCCATACGGTATTGCCTGGTGGCATACGGCCACCGCGTAGACGGGCACCACACCTGTTTGGGGCAAGGCGATGTGCACCTTGCTGTGCTGGCACCGCCTGGGCTGCAGGACTGCATTCCCCCTCTGATCTGCTGGCCCAGGAACAGGATCAGATGCTGTGGAGTGTGACCCTGCATCCGTAACCACCAAAGGCGCCTCTACCAACACTGACATCCCCATAGAGGGTTCTACCCTTGGTGCAGGTGGGTTGGACAGAACAGAATCCCTGCCAGAAACACTTCCCTGCGACGGCACATAGGTCTCATCATCCGAATCAGCACCTGAATAGAGGTCTGGGGAGGTGCACCCAGAGACACCCCTGGAAAGAATGGTCTGCAGGAGGATTGGGTTCTCACCCACCACCACACCACGTCCCCTGCTGGTCCCGGTCGTGCCTGGGATTCCTCCTGGGTCTGCACCATCTCCTCAACCTCAACAGCATCAAGTGCGTCATCCCCTGCAAAAACATGAAAAAGAAAAAATGGAAACAGGCATTAGCACCATAGCACACAAATAGGCCTGTCAAGCTACAGAACCAGTACATGATTCACACATGTCCCACATGACTATAACCCTCCCATGCCTGCACTGTCACTGAGTAGTAAGGGGAGGCAAAAGGCAGACACTGATGACACCAATATGGGAGAGCAACACATTTGCTGCATGCTGGGTAGCACTGCCATCACACATTGCCCTGTGAGTGGCATGTCCAATACACATACATGATACATGGTAGCACACAGATGGCATTTAGCATAGCCATGGTACATTTGACAAGAACAGCCATATGTCAGTGATTGAGTACTGTCACCCATCCATGTGAGATGGACATGATGACATGAAAAATGCTGCATACTGTGACTAAATACACATGTGCCACTCACAGCAACACATGCAGTGTACAAGAATACATTAATTGTTGTCTGATCTATTTTTCATCACATTGACATCACAGGAAACATCTGTCATTTTCCACATGCAAACAGGCACTCATCTAAACATTTGTGCAGGCCAATACTCCATCAGCCTGAGTGGTCTCATTGTGTACATAACCAGGTAAAGCATTTCCCCAGTGTGGCCAGTAAACAATGACCGAAGCATATCACATATGTCACAATAGGGTTGATAAATGTCTAGCAAAAAAGGGGAGAGTGGAAAATATCATCCTGAAGGCACACTTACAAATTCTGACCAATGTAGTTGCAAGATGGCAGTACAAGGTCAACTGCACTATTGTGGACCTAATAGGCTACTGTGGGCAGAAGGGATGCAGTCATAGCCAAATACAAGGCACGTGATCCCATGTGAGGAAGGAAATGGGTGACCCATAACACTCTTGAGTACACACCCTCACCTGGCACTCAATCAGAACCCGTCACCCAAACTACATACACATGCACTACACACACACACGCATGGGCACTCACCGGACAATGCTTCGTAATCAGGTAGTTCTCCCACACCTTGGATCTGTTCCTCTGTGATGAAGGTCCCAGCAACAGACTCATGTTCAGTGAGTTCGTTGTCCTCTTGGGGAGACCCACCGCCAGTCACCAGAGTAGCGGCATGATTTGAGGCCAGCTTGTTCTTTGCTCTGCGTTTCAGGTCATTCCAGCGCTTGTAGCAATCATCAGCTGTGCGCCTCACAAATCCAAGGGCACTTATGCCGTCTGCGATGATCTGACAGTGTGCCCTACGTTGAGCAGTTGTGGTCTTGCACCCTGCAGTCAACAGCATGTCATGGCTATGTTCTGACACATAGGTCACAAGTGCATTAAGCTCTGCGTCTTTAAAGCTAGGCTTCCTTGACATGCCGGAGTGTGTAGCCGTGTCTGGGGTCTCAGCCTGTTGTGCCAGAGCACCCTTCTTCCTCTTTTTAGAAGGTGGAGCGGAGCCAGAGTGGCTAACGCTGCTCTAGTCAGTAGGGGCAGAAGCACCGGTGGACTGGGTTGTTGAAGTGTGCAAATGCACATTGACCATAGGACTTGGTGCAGGCATTGTCTGAAGTATGATGTTGGCAGGGGGAACATCAGTATGATGGACCAGGGCCGACACTGTCCTGGCTGGGAGAGTCAGAGCTGGGGCGGATGGAGCTGCAGCTGCCCCTGCAGCCTCACCACCCTGCATACTTGGGGCAGCAGATGACATAGCTGCCCCAGATCCACGTGGCTTGGTGACAACTTGCACCGCCACACGTGGCTTAGACTTGCTGTCCTGGAAGTCAGCCAGGGAGTCATCCTGTGCCAGGTCAGGTGCCACAATGGGCTGGTCCAACAAGGGCTGAGCTGGGATGGTCTCAGCCACGATTCCCTCAACCATGGGGGGGGCATGGGTGTCCCTGATTGGTCCTCCACACATGGAGGGGCACCCTGCAAATCCCGGCCACGTCCCCTACGGCGCCCACCACGTCCACCTTTTGAAGGTCGGCCACCTTTGCCTCCCTTACCGCTTGGTCGCCTCCCAACCATGGCACTGATGTTGTTGTGCGTATGGGAGGAGCAGTAAACTATTGTCCTGGGTAATTGGAGGTCAAAGGGGTAGGGTACTAGATGGAATTCGTACCCTAGTGCTCTAACAAGGCTGTCTGTGACCCCTGGGGGAAGATGACGGGTCACGCAACGCACAGGCAGCCCAAAAACAAAAATAAACGTGCACGCAACCCCTCGTAGACCACGTGCGTGGAAAAATGAACCCGCACTATGCTGTGGCACACAGAAACACAAAAATAAGCGTACGCGTAATACACACGGCCTACAATGACCTCTGAGGGGGTACGCGACACACGGGGAAAGCACAGTTGCTAAGTACGTGCGGAACTCACCGTCTGCCTGGAAAAAGAACGTGAAAAATACGCGCGTGTGCGCGTTGGCAACACCCCCGCCAAAAGAAGAATTGTATGCTGTCTGAGGAGACAGGACAAAAGAAGTACAGAATCCACCCACTCGCTCTCCACAAAAAGCACGTACAAGGAAATGGTGTCCTACACGTACCTTTTAAACCGGCCCACACGTACACGTCACTTACGCATGTACGTGCCCTTTCCTCCAATTACACGCGCTGACACTCAGACGTGCAGCTTTTCCACGTGTGCTCTGTCATCACGTACTATGAGGGAAACACCCGTGCGCGTCACGTCACAGATGCGCTTACGCACTAAGGGCCTTTGGTCCATTGAAATTGCATACGTGCACTGACGCGCTTACGCGCTAAGGGCCTTTCCTCGAATTACACGCTGACGTGCAAGATTTTCACGTGCCAAGTCACTCCGTATCAAGCTGGCCACACGTTCACACACGGAAGACCACGCTGCTGCCCAGAAGGCCGAATTACTGCCCCCCAGAGCTCCAAGCACGCTCCCACCTGCCATCAGCTGCTGCCTGATTGCCTGCTGCCCACGTGCCCTGCCATTTGCTGCCTGCACGTCAGCCAGGGGTGCTGTTGCTGTGACCACCCCTGCTGGAACCGAAGACTCCCGACTGGGATTCCATCGCTCCACAGCCCAGCCCCAGGACACAGTTTCCCACCCACTCCTGCCTCTGGGGTTGCCATGTCCAGCACTACACCATCTGGCGACACTGGCAACCCCCAGCCAGAGAGGCAGAGGGCCACCAGCTTCACTGCCACCGAAGTTGGTGTCCTGCTGGAGCAAGTCCTGGGGCAGTATGATGCCCTCTTCGGAAGGTCACGCGCCGACAAGGAAGGACGGACCAGGATCTGGACGGACATCGTGACTGCCATCAACGCGGAGGGGGTAGCAGTCCGCGAATTCCATCATGTCAAGAAGCGTTGGGAGGACTTCAGGTCCAGGACCCTCAACAAGGCCCGGCGCCTCTTGAAGGCAGCAGATGCTAAGGGGTGCCGGGGCCACCTGTCGGAAGACCAAATGAGGGTCCTGGAACGCATATGCCCAGCGCTCCACATCCAGGTCTTGAGAGGCACACCCGTCTGGAGTCGAGCGGTAAGTGTACATGCATACTGATTGGAAGCTGTGCGTGTGGTGGTGTGCCAGTAGTGTGCAGGTTGCACATGTGGTTTTGTAGGGCCATGTATGGATGTGTATGTACAGGGCCGTGAGGCTGACACATGCGAGTCCTTTCATGTGTGAGACACATGGATGGTGTATTTGTGGGTAAGTATGCAGGCCAAATGCAGATGTGTGAGCACACATGTTTGAATGACTGCGTATGTCAGTTGTCAAGGTTGTGGTGTCACACATGGATGTTGGTTCCAGCTGCATGTATCTGCACTGTGTACATGTGCATGTATGTGTATCTGACAAGTGTGCAACTGTCATGCAACATGGATGCATGTGAGACTGATATGTAGAAGACTGATTGCCAGATGTGACATGGATGCTGATCTCATCACTGCGACACTTGGTGGAGGTGTACACATGCATGTAAGTGTGGTGGCGTGTGTGCATGTCTAGTGCACTCCCTGTGTCTCATGTGATGTGTGGCTCACCTTTGCCTGCTCATGCTGTTGTATGTGTATGGATGGTGCTGGCTGTTGTGATATGGCTGTGGAATAGCTCATGTGTGTGATTTGAAATGACAAGTGTGTTGGGGATTGTGATGCCATGTCTGAAGTTTGACAATGACACTCATGTGCAACTGTCATGTGTGTATGAGTCCATTGTACAGTGCCCTGATGCCTGTGTCCTATCTCTCCCTGTCTGCAGCGTCGCCTGATGAAGAGGGCGGAGAGGGTGCTGTGGAGCACAGCAGCAGGGATCGCACCGCCAGCCAGAGACGCAAGGCCCGGCTCCACTCCCAGGTTGTCATCTCGTCGGGGAGTGAGGAGTCTGGTGCCATGTCCCAGGTCGCAGCTGCCGAGGGGAGGTCCAAGAGGCGGAGGTCGGAGTTGGACTCCTCGGCAGCAGAAGGGGCAGCTGAGACCCCACAGGGCCCGACGGAGGAAGATGGCACGGAGTCATCCAGGTTGGTGGGGGGTTTGGTGGAGGAGGAGGCCGTGCAAGGGACGGAGAAGGGGTCTGGAGGTGGGGATTCCACTGGTGCTAGTGGTGCAGTGCAGGGACAGGAGGCAGCACAGGCCGCCGCGGAGGTGCCTGTGTGTAATCCTGTCCCCGATCCTGTGACTGCATCATCCTGCACCAGCAGGGATACCTACGTCCAGACCCGTTTTCAGGCAGGGGATGAGTTTACGACAACTGGCCTTCCTCTGCCTGCGGACGTG
Organism: Ambystoma mexicanum; assembly: GCF_040938575.1. Classification (NCBI taxonomy): domain Eukaryota; kingdom Metazoa; phylum Chordata; class Amphibia; order Caudata; family Ambystomatidae; genus Ambystoma; species Ambystoma mexicanum. Next base: position 581,690,590 of record NC_090926.1, read on the forward strand.
GCTATCCGGGACCGGGTTGAGCCTGTCCTGGGTGGTGTGGCGTTGCGTCAACGGGCCATGCGAGCCGAAATGCAGTCTTTTCATGGGGAGACTGCATGTCGTCTCGAATGGCTCATTGACCACGTCGACCTACTGGGACAGGTCACCAGGGCCGGATTCCTCCGTTTGCTGGGCCTTGTTCCGACCCCCTCCTCAACTGAAACCGCTATGCGCCAGTCGTACTTCGTGCCATCTTCCCACCCATGTGTGACCTGGGTGCCCTGTGGAGCTGCCTCTGACCCTGCGGCCAGGCTGGTGGAGGACACATCCCTGCCACAGTCGGGAGTCGGACGTCCAGCAAGGGCGGCCACCTCAACAACTGCACCCCAGCTGGAGGAGGATGTGCAGGCAGCAAGAGCCAGGGCACGGGCAGAGGCACAGCAGCAGCAGCAACAAGGTGGGAGCCATGATGGCTCGGGGCCTTCGTCATTGGAGGGGCAGGCATCGGCCAGAGGGCAGGAGGACCCAGGACGGGAAGTGTCTTCCGTGTGGCAGCGGTTAGGCCATGCCATAGATGCGGAGCGGCAGTGGGCAGAAGAGGCACGGCTCATGATGGTCAGGGCGGAGAACTCCATGCGGAGGGCCCTGAGGCGGGCCAAGTGCCTCGAGGCAATTTGCAGGGAGTTGGAGGAGAACATGTCGTCGTCCCTGCGAACCCTCTGGGCCATGGAAGAGGACCGCCTCCGGGACATTGAGCAGGAGTTCGATGATGCCCTGGCCCGGGACATCCAAAAGTGAGCCGTCAGACTAGCCCGCTGCCCTTGTAAATAGTTAGATAGTGTTAGGTTTCCTTTGGTTTTTTCTTTATTTTGGTTGCGCTTCGACAATGCACCAAGTTTCTGTACATAGTTTTTCATTAGGTTTTATTTTTTATAGGTTTCATTTCTTCAGTTGGGATCATGGACCCTGGATTGTTCATCTGTATATAGTTCACTATTGGATTCATCTCTTTTTTTTGGATTTCCCCATGGAGCAATGGTTTTCACTTTTGTTTTTCCATTGGATTTGCTTTGTTGGACTGTGACTTTGAACACCTTTCCTTTGGATTATGATTTCTTGTTTTTCATTATTTTACGGACATGCAGCTTTTCTTTTTTTATTCCCATTGTTGTTTGTTTGATTTTAATTCCATTCATGTTGCGTTTAATACACTTTTTTCTTCATACTTCGATGTGTGGTATTATCTCATTGGTTTCATGCAAATCATGATATGGGTTTTCACATTCACTTACAACCATTGTGTGTGTGTGACGGACATGTGTTCATTTACATACTTGCCATTGGGGTTGTATCATGTAATTGCCTTTTCTATGTGGGTGGATGCAATACTTGGTTGGGTATTTGGGCTGGGGAGGCTGGCCATAAGGGCCATAATTGAGGATCGTCATGACCTGGGGGCAGGGGGACATGAGTGGGGGCCTGCTGGCAGGTGCCCTGCACTGCTGGGGGGCGGGGGTGCAAGGGGACATGAGTGGGACATGAGTGGGGGCCTGCTGGCAGGTGCCCCTCAGTGCTGGGGGGTGGGGGTGCAAGGGGACATGAGTGGGACATGAGTGGGGGCCTGCTGGCAGGTGCCCTGCACTGCCGGGTGGTGGGGGTGCAAGGGTACATGAGTGGGGGCCTGCTGGCAGGTGCCCTGCACTGCTGGAGGGTGGGGGTGCAAGGGGACATGACTGGGGCATGAGTGGGGCCCTGCTGGCAGGTGCCCCTCAGTGCTGGGGGGTGGGGGTGCAAGGGGACATGAGTGGGGGCCTGCTGGCAGGTGCCCTGCACTGCTGGGGGGTGGGGGTGCAAGGGGACATGAGTGGGACATGAGTGGGGGCCTGCTGGCAGGTGCCCCTCAGTGCTGGGGGTGGGGGTGCTGGGGGACATGAGTGGGGGCCTGCTGGCAGGTACCCCTCAGTGCTGGGGGGTGGGGGTGCTGGGGGACATGAGTGGGGGCCTGCTGGCAGGTGCCCTGCACTGCTGGGGGGTGGGGGTGCAAGCAGACATGAGTGGGACATGAGTGGGGGCCTGCGGGCAGGTTCCCCTGACTGCTGGTGGGTGGGGGTGCAAGGGGACATGAGTGGGACATGAGTGGGGGCCTGCTGGCAGGTGCCCCGCACTGCTGGGGGGTGGGGGTGCAAGGGGACATGAATGGGACATGAGTGGGGGCCTGCTGGCAGGTGCCCCTCAGTGCTGGGGGGTGGGGGTGTAAAGGGGACATGAGTGGGGGCCTGCTGGCAGGTGCTCCTCAGTGCTGGGGGGTGGAGGTGCTGGGGGACATGAGTGGGGGCCTGCTGGCAGGTGCCCTGCACTGCTGGGGGGTGGGGGTGCAAGGGGACATGTGTGGGACATGAGTGGGGGCCTGCTGGCAGGTGCCCCTGACTGCTGGGGGGTGGGGGTGCAAGGGGACCTGAGTGGGGGCCTGCTGGCAGGTGCCCTACACTGCTGGGGGTGGGGGTGCAAGGAGGCATGAGTGGGACATGAGTGGGGGCCTGCTGGCAGGTGCCCCTGACTGCTGGGGGGTGGGGGTGCAAGGGGACATGAGTGGGGGCCTGCTGGCAGGTGCCCTGCACTGCTGGGGGGTGGGGGTGCAAGGGGACATGAGTGGGACATGAGTGGGGGCCTGCTGGGAGGTGCCTGCACTGCTGGGGAGTGGGGGAGCAAGGGGACATGAGTGGGACATGAGTGGGGGCCTGCTGGCAGGTGCCCCTCAGTGCTGGGGGGTGGGGTGCAAGGGGACATGAGTGGGACATGAGTGGGGGCCTGCTGGCAGGTGCCCTGCACTGCTGGGGGGTGGGGGTGCAAGGGGACATGAGTGGGGGCCTGCTGGCAGGTGCCCTGCACTGCTGGGGGGTGGGGGTGCAAGGGGACATGACTGGGGCATGAGTGGGGGCCTGCTGGCAGGTGCCCCTCAGTGCTGGGGGGTGGGGGTGCAAGGGGACATGAGTGGGACATGAGTGGGGGCCTGCTGGCAGGTGCCCTGCACTGCTGGGGGTGGGGGTGCAAGGGGACATGAGTGGGACATGAGTGGGGGCCTGCTGGCAGGTGCCCCTCAGTGCTGGGGGTGGGGGTGCTGGGGGACATGAGTGGGGGCCTGCTGGCAGGTACCCCTCAGTGCTGGGGGGTGGGGGTGCTGGGGGACATGAGTGGGGGCCTGCTGGCAGGTGCCCTGCACTGCTGGGGGGTGGGGGTGCAAGCGGACATGAGTGGGACATGAGTGGGGGCCTGCGGGCAGGTTTCCCTGACTGCTGGGGGGTGGGGGTGCAAGGGGACATGAGTGGGACATGAGTGGGGGCCTGCTGGCAGGTGCCCTGCACTGCTGGGGGGTGGGGGTGCAAGGGGACATGAATGGGACATGAGTGGGGGCCTGCTGGCAGGTGCGCCTCAGTGCTGGGGGGGTGGGGGTGTAAAGGGGACATGAGTGGGGGCCTGCTGGCAGGTGCTCCTCAGTGCTGGGGGGTGGGGGTGCTGGGGGACATGAGTGGGGGCCTGCTGGCAGGTGCCCTGCACTGCTGGGGGGTGGGGGTGCAAGGGGACATGTGTGGGACATGAGTGGGGGCCTGCTGGCAGGTGCCCCTGACTGCTGGGGGGTGGGGGTGCAAGGGGACCTGAGTGGGGGCCTGCTGGCAGGTGCCCTGCACTGCTGGGGGGTGGGGGTGCAAGGGGACATGAGTGGGACATGAGTGGGGGCCTGCTGGCAGGTGCCCTATACTGCTGGGGGTGCAAGGGGACATGATTGGGGCATGAGTGGGGGCCTGCTGGCAGGTGCCCCTCAGTGCTGGGGGGTGGGGTGCAAGGGGACATGAGTGGGACATGAGTGGGGGCCTGCTGGCAGCTGCCCTGTACTGCTGGGGGGTGGGGGTGCAAGGGGACATGAGTGGGACAGGAGTGGGGGCCTGCTGGCAGGTGCCCCTCAGTGCTGGGGGGTGGGGGTGCTGGGGGACATGAGTGGGGGCCTGCTGGCAGGTGCCCTGCACTGCTGCGGCGTGGGGGTGCAAGGGGACATGAGTGGGACATGAGTGGGGCCTGCTGGCAGGTGCCCCTGACTGCTGGGGGTTGGGGGTGCAAGGGGACATGAATGGGAGCCTGCTGGCAGGTGCCCTGCACTGCTGGGGGGTGGGGGTGCAAGGGGACATGAGTGGGACATGAGTGGGGGCCTGCTGGCAGGCGGGTGCCCCTGACTGCTGGCGGGTGGGGTGCAAGGGGACATGAATGGGGGCCTGCTGGCAGGTGCCCTGCACTGCTGGGGGGTGGGGGCGTAAGGGGACATGAGTGGGACATGAGTGGGGGCCTGCTGGCAGGTGCCCCGCAGTGCTGGGGGGTGGGGATGCAAGGGGACATGAGTGGGACATGAGTGGGGGCTTGCTGGCAAGTGCCCTGCACTGCTGGGGGGTGGGGGTGCAAGGGGACATGAGTGGGAGCCTGCTGGCAGGTGCCCTGCACTGCAGGGGTGTGGGGGTGCAAGGGGACATGGATGGGACATGAGTGGGGACCTGCTGGCAGGTGCCCTGCACTGCTGGGGGGTGGGGGTGCAAGGGGACATGAGTGGGGGCCTGCTGGCAGGTGCCCTGCACTGCTGGGGGTGGGGGTGCAAGGGGACATGAGTGGGACATGAGTGGGGGCCTGCTGGCAGGTGCCCTGCATTGCTGGGGGGTGGGGGTGCAAGGGGACATGAGTGGGGGCCTGCTGGCAGGTGCCCCTCAGTGCTGGGGGGTGGGGGTGCAAGGGGACATGAGTGGGACATGAGTGGGATCTGAGTGGGGGCCTGCTGGCAGGTGCCCTGCACTGCTGGGGGGTGGGGGTGCAAGGGGACATGAGTGGGGGCCTGCTGGCAGGTGCCCTGCACTGCTGGTTGGTGGGGATGCAAGGGGGTAATGCATTGGTGATCACTAGTGCAAGGTGACATATGGCTTGGCTGGGGGGCATGCCCATGGTGGATGGACTGCTTGCGGGACATGACCAGGGGTGCAGGGTAGTCCCCTGTGGTGTGGGCTTCCTGCAGGGGCTGTGGAGGGTCTAGAGGGAACACCTGGGAGGACCCACATTGCCAATTCACGTGTAGGACTCCCCTGCACCCCCAAAATACACATACCCCACTCGCACAGGGCCTATCGTGTGTGAAACTTCCCCCACACCCCAGAAATACACGTGCCCCACTTGCACAGGGACTATCGCGTGTGAAACTTCCCGCGAACCCCAGAAATACATGGACCCTGCCGGAATCGCGTGTGAAACTTCCCGCAAAGCCCAGAAATACACGTACCCTGCTGAAATCGCGTGTGAAACTTCCCGCGCACCCCAGAAATACACATACCCCACTCACACAGGGCCTATCGCGTGTGAAAGTTCCTGCGCACCCCAGAAATACACGTACCCTGCTGAAATCGCGTGTGAAACTTCCCGCGCATACCAGATATACACGTACCCCACTCGTACAGGGCCTATCGCGTGTGAAACTTCCCGCGAACCACAGAAATGCATGTACCCTGCTGGAATCGCGTGTGAAACTTCCCGCGCACCCCAGAAATACACGTGCCCCACTCGCACAGGGCCTTTCGCGTGTGAAACTTCCTGCGAACCCCAGAAATACACGTACCCTGCTGAAATCGCGTGTGAAACTTCCCACAAACCCCAGAAATACACGTACCCTGCTGGAATCGCGTGTGAAACTTCCTGCGCACCCCAGAAATACAAATACCCCACTCGCACAGGGACTATCGCGTGTGAAACTTCCCGCGAACCCCAGAAATACATGTACCCTGCTGGAATCGTGTGTGAAACTTCCCGCGAAGCCCAGAGATACACATACCCCACTCGCACAGGGCCTATCACGTGTGAAAGTTCCCGCGCACCCCAGAAATACACATACCCCACTCACACAGGGCCTATCGCGTGTGAAAGTTCCTGCGCACCCCAGAAATACACGTACCCTGCTGAAATCGCGTGTGAAACTTCCCGTGCATACCAGATATACACGTACCCCACTCGCACAGGACCTATCGCGTGTGAAACTTCCCGCGAACCACAGAAATGCATGTACCCTGCTGGAATCGCGTGTGAAACTTCCCGCGCACCCCAGAAATACACATGCCCCACTCGCACAGGGCCTATCGCGTGTGAAACTTCCCGCGAACCCCAGAAATACACGTACCCTGCTGAAATCGCGTGTGAAACTTCCCACGAACCCCAGAAATACACGTACCCTGCTGGAATCGCATGTGAAACTTCCTGCGCACCCCAGAAATACAAATACCCCACTCGCACAGGGACTATCGCGTGTGAAACTTCCCGCGAACCCCAGAAATACACGTACCCTGCTGGAATCGTGTGTGAAACTTCCCGCGAAGCCCAGAAATACACGTACCCCACTCGCACAGGGCCTATCACGTGTGAAAGTTCCTGCGCACCCCAGAAATACATGTACCCTGCTGAAATCACGTGTGAAACTTCCCGTGCACAGCAGATATACACGTACCCCACTCGCACAGGGCCTATCGCGTGTGAAAGTTCCCGCGCACCCCAGAAATACACATACCCTGCTGAAATCACGTGTGAAACTTCCCGTGCACAACAGATATACACGTACCCCACTCGCACAGGGCCTATCGCGTGTGAAACTTCCCGCAAACCCCAGAAATACACGTACCCTGCTGGAATCGCATGTGAAACTTCCCGCGCACCCCAGAAATACACGTACCCCACTCGCACAGGGACTATCGCGTGTGAAACATCCCGCGAACCCCAGAAATACACGTACCCTGCTGGAATCGCATGTGAAACTTCCCGCGAAGCCCAGAAATACACGTACCCCACTCGCACAGGGCCTATCGCGTGTGAAAGTTCCCGCGCACCCCAGAAATACACGTACCCTGCTGAAATCGCGTGTGAAACTTCCCGTGCACAACAGATATACACGTACCCCACTCGCACAGGGCCTATCGCGTGCGAAACTTCCTGCGAACCCCAGAAATACACGTTCCCCACTTGCCGTGTGCTGTGTGACAGCCCTGTATACTGATCCAGGTTAAGCGCAGCCATTTGCGCTGGATTGGGGATTTTGATGGCTTTTCCTTGCGCAAGGGCGTTCTTGGGGGCATAACTGGCGCTGCTGCAGGGTCACTGCGTCAATGTGCGCCGCGGCTGGTTTTGGTAGCTAAAATCCATGAATACGCTGTGCGCGGAAACGGATTTTAGCGCACGCGGCTGGCGCAGAGATTCGCACGCGCACACTGTGCGCCATCCGCGTGCGCCACTTTTGTGCGAAATTCTATGAATTACCCTGTGAATCTGGGGGGGACAGGGGACACCTTGGGGACTTTGCTTTTTTTATTTATTTATTGTGTTTTAGTCAAAGAACTCGACTTTTCACAACATTAAAATTAAAATAGCAGTAAGTACGTATTAAATTACAAATATCATCACTGTATAAAACAAGAGAAAAGAAGAATAGAAAACAGAAGAAAATTAAAGGATGCAGCAGCAAAGAACATGTATTTATATGTTGTATTTCTGGATTCGTCAACTGACTATGAGCTCATGGTAAGAGAGAGGAAATAACAATTACTTCCAGTGGCCCACAGCTAGGACGCCAGCTCGTTAAGAGGCAGATCACCTGTAAGTGGATTCCTGCCAAATAAAGGAGTTACAGCCTTTTCTACAACTACAAGTTGCTACTTTTTTGTGCGTGGCAAGGAGACGTGTGTGTCTCTTGGAATGGAAGGATGGGGGTTTCAAAGAAAGAGGAAATCTTGCTTGTACCTCTGAGTAAGCCCTGTTATTGGAGTAGAGGGACCAGGTGTGTGATGTTGCTGCTTTGACTGTCCTCTGGGGGATGGGGGATACAGCAAACGAGGAGGATGAGCGATCACAAGCCCGCCCCTTTATAAGCACTCCCCAGGTGCGCGGCCGGATGCGTCGAACCCGGGGGATGCCTAGTAGGTGGGGTGTATGTGGACCCAGGGGGGTGGCCTCTCACGATGAGTATGGTCCCTCTTATTCCATCTCATGCTGGCTTTAGAGCCTAGCCTTTCTTTGCCTTTGTTATTCTGAATGCAGAGCTGGACTCTGTTCCTTTCTCGTTTAACATTTGCTGCAAAGCCTGATCTATTTGATTCTCTCATATGTTACTAGGGCGGTAGAGCATGGGTCCTCTGTCCTCTGCCCTATTACACTATTCAAAGAGCCCCTCTGGCCTTTCTTTGCCTCTCCCTTGTCTCACTGCTTGCTTGCTTAATACATACCTCCTTGCTATTCTCCCTAACACAGCAAAGGCAGCTGCACTCTGTCTTAACTGCTATTTGTTCCGTGTCTTGAATTGGTCTCTTATTTCCGCTTTACTGTCTGCCGGGGAAAGGCATTTGCCAGGCACTGCCATAATGGTTCTACCTGGCCATAAGAGGGAAGCAGCTAGCCAATATTGGAAGAACATGGGCATATTATGCCAGAGGCTGGCAACTGCCTTCCTAATGCCTACACAAGAGACACAACTCTTGCCTTTGTTTCTAACAGTAATTCAGTGGATGAAGAAACGTGAGAACACACATATTGCTTATAAATGAAGAGGATGATGTCACACTTGGTTAAGACATTTTGATCACGCCAGCAGCTAATTTCCAGCTGCAATTAAGTGATTACCTTTTAGACTTCTGGCTTTAAATAATATTAGTATCACCTGGAAAGCACAGAGGTTGCTCAACAGGGTTCCTGGAGCACAAGGGGTACCCTACTCGTGGGCATGGATGATTGGAGGGCATTCTTGCCCTGGTTTGGAGCCTGACCCTTACAGCCATGATGAGGGGAGGGGCCTATTACGTTTGGTCATACGTACCCTTTGAGGGTGGCCAGACATTGCCTCCTGCTTTAGCCCACTAACAGCTCTGCTTTGCAACTCTATCGCACATACCTGTCAGATGGCATGTAACTCAATGCTACTAATGTTATCAGCCTCAGAAGTCTGGAATCCTTTGCAACATCAACTACGGTACAGGCTTGCCACCTGAGACTTACTTACGTCTGAGTCGGCATCTGTCGCCCTGTGGGGAAGACACACACAGAAAGAGCAGGGCACGATGCCCTTGTGGGTATTTCACACTTCTTCCTTGGGGTGGGCACAATTCACTCTGCAGAGAAAGTGGCACATTCTGGGCAACATTCTCCCACTTTGACAATGTCACCCAAAGAGCTAAATTGGCCATTTGAAATACCTCTGTCGACTTATTATTGCGCAATCCACACTGATGGGTTTAAGCACCTGTTTAATGTGAGATGGCAATTAAGGGCATTTGCCAATGCACTCAAGAAGCACATGACACCCTCTTAACAGCGACATGCCATGCTCACTCATTCTGATCACGAATTGACATTTATCTGGGGTCATGTTAAATGTATTTATCACATGTGTAGCACCACGCAAAACCCACAAGCATCAAGGCGCAAAGTAAACTGCGTGGAGTGGACCACTTCCATTGGTGCATGTTTTTACTTTTCCTCCACAAAATGGAAGATTTTAGCGTAAAAGGCAGGTGAAATCACATTGCTTTTTCACCATGGAAGAGTGTAAATACTTTGCGCAATTAGCGATTGCTGGCGGAATTGACAATGGCTTCCTCTGGACTCTGCCCGCTTTTACCAGGTTTAATTTCCAAGGAGATCCCAGAGGAATCCCTTTCCTTATTTCCAGCATGAGAATCCATGCTGGCAGTAGGGCCGCATTTGTCTGGTGGAGTGGGAAATACAGGGGGTCCTGGTGTGTCCACTCAGCTCCCGAACTCCACCCAGAAAATGCACGAAAATCCAGCCAATTAGAAAAAGCGACGGTAATAGTGTTTTCCACCACTTTTTCTGAAGCAATTGACCTGGAAAATGCTGTGTTGCATCGGAAGCTGAATGCATTCACTATGCATATTATCCCACCGGAAGATTAAGCCAGGTGCTGAACACAGGTGTTACCTATTCCTGTGCACAATCTGCATTTGGAGCATTAACTCACTGAGCTACCTTACAACTGATATCTCTTCTGGGGCTTTACCGTCTTAACCCCTTAACTGCCATGGGTATTTCTGCCAATGCCTTTTTTGGTGATTTCGGTATGTCGCCATTCAATCTCTTGTAACTTTTTTGTTACATAAGATATCTCGGCCAAATATGGCCTCTTTTTTCCCCAAATGTAGGCGGTCGTAACGTTTCGGACTTTGCCGGGGATTGTGGGTAGTAAATTCTGGGGCGATTCACACAAGTCAGACCTCTGTGGATTTCCACAGGTGTCCTCTTTTCGGAAATGCATGAGGTTCCCCGTTTTGCTTGGTGGCTTCGATACTACAAGCCCAGATCTGTATGTTGTCCACATGAGCAAAATCTGCTCTACCGAAAGGCTTGGGGTTACCAGTGGGTTAGTCTTTTCCCTTTGCGCCCAGGTAGGTTCACACACACATGTGAGGTACTGTTTTCGTTGGGACACCTGTGGGAACGCAGGATGGTAGGACATGTGTTGTTGGCGGCGTGTTTTGGTGGGTGTCCAGAGTGAAATGTCTGAAAATTGTGTTTTCTTCCACCAAATTTCAGAGACATTTCCCTCTTCCCACCCACCGAAACACGCCGTCAACAACAGATGTCCTACCTTCCCGCGTTCCCACAGGTGTCCCGACAAAATCGGTACCTCATATGTGTGGGTGCACCAACCTGGGCGCAACGGGAAACGGCTAACCCCCTGATAACTCCAATCTAGCAATCTGCCCCCAGGGAGGGCTACATGAGATGCCCCCATACATTTGGGGTGGGGGGGAGAGGGCCACCCCCTTTCCACTAATAACATCCATGGTGGTTCAGTGGAAACCCACACCCACCCAAAACAATGTATAATTTGTTTTATTTTATTTTTGTTTTTCCCCTTTTCTAGGGGCAGATGGGCACATGTGTGTGGCCATCTGCCCCTGGGGGGGCAAAACATACTGCCCCAGGCCTGGGGGCTGGATCTGCCAATATTTGCAGTGGCCCCTCCCCCCCCACAAATGGATGGGGGGCATCTCATGTACCACTTCCTTGGGGCAGAAATCTGCCCCCAGGGAGGGCCACATAGGTGCCCCATCCACTCAGGGTGGGGGGAGAGGGCCACCCCCCCTTTCAAACACAAACATTCCTGGTGGTCTAGTGGGTCCCACCAGTCCCCCATCCCCACCCACAACAAGTTATAATATATTTTTTGTTTTGCCCCTTCCCTAGGGGCAGATGGGCACATGTATGTGGCCATCTGCCCCGGGGGCGGGCAAAACATACTGGCCCAGGCTTGGGGGGTAGCTCTGCCAATATTTCCATTGGCCTCTCCCCCCACCCCAAATGGATGGGGGGCATCTCATGTACCACTTCCTAGGGGCAGTAATCTGTCCCCAGGGAGGCCTACATAAGGTGCCCCCCATCCACTTAGGTTGGGGGGAGAGGGCCCCCTTTCAAACACAGAAAAATCCTGGCTGTCTAGTGGGCCCCACCGGGCCCCCCACACCCACCCAAAACAAGTTATAATAATGTTTTGTTTTTGTTTTTCCCCTTCAATAGGGGCAAATGGGCACATGTGTGTGGCCATCTGCTCCCACGGGGGGGTCAAAACGTACTGCCCCAATCTTGGGGGCGGGGTTCTGCCAATATTTACAGTGGCCTCTCCCCCCCACCCCAAATTAATGGGGGGCATCTCATGTACCCCTTCCTAGGGACAGAAATCTGCCCCCAGGGAGGGCTACATAAGATGCCCCCATCCACTTAGGGAGGGGGGAGAGGGCCACCGCCTTGCAAAAATCCCTGGTGGCTACTGGCCCCACCCGCACCCACCCCCACCCAAAACTAAGTTAAAAAAAAATATCACCCATCTGCCCCCAGGGCTTTGCCCCCATGCTTTGGGGGTCAGGGGGGAGGGGGCTGCTTACATAGTAAGCAGCCCCCTCCCCCCACTTCAAAAACAGATCCCTGCATGACACACCAAACATAATCTGGGGGGGATAAATGACATTACATCCCATCCACTTACAATTTTGGGGGGATTTGTCCCCCCTTTACCCCCCATGTCCTACGCGTCACATCTTGAACTGGCGTCAAGGATGTGGGGTTTACAAATAGCAGGAGAAGTGGACCGTGTGTACTGCCAGGATCGCAGGCCATGACACTAAGAACTTTGTGGAATTAAAGAACCATGGTCATTAGATGATTCAGAAGTGACCCACTATACTCCTGATTGCCTGACCTGTTCTGGGGGTACGAGGGGGGTGTCAAGAGCAAGCCCTGGAAAGATAGGTGATCCATTGCCTCGGTTGACATCCATTGTGGAGGACAAATGCAAGGCTTCGTATTGGTAGTGGACTCCTCCTGCCAGAAACCATAGGTATTTGCTGGGTGTACACCATATAGCAAAGTGCAGATATAGATCCTGATGTTTTATGGTGCACAGCCAGTCCACCTGATTTAAGGAGTGTAGGATCTGGGCTGGAGTAAATCTCTTGAGCTTCTAAGTTGGGAAGATAAGCATGAACTGGTAGAGATCCAGGATAGCATTTTTCTTTTTCTCATTGGCAAACGACCTGCAATTAAAGCTCCCAGTATGATATGATATGATCGTTTATTTATATAGCGCCTATACACAAAGTGTTTCAAAGCGCTTCAAGGCAAGGGAGGGAACAAGGGAAAATACAACCACATTCTTACAGGCCATGAACAGTAAGGATGTGAAATTAACTATGGTACTCGGCCTGACGACATTTCAGATAGTGCAAGAGCTAAGACATAGATAAGGAAGGGAGGGGGAGAGTGGGAAGGAAATGGAAACAGACAGGCGACTACCGTACTAGGCCTGACAATATTTCTGGTAGAGCCGGAGAAAACAAAAGGTGAGGGAGAGGGGTGCAGAAAGGGAGGGGAGGAACAAAACAAGCAACTATCATACTAGTCCTGACGACATTTCAGGTAGTGCTGGAGGGGTGGTGGGGAGGAAAAAAAACAGTAATGGGAGGGTGGAGGAAACAGACCAGGTTGCTATCATATTAGGTCCAAGGACAATTCTGATAGAGGAGTGCATAGAAGAAAGTAAGGGGAGGAGATAGGAAAAGGGAGAAGGGAAAGGAGGAGAGAAAAGAGAGTAAGCAGTCAAAAAGAGTGGAGAAGCAAGAGTGGAGAGCGAATACAATTGCAGAAGTCAGTAGTAACACATAATGTTGCAAGCCAGGATACAAGATGACGATGGGAACAGCATGATTCAGGGCCACCATGAGTACAAGATGCAAGGAAGTCCAGCATGAGAGTTGAGAAAGAGTGACGCACCGTGAATGAATGAAGTCCATAAAAGTCAAATCCAGCATTGGCCACAAGACAGTGATGGTGAAGTAAGGCACCAGGTGGGCGGGGCTTGCTAAGTGGTGAAAAAGAGCAGCAGGCAGGAAGGTACGAGGTGGGCGGAGCTTAGGCCAGGTGACCTAGATCCACTTGCACCTGCTCCCCACCTGCAAAGGAAAAGAAGCTGGAGGGCTCCTTAAGTAGGGAAACAGAGCGACAAGCAGGAAGGCACGAGGTGGGCGTGGCATGCTAAGTGGGGACTAAGAGCGAGAAGCAGGAAGGCACCAGGTGGGCGGGACTTGCTAAGTGGTGAAAAAGAGTGGCAAGCAGGAAGGTACCAGTTGGGCGGGGCTTGCTAAGTGGTGAAAAAGAGTGGCAGGCAGGAAGGCACCAGGTGGGCGGGGCTTAGGCCAGGTGACCTAGATCCACTTGCACCTGCTCCCCATCTGCAAAGGAAAAGAAGCTGGAGGGCTCCTTAAGTAGGGAAACAGAGCGGCAAGCAGGAAGCACCAGGTGGGCATGGCTTGCTAAGTGGTGAAAAAGAGCAGGAAGCAGGAAGGCACCAGGTGGGCGGGGCTTGCTAAGTGGTGAAAAAGAGTGGTAGGCAAGAAGGCACCAGGTGGGCGGGGTTTGCTAAGTGGTGAAAAAGAGCGGCAGGCAGGAAGGCACCAGGTGGGCGGGTGTCATCCGCAACCGCTACCGCGGGTGGCGGCTCCTTCCACGTTGGAGGCTCTCCGGCAGGTAGAGCTATTTAGTCCTTTCTTTGTATCTAGTACCTACCACCACCAATCACAGCACGGCCGGCAGTTTATCCGTCATCCAAGCCCGACAGTCGCTGCGTTTCAACCGTTGCTGGCTCTCACTCCAGCGGCTCTGGTTTTTGCGCTCTCCAGCGTTGCCCTCTGCTAGCCTCGACTTGCAGCGGGTCTCCTTTGCTTGCTCACTCCTCATTTTTGGTATAGGAGTTCTTTTCTTCTTACCTATTTTGCTGTTTGATTACAGCGGCAGTTTTTTTTTTGCTTTTTGCAGCATTTTGTACTTGCCGATCCTTCGGCTCTTCTTCGTTTTTTCTCTTTCTAGACTCGCCGCTCCGGCGGCGGGCGTGTTATTTTTATCCTTTCGCTTTGCCGCTCTTTTCTCTCGCGGCTCTCCAGTTTTCCTTTTTTCTCTGTCCATCAGTTTTCTCTTCTGTCTTTTCTCTTTCTCTCACCGCTCCCAACTTATCCTTGGCCTGGTTCCTTCCACCATTCTTTGGAGCATTGGATATCCCTCCTGAGTTTCTGACCGGTGGATCACGCATCAGCTTCCAGTTCGATCGTCCCACACCTCTTTACCAGAACTTCCTAAGGGTTTTTTTCCACTTGTGGGTTTTTCCCTTTTTGTCCGGCCTGTTCCCGGTCAAGGGGTCCCAGGACGGCTGTCCAGTCAGCGGTCACTGTGGCTTCTCACCGAGACAGGCAAGTGCTACCTAAAAAAGAACGGGATTACCTGAGCCGGCGAAATCTACAGAACACAGGTGACTCTGAGGACTCAGGTGAGGAGAGTGTGGAGGGAAGAAAAGAGAAAGGGGAGACACAGCTTTCACAGCAACATAGATCACAGATTGAAACGCCATAAGGACCAAGATGTCTGCCGAAGAACAAGTCCAAGAATTATGGAAGGCTTTTCAGGCCATGTCACTGGAATTACAGGGGGTAAAGTCGGAGAATGCCCTTCTAAAGCAAATGGTAGCGGTCCGGGAACCCTCACATCCTCCGGAATTGCCTCCTATGACTCTTTCGTCAGGAAGATTTGATGGCTCACCTAAAAGGGTGAAGGAATTCCTGGAAGCCTGCAATGTATATTTTACTTTCAGACCACACACCTTCTCTACAGATCAAGCCAGAGTAGGTTTCATGATCTCCAATATGACAGGGAATGCTTTAGCCTGGGCTACTCCGCTAGTTACGAGCAGCAATGCCATTCTACAGGATTGCTCAGGTTTCCAGAACCTACTGAAACAGACTTTCGAGCGACCTGAACTATCTTTTACTGCAGGTGAGGACCTGCTGGATGCACGACAGGGTGCACTGGATGTGCTGTCATATATTTCCTCTTTTAAGACACTGGCGGCAGGAGCAGGATGGTCCGAACAAGCACAATACGCTGTATTCCGAAGAGGGTTGAGAGAGGAGATCAAGGATGAGTTAGCCAGATCTCCACGCTCTCCCACATTTCCAGACTTACTTGCTGCCGCGCTCCACATTGAATACCGTCTCCAAGAGAGAAGGACAGAACGCAGGAAACAAAGAGGACCAGGAAATCTCATGAACCCTCCTTCACACTCTCCTTCTGGACGATTCACCTCTACTCAAAGCGAAGAACCGATGCAGATCGGAGCTACCAGAGCACCTCTATCGTCAGCGGAGAGAAGGCGAAGAAGAGAAAATGGGTTGTGCGCCTATTGTGGTTCCGATCAACATGTACTGAAGGATTGCTCTGAAGTACCGGAGAAGAAGGTGGGAAACGATTACCCTCGGCGCCAATAGGGACGGGCAGCCGGGGGTATTCAGATCTTTTTCAGCGTCCCTATGTCACACTTTCGGTATCAGCGTCAGAATCCCAAGAGGATTCCAGACTGATGGTACTATCTGTTACCTTGAATTTGAATGGAAGACTGGTAGAAACATTAGCCTTATTGGATTGTGGAGCGGCCGGAAACTTCGTGGACACTCTGTGGGCAGACAAGATGGGGCTCACACGGATAGTACGGAAGGTGGGTCAGAAGGTAGAAGGAGTGGACGGTACACCTTTGTCGTCCGGATTAATCACTCATACCACTGAACAACTCTCCATGGTCATCAACCAACACACAGAAAACCTGCAGTTCGACATCATTAGAGCCGCACATTTCCCCATAATCTTAGGCATTCCCTGGCTGCGCAGGCATAATCCGTATATCGACTGGACGGAAAATCGACTAAGCTTTTGCTCTACGTACTGTTCGGTACACTGTTTTCCTCCCGATACCAGGGCGGATCAACAGTCTATCAGAGTTCTCTCCAAGGATCATATAGGTATTCACGCGCTTCCTAGTTTCTGTGCAAGATATGTCGGGGTATTCCAAGAGAACCTTCACGCTCAGCTACCTCCCCATAGACCAGAAGACTGTGCAATCGATCTCGAACCTAATGCACTGGTACCATTTGGGCGCATGTTCTCTCTCTCTCAGGCCGAGAAGAAGGCATTAAGAGTCTATCTAGATACCAACTTGGAGAACGGTCTTATTAGACCTTCGAAGTCGCCTGCTGGCGCCTCCCTGTTCTTCATTAAGAAAAAAGACTCGACTGATCTTCGACCCTGTATCGATTACCGGGGCCTCAATAAGGTTACAATCCGTGACCGGTATCCCATGCCACTCATAACCGACATTATTGAGGCAGTACAAGGGGCTCGAATTTTTACAAAATTGGATCTCCGAAATGCTTATCATTTGCTTCGCATCACCGAGGGGGACGAATGGAAGACGGCTTTTCGAACTCCATTCGGTTTGTTTGAGTACAGAGTAATGCCGTTCGGCCTAGTGAATGCACCGGCTATATTCCAAAGGTTCATGGACAGGCTATTCTCTGATCTGCTGTCAGTCTCAGTCATCATCTACCTCGATGACATTCTGGTTTTCTCCCCTACCCAGGAGGAACACGTTCAACATGTCACACAAGTACTGTCTCGCCTTCAGAAAAATCAGTTGCTAGTCAAGAGCGGGAAGTGTAAATTTGCAGTATCCTCAGTTCACTATCTCGGATTCATTCTTTCAGAGGAAGGGGTGGCCATGGACCAAACCAAGGTGGATGCGATTCTGGATTGGCCAGCTCCGACTTCAGTCCGAGAAGTCCAGAGATTCCTAGGATTAGCCAACTACTACCGCAGATTCATTTCAGACTTTTCAGAGGTAGTATACCCGATTACGCGCTTACTCAAGAAGGAGGCTATTCCTTTTTTTTGGTCTGAGGAAGCAGAGAAAAGCTTCAATTTTCTCAAAAGATTGTTCTGTACTGCTCCCATTCTCCAGCATCCGGATCAATCAAAACCTTTTGTTCTGGAAACGGACGCGTCTGCGGTAGCTGTAGGAGCGGTGCTTCTCCAGCTTATCCAAGGAGCGGAACACCCCGTAGCCTACATGTCAAAGACCCTTTCTCCCAGCCAGCTCAACTATTCGGTACTGGAGAAAGAACTTCTGGCCATGAAACTAGCCTGCGAAGAGTGGCGCCATCTCCTGCTAGGAGCCAGACATCCTTTTCTGATTAGGACCGATCATAAGAACCTCAAGGTATTACAAGAATTGGAATGTTCAAATTCCAGACAGGCCAGGTGGGCACATCACTTCGCACAGTTTGAATTCCAAGTCTCTTATATCCCGGGATCCCAGAACAGTCTGGCGGATGCCTTATCCAGCAAGGACTCTACCAAGCAACACCTGGAAGTAAAGAGGGAATCCATGTTCAAACGCAACCAAATTCTGGCCTTTGTTGGTTCTTTCCTCAAAGAAGTGAAGACTGCCCTCACTCAGGAAAAACTTCAACTACCCCTACGTAACACCTCTCCTTTTCAACAAAGAGGTGACTGGTTATTCTACAAACAGAAATTGTACATCCCCACGGGTCCTCTTCGTTCAAGAATTCTAAAGTGGAGTCACGACTCTCGCTCGGCCGGCCATAGAGGACCTGAGAGTACCTTGGAACTTCTCTCTAGAACATTTCTTTGGCCAAATGCTAGAAAGGAGACATACGAGTATGTCAACACTTGTCCAATTTGTGCCAGAGCCAAGTACCGCCTAGGAAAACCATTGGGTCTGCTCACTCAGGTCGAACTTCCAACGCGCCCTTGGGGTCTTATATCGACCGATTTCATAGTTGATTTGCCGGTTTCGGAATCCTGTACCTGCATCATGGTCACAGTAGACGCTTTTTCAAAGTTGGCTCATTTTTCTCCCCTTCCGGGTCTGCCCACTGCTGCTAAGATGGCGGAGGTTTTCTCTCGAGATATATTCAAGCTACATGGTCTTCCCGATAAGATAATCTCGGATCGGGGAAGTCAGTATATCTCAAAGTTTTGGACCGCCTTCTGCCACCGTTTGGGCATTGAAAGAGCTCTGTCTTCAGGTTTTCACCCAGAGACCAATGGTCAGACGGAACGCCTTAATGCAACGCTGGAACAATACTTAAGGTGTTATATTTCTCAACATCAGGACAACTGGGTATCGCTGCTTCCCACAGCGGAATTCTCATACAACAATACTAGACATTCCTCGACAGAACTCTCTCCTTTCTACTGCACTTACGGGGTTCACCCTCGTGCCGTATTTCCGGAGGTTCCCAGTTATACTAACTCCCCTACGGTGGAAGAGGTATTAGGAAATATCAAGGAGGCCCAAACCTCTGCTATGCGGAGTTTAGAGATTAGCAGAAGACGGACGAAATCCAGTGCCGATCAACATCGGAAAGAATGTCCTGTTTGGAAGCCAGGGGATCAGGTGTGGTTATCCACCAAGTTTCTACCTAGATGGACAAGGCCTTCTAAACTGTCTCCTCGTTTTCTGGGACCTTTCACTATTCTCTCTAAAGTGAATCCTGTAGCTTTCCGCCTTCGGCTTCCTTCCTCTCTTCACCGCATTCACCCGGTCTTTCATTCCTCTCTTCTCAAACCTTACCATCCCGATCTTCACCAGAGAACCATCCCCAGATCTATACTAGCACAGTCCTCGGAGCCTGAGGAATATGAGGTATCTAAGATCCGTGATTCCAGGTATTATCGTGGACGTCTTGAGTACCTTCTGTCCTGGAAGGGATACCCGGAGTCGGAGGACTCATGGGAACCTGCTTCTCAGGTTCATGCACCAAGGTTATTGGCTACTTTTCACCGCCGCTATCCGGGGAAGCCTGGGGCGGTTAGGTGGGGAGGGGGTCATACTGTCATCCGCAACCGCTACCGCGGGTGGCGGCTCCTTCCACGTTGGAGGCTCTCCGGCAGGTAGAGCTATTTAGTCCTTTCTTTGTATCTAGTACCTACCACCACCAATCACAGCACGGCCGGCAGTTTATCCGTCATCCAAGCCCGACAGTCGCTGCGTTTCAACCGTTGCTGGCTCTCACTCCAGCGGCTCTGGTTTTTGCGCTCTCCAGCGTTGCCCTCTGCTAGCCTCGACTTGCAGCGGGTCTCCTTTGCTTGCTCACTCCTCATTTTTGGTATAGGAGTTCTTTTCTTCTTACCTATTTTGCTGTTTGATTACAGCGGCAGTTTTTTTTTGCTTTTTGCAGCATTTTGTACTTGCCGATCCTTCGGCTCTTCTTCGTTTTTTCTCTTTCTAGACTCGCCGCTCCGGCGGCGGGCGTGTTATTTTTATCCTTTCGCTTTGCCGCTCTTTTCTCTCGCGGCTCTCCAGTTTTCCTTTTTTCTCTGTCCATCAGTTTTCTCTTCTGTCTTTTCTCTTTCTCTCACCGCTCCCAACTTATCCTTGGCCTGGTTCCTTCCACCATTCTTTGGAGCATTGGATATCCCTCCTGAGTTTCTGACCGGTGGATCACGCATCAGCTTCCAGTTCGATCGTCCCACACCTCTTTACCAGAACTTCCTAAGGGTTTTTTCCCACTTGTGGGTTTTTCCCTTTTTGTCCGGCCTGTTCCCGGTCAAGGGGTCCCAGGACGGCTGTCCAGTCAGCGGTCACTGTGGCTTCTCACCGAGACAGGCAAGTGCTACCTAAAAAAGAACGGGATTACCTGAGCCGGCGAAATCTACAGAACACAGGTGACTCTGAGGACTCAGGTGAGGAGAGTGTGGAGGGAAGAAAAGAGAAAGGGGAGACACAGCTTTCACAGCCACATAGATCACAGCGGGGCTTAGGCCAGGTGACCTAGATCCACTTGCACCTGCTCCCCATCTGGAAAGGAAAAGAAGCTGGAGGGCTCCTTAAGTAAGGAAACAGAGCGGTAAGCAGGAAGGCACCAGGTGGGCGGGGCTTGCTAAGTGGTGAAATGAGCAGGAAGCAGGAAGGCACCAGGTCGGTGGGGCTTGCTAAGTGGTGAAAAAGAGCGGCAGGCAGGAAGGCACCAGGTGGGCGGGGCTTAGGCCAGCTGACCTAGATCCACTTGCACCTGCTCCCCATCTGCAAAGGAAAAGAGGCTGGAGGGCTTGGGTAGGGAAACAGAGCGGCAAGCAGGAAGGCACCAGGTGGGCGGGGCTTGCTAAGGAGGTACATCTCCTTTGGGCTACCAGCTTGATGGTGTTCATTGCCAGAAGTCTGATTAGTTTGGATCAAGAGGGGATACATAGGGGAGGAAAAGGCTGTATCTAGGGCCCACTATTGAAGCCTCCACTAAAGGGCTCCAGGCCATATCCTGGCAGACAGCATTGAGTAGACTACTGGTCACGTGACCAGGCCCTGCCACTCAGCTGCCATGCCCACCTCCAGTTTTCGCACCTTCCAAGCCTCTGCTTAAGGACTGCCGGCCAACTCCAGGCAGACAGCATTCAGTAGGCTGCTGGTCACGTGACCAGGCCCTGCCACTCAGTTGCTCCACCAACCTCCATTTTTCGTGCCTTCCAAGCTGCTACTTAAGGACTCTAGGCCATCTCCAGGCAGACAGCATTGAGTAGGCTGCTGGTCTTGTGACCAGGCCCTGCCACTCAGTTGCTCCGCTCGCCACCAATTTAAACAGTCCTCCTTAGTGTCCTCTGTAAAGGACGAGCGAAGACAAGGACCTCACCTGTTTGTCCCTGTTTGGGCCTGATAGAATCAACGGCCTGGCCCGTTAAACTGCATTTCACCTACAAACTAATTGCTACTATTGCTACTCACCAAAGAACATCATAATGTGTCTACTCCCGCCACAGCCAATCCCCACACTTACTAGGGTTCAAATGGTCTAGTGCCCTGGGCAGCCCCGGTAAGCTACCCTAGCATACCTCATCAATATTGCCTCTGCCCCATCCAACACCCACAGACCACATGCATACACCCTCTCATGTTGATCAGTGCTCGCTCAGCAGTCGCTCACGCTGCAGAGATCGCTGATCTCATCTTGTAGAAAAACCTTGATGTTCATCACTGAATCATGGTTTACCCCATCTTCCCCACATGTTTTAGATGTCCTCCTATTCCAAGGCTACTGCATCCAACATGCCGACCAGCCAGTAAGGGCAGGAGGCTGAGTGGCATGCTCCATCATCCCCTCTCCCAGAATAAGCTCACTGAATCACTTGCCGCTGGTTCCCTTTATCGCACAAGGAATCCATCACGTTCCACCTCAGCTACAGACCACCGCACAGGAGTGACACTAGTAATGTCTTTCTTGGTGATTTTAATGTCCCTCAGTCACAGGCTGGCAACCACACTCAAAGCACACTTTTTGCACTGACCGCTTCCATAGACCTTAAGCAAATTGTGCTCCCCACACACAACAAAGGCAATACCCTAGACTTAGTGTTCACATCATCCCCCTACATCATCTGTGGAGACCCTATCCCACTTGACTGGTCTGACCATGCCGCCATCCCATTATCAGTCACCCATTCGACAACAGCTCACAAAGGTCAGGCTAAATGTCCCCTCACTCAACGCCGCTCATTCAAAACCTTCCCGGTCAATGAGCTGGAAGCAAACTTTGCAGACTTCCCCACCAGAGTCAATACTTAGGGCTTCCTGGTATTATTCAGCAACTGATATGAAACTGGTGGACAGTCATTCCCCCTTAAAATCCAGCAGGCCAATGAGCAAACTTATACGCCCCATGGTACACCCCCGAGCTAGTCTCCAACAAACGATCAATCAGAGCCCTAGAGAAACACTGGCGCAAAAAAAACATAACTGGGGAGACCTCGCCAACCTCAAAACTCTCAGTGCAAACTGTAGGATTCTGATTACCGAGGCCAAAGCTGTTTCCTACGACACCAGCATTGTGGCAGCCTCCAACAGGAGCAAAGCTCTCTTGGAAGAAGAAAAGCATTTTACCAAACCCTCACCCGACCCCAAGGTACCAGCAACGCAGGAAAAATGTGATGGAATCAACAAATTTTGTATCGAAAGAATAGACCAAATCCAAGAGACCATTGAATCATTAGCATCCCCTGTACCCCGACACACACCCTGCCCATCTGGACCGAATTCTCTCCACTCTGGCCCCCGTATCTCCTAAAAATGATTGCCCCCCTCAAACCTACTTTGTACTCAGACGATATAATTCCAGCCTCCATCATCAACCAATTGATGGGCTCAGCGCTTAAATCGCTCCTCAGCATCATCAATGCCTCCCTCGCAGAAGGATCATTCCCAGACACCCTCAAAACTGGTCTCATCCAACTTCTTTAAAAAAAAAACAACCATAGACCCAGAGGTCTTAGCCAACTACCGGCCCATTACGAACCTCCCGTTTATTGGCAATATCTTGGAAAAAGTAGTTGCTACACAACTACTCGCCAGAATCGAACAGCTCCACCTCCTAAATGACTATCAGTCAGGGTTCTGCCCCAAGTGTAAGCATTGAGACAGCCACCATCCAGGTGGGGATGAGGCGCTCCAAATCATAGATAAGGGCGACTCATGCCTCCTTGTCCTTCTTGACCTTTCGGCTGCATTCAACACTGTCGACCACCATATCCTTCTATCCCTCCTTGCTGACAGCATGGGATTCTCTGACACTGTCCTGAATTGGTTTACCTCCTAACTCTCAGGCAGACACCAAGATGTTCAAATGAACTTCTTGCGTTCTAACCGACTCCAGGTGTCCTGCAGAGTCCTGCAAGGCTCCATCCTCTCACCAATCCTTTTTAACCTTTACATAGAGCCTTTGGACACTCTCCTCAAAGATCCCAATATAGCCATCCACCAATACGCGGACAATACTGAGTTGTACATGAGAGTAAATAGCGTGCAGGACATCATGCGTCTCTGCGATTACCTAGCCTCATCCGCTCCTGGATTTCAACTGCCTACCTCAAACTAAACCCATACAAGACTGAATTCATCCTCATCGGTCCACCCGCTAAAAAACAACTTGTCCAACAATGGCTCAATAATATGCGCCTAGAGGGATTTGATCCACAACTCTCAAGACTCAGCAAAATCCTTAGGCTTCACCATTGAAAGCAGACTGTCCTTCCAGAAACACATAGGGAAGAAGGCCCAAATAGCCTGGCTCAGCATCTCTACCCTTTGAAAAATGAAACCCTTCATCCCACGGCAGATCTTCCGGACCGTAGTTCAGGCCCTTGTGATCTGGCACATCAATAGGGGAAATACTCTCCTGACAGGGCTCCCAGCTGGTCACTTGGCTCCGCTAAAAGCAGTCCACCACACTGCAGCACGTATTATTACAGGAGCATGAACATTTGTCCGTATTACCCCCATCCTACGTGAACTACATTGGCTTCGACTCCAAGCTAGGATATACTGTTCGAGACTGCATGTATCGTCTACAAAGCAGTCAGGAGAAGCACACCAGCGTACATGGCGGCTAAGCTCCACATATCTGGTGGCACACACTCCTTGCGCAGCAAATCGATCAACCGTCTTGAATCACAACTCATCTGCAAAGAGAGGCCCCACAAACAATCCTTCTCTTGTCATCCACCCAACCTCCTGGGCTCGATCACGGTGTCGGCTTGGAATGCACCCATAATTCTCCAATTTCGCAATCTCTCAAAACATAGCTCTTTCAACAATACCTGACCAAGGACTAATTCTAATGGAAGAACATACTGACACACAGGCCTCACAGTACTGCGCTACTGTTAAAAGATGGCAGCCCAAATACTGGCTGCTGACACTCTGTACAGTGCTCCGCTGCTCTCAAACTAAGTCCATGCTTTAAACAATAAAAATAAATTAAACATTTTTAAAATGGAGATCCTGCCTCCAGTTGAGTAGAGTGGCAACCAATCATTGGGCAGTTAGACGTTGGTTTGGTTTAACTGAAGGCAAGAACCTTTAGTGTTTTTGGGTCATTTTCTTGCCTGTGGAAGGAAAATTGTGTTGCATTTTCTGTTTCCCTGCGCTCTGACCAGGAAGGCTTAAAGGGCCTGAAAATAATACCCCAACCCCCCACCTCCTAGATTGGGATGGATTGTTTGTCTTGGTCACTGGTTTTGCAATTGCTACTTAGAATACTGCAGCCAGTGCCTCATTCTTTTATTTTGTAGTGCTTGCATTGGACTACGCATAGAAGGGTGATGGCTTGTGAGGAGGGACGCACAGCATTTGGGTGTCGTTTGGTTTATCACAATACCATTGACAGCCTATGACCATGCTAACCCACTAGCTGCCCCTCCCAGCCGAAAACACATCCACATGGGATCTCTTGAGCTGGCTCTATTACCAGTAACACCAGACTTTGGTCTGCCAATATTCTTTCTATGCAGTCTGCTGAGCGATAATTGCCCTCATTATAAATTGGGCAGTGCAGTGAAAATGCTGCGGTAATACAGTTACCAGCGCATATTCGCACCACCCAACTATGAGTTTGGGGGTTAAGTGAGGGGAAATCCTTACCGCCTTACTGCCCAAAATTGGCCAATTCAGCGGTATTACTGGCGACGATAATGCCGCCGAAATCCTCCATGGAGTCCTATAGACTCCAATTAATGGGGACTAACACCGCCTACCACCATGTGTGATCCAGCGGTAATACCATTGGACCAAGTGGCTTTAATGGTAATACAGTTTGGTGGTATCCTGGTGGATTTACCGCTGAGATAACACCAAACTTATAATGTGGCCCAATGGCCTGTAACTGTGCTACTGGTATCATTAAAAAAATGTTGTAACCAAGTGGGCCATCAGCAACTTGATCAATATATGTTCCTTGAACTAAAGTCCTGTTGAAAACAAGCATTGAAAAAGCCAATAGTTTTGGCTTATGCATAGGTATTGGGGAATTTGCCAGGAACTGGTATCCTATTCAAGGTACTCACACCATTTCCCACCTGTTGCTACCCTACCCTATCACCAGGCTGCACCATTATGGTAGTGCTTGTCAAATACCTATCCCATGTCTACCCAAAAGCCAAAATAATTAGCTCTGCCAATGCTTGTGAACTGTTTTCTATAGCTTCTCTGTCGAGGAAATAATAGCCTCGCTCCACTGAATGGAATGTTATCCAGTAGTTTGGTGCTGCAACCACATATTTGCCAACCCTACAGATTTAGGCAGTATACTACTGCTTTTTAAGCAGTCCTACCGCCTACAGATTTCAGTGACAGATCCTACTGCTTTTTATAGTGGCAAGTAATTTGTGTGACAATAAGGCAGGCTCCAGAACAAAGCATGCACTACATTAATTAGTCTGTCTGTACAGTGGACTGGTAGGTGATGACTACCAATCCACTGACCTGACAGCTACGTGACTGTCCTGCACTCTGGCCGGGACAACCCTTAGGTGAACCACCAGGGAAGGCAAGTGGCAGAGTGTAACACCTTCACACAACATCTGCTTATCAGACTAAGGGGGATATCAGTCACCATGTCATTCAGTGTTCAACTTGCAATAAATATGTACTGCCTGGGCTGCTGCTACAGAGTCGTGGCAAACGTTGCCCACCAGCTCTGTGTAATTTCCTTCTGTGAAGTTAGGTAATTGAACCTGGTGTTAAGTTACCATTCAGAATTATACATTTTTAACATTTGAACATCTTTCCATATTGTGCTGTTTGATGGGTTGTGTATTCTAGAATACTTCAATGGTGCCAACAATGTATGTTATGTATTTTCCCGTGATGTCATTATTATGGGAATTATTAATTTTTGAAACTTCAAAAATCCTACATCTTTTTGGTCACAGTATGTTGGCAAGTATGCGACCACGCATGCAATAACGTCTCATGTTCACACCGAGACAAATGCCTCTAGAACCAAGTTTAAAAAAAAGTGTGGAATAATTAACAGCTGCTCAGCCAGTCGAGCCAAGTAACGCGTGCAGACTTTGTCCTTGAGGTCCACACACCCGATCTTGTTTTGGCCGTGTGGGAACCCGTTGAGGTGAATGGGTGTGCAGGAGGCTAGGGGCGTGAGTGAGCTGTTTACAAGGCGGGTGGCACCCGCCAAACGCGTGTGAGTCGAAAGCTGTGTCTGAAAATAGCGACGCAGCAGCCACTCAAGGAAAGCGCGTGGCCACTGGCATCAAGAGGAGTGAGAAACAAAACGCGGCAAAAGGGTAGCTGCAACAGAACAGTTGGGGACAGTGACCCGACTGTGCTGGGACTGTCCTGGCATTGTACCCATGCCTCCCCTCCCCCTTCCCGAGAGTATCATGTTTTTAACTTTAAAAAAACCCATCCTGGTTTTGGGGAAGGGGATGGTGCACGTTGGTAATTGGGCCCTCTGCCTCCTCTCCCATTCCTGAGAGTATCATTTTTTTAAATTAAAAACCCCCCATCCTGGTTTTGGGGAAGGGGGTGGTGCACGTTGGCACAACCTCAGATCGACTGCTAGGAGAGATTATATTTTCACAACCACAACAATTCAACATAACATTTATTAACCAAATCAACGTTATAATAAATGTTGAATTTAACGCCACCTCTTAACGCAAAATCTCTGCCCTCCTGGGATGGGCTCAAGCCCTCGACCTTTGAGAGAAAAGCTACATGCATTAACTGATCGTGTAAAGCGGCTTGCTGGGAAAGAGATACACAGCAAGGCCTGAAGTAGCTCCTTTCTTTTTAACATGCTACAGACAAGCCAAATCCGCACAATTTACATCCAGGAGCAGCTATCAAAGTAAAGATACGAGATGGCCAATTAGCTTGAAAGGAATGGACAAATCACGTTCTGTTTTTTTGGACTCATAGAATCAATCCATGTCCATATTCTTCCTCTATTTCCAGTCTCTCATGTGTGGTCACATGTTGTTCTCCTTCCAGATAAATCGACTCCATGCGACGATTTCCGGCCTCCACCGTCTCAAGCATGGGGCGTTGGTCCACTGCCCTCTGGCTCAGTTTCGCTAGGGAAGTATACTCCATTGTGGTAACTGGCATAAAACAGTCAGGTCCAAAGATGACGTCTGTGTGACCTTCACCCAGTGCCCTCGGGACTCTTAGAAAGTGCTGATTTTAACACTCCGTACAGCGCATGCCCCATCTGAGGACTCCCAGGAGAAAGCATTGGCTTTAGCCACAATATATGGGGATAACCCAGCAAATGTCTGCTGTAACTTCAAGGAAATTAACTAAGTCTCTGACTCATGTAAGTACTAGACATAATGCATGTATCCAATACCTGGTACTGTGGTACATCAATCCATAATAGATATACGCATTATCCCACCATCTTCATTTACCCACTTTCACAAGCGGCTTAGACCACGTGACGTCACATACATACAATCCGTCATTGCCCCGGGGGCTGCCACTGCCGACAGCCCCCTTTTGTGCTTACTGCACAATTAAACTAACCCATTCTTTCACTTTCCCTTTCTTCTTTCCCAATTCACCTAGTTTTTACTTTTCACATGGTATTGTACTCACTATCACTCACTCTTGGTTTCACCAGCTTTTCATTTGCATCAGCTAACCATCTAGCATTCCATCAAGCTAGTAATTATTAGTATATTATTTAATACACTATGAACAGAATTCAACGTCGTCTTATCGCGCCACAATAACTGTCCCAATTCTTGTTCTAGCAACTGTGTTTCCTGCTGAATTTCCAGCAGTGCAAATGAGGCACGTGTATCAAGGGTCGGACGAATCGGAGGTGAAGTGGAGGGTCCAGTTTTAATTACCACAGATTCTTGTCGGTTTCAACACCATCTGCAGCCAATACTACCTCTACCAGAATGAGAAAGAATGTAGTAAGACACACAGGGGTGGTAATGTAAGGTTGTTCAGATACTTCTTGATTTATTGCACATAAACATCCCCTGGAATACTTATGGTAGTAGTAATTGTAATTGTGAATGGTTATTCATATAGCGCTTATACACAGGTGGAGTGCTTCAAAGCACTTCAAGGCGGGAAGGGAACAAGGGGGCACAGTAATCAATCTTAGGCCTTGAAGTTTCCAAATGATCTTACAGTAAAAAACTAGCATACTAGGCCTGACAGCATTTCTCCTAGTGCAAGTGCAGTGTTACAGTTGTGACCAGGCTAGGGAGGGAAACAAAAAAGGGGAGAGGGACAGGACAGACAAACGTACTAATCCTAGTACATTAGGTCATGCATGCGTACAGAAGGAGGTGTGAGGAGGGGGGTTCTAGGGGGAACAAACGCGTCCAGTACAGCAGGGCCCTAGGTTAAGTGCAGAGGGTTTGCCCTGCTCATGGAGCGTAAGCTGAAAGTGCAGTAATGCTGATCAATAGTGCAGCAGACCGGAGGCAAGTGCAAAAGATTGGCGGGGGACCTGGGACCTGTAAGGCTCTGGAGGTGAACCAGGCAACCAGTCAGCAAAAACTGAACAGAGTTAGGGAGGAAAAAGGAGAAAGGAAGGTGGAGAGAAAAAGAACAGAGATTAGCTGGGTGGAGGGAGAGAGAAGGTGGAAGAGAAGATGAGGGTCTTGAGGAGTTTCCGGAACTTAAAGTGCTCCGACTCAAGATGGAGAGAGGCAGGGAGGCTGTTCCAGAGGGAGGCACCTGCAGAGGATAAAGATCTGCCCCCAATCTCTGTTTGTGAAAGCGGCTCACCCGGAGGGAGTTGGAGGAGGACGAGCAGAGGGCTCTGGAGGGACAGCATTTATGAAGAGAGCGTTGTAGATAGAGCGGGCCCGGCACCAGAAAGCCTTGTGGATTATGCAGAGGGTCTTGAACTTGATTCTTGCACCCACACACAGCCAGCAGAGGGATTTCAGCAGCAGAGAGATGCGGTCCCTGGGCTTGAGGCCAAGAATAGGTTGTGCAGTTCTGTTCTGCATGATTTGTAGAGGACAGAGAGTAGAAGCAGGAAGATTGAGAAAGAGGCTGTTGCAATAGTCCAGCTTAGAGAGAACCAGGGCTCTCGAGGTGGTGAGCCTCTGAGGGAAAGTGAGAAAAGGTAGAATACCTCTGAGGAGGGGAAGTTGGTAGTGAGACTTTTTAGAGATGTCTGAGATGTGAGAAGAGAAGGAGAGAGTGGAGTCGACGATGACCCCTAGATTTCTTGCCTGATTGGTAGGCGAGGGCGCAGGGCCAAGGGAGTCCGGACAGTGTGAAAGTGGGAAAACGGCAACAGGGGTACCAATGAGGACGATCTCTGTCTTACTGGCATTCAGGCAGAGATCGTTAGCAGCACACCAAGACTGAATTGCGGATAGACAGGGAGGAGCGAGGAGGAGTCTGAGATTAGCCTGAAGGTGAGCCGTGTGTCATCCGCATAACACTGAAAGTTAGTGGTAAAGATAGAGATCCTGTGGGCCAAAGAGGCCCACAGGATCTCTATCCACGAGGTGGATAGGTAAAATCCCTGTGGGACACCACAAGTAGAGAGAGTGATAGGGGAGAGAAAGGACCGAAGTTACACCTGGGAGGGCCGTTCAGAGAGAAAGGAGACGAGCCACGCCAGGGCCTGGTCTGTGAAACCCATGGTATCACGGAGACGGGTGATCAAGATGTTGTGGTTTACCTTATCGAAATCAGAAGAGGGGTCAAGAAGAATGAGGACTGAGGGAGAGTTAGAGTCACGATTTGAGAGCAGGTTTTCATGGGTGTTCAGAAGAGCAGCTTCCATGCCTCTGGATGCTCTAAAGCCAGACTGATGGTCATGGAGACAACCAACAGATTCAGTGTAGAGGGTAAATTGAGTGAAAGCCAGCTTCTCCAGGAGTTTACCCAGGAAAGGGGTGATGGAGATCGGGTGATCGTTTGTCGGAATACCCTGGTCGGCGGAGGGTTTTTTGAGCAGAGGGTGCACAAGAGAGTGCTTGAGAGGAAAGGGGAAAACTCCAGTGGTGAAAGAGAGGTTGCAGAGGGCGGCCAAGGCTGGAGCGAGAGTGTCAATATTGTCCTTGATGGTTTTGGAGGTGCAGGGGTCCACCTGTTTGGAAGAGGCTTTCATAGACTGGACTTGTCTAGTGACCTCCTCCGGTGTGACAGGGGAGAGGGAGAGAGAAGAGGAGGAGGGGTGGTGGCGGCCATGTGCGATGTGCAACTTCAAAAGCATGTGTCATGGCCACAGGCCCCAGAACACAAAAACTATACCATCTAGTGATGGGGGCAATGGGTCAATTGACTCACTTATGTCCCTTTGGGACCCATAAACACAGGGGCCCTGGCTGGACTCAGTCCTGGTGCTTTTGGCACCAGGCTCATATAGAGATGTGAGCAGGAACACTTTATTTCAGTGCAGGAGTGCTTTTACTTTATTTCAGTGCAGGAGCGCTTTTATTTTACAAGAACTTTCCAGGAGCTGAAAGCCTTTATTCTAGAGAACATCCTCATGTGCTGACTCATCGGGTGTGGCAGGCAGGCTGAACCTGGTGAGCGTGGCTTCAGAAGCTCAGCTATATATGCTGCCCCATCTTTAAGGCCAGTGCTTCGCGTTACTGTGCACTCACGTGCAACGTGACGCTCACCGCCACTTGGACAAGTTTACTTACCTTTGAAACCAGGCTTTCTCCTGCATACTCACCTCCAGGAAACTGGTGCTTCATCGCTTCATCTGCAGACTCATCTCCTGACATCCAGTGATCTTGATCCTGATGCCGCAGAAAGCACTCCGCATCCACAAACTCAGACCCTGTGAAGAAGAAGAAAGACAAGGTTAGACAGACTGTGTACCCCACAAACACCTTCCCATTCCGGTCCCTAAGACAAGAACCATCCATGAAATATTCTAAGTCTGGGTCTGGCAATGGTACATCTGAAACGTCTGTTCAAGGTATGACGAAGCAGCCAGTGACCCACACACAGTCATGAGGGGTAGAGTCGTGCAGCTCTCCTTCTTGAGGAGTAAGTAGCAGAGATGCTGGGTTCAAAACAGAGCACCTCGTTTCGGTAATATTTGATGAATACAGTAGAAGTAGCTCATATTTACTAGCACTGGAGAGAGACGTGCTGAGCTTTTGTTTTCAGGAGTAGGGATACCATGAATATGGGACGGCCACTTCTAAAAGTGATCCTAATACAATCTTTTCACTCTGTTCACGGCTAGCACAGCAGCAGCCACTGATATTAAACAGGGCAGCATCTGCGCTGCAACCGTAGCTAGTTCCTTACTGTAATAAGCAACTGGCCTATAGTGGATCCTGTGTTTTGGGGTAAGTACTGCTAGGGCAATTTTGTTTTCTTCCTTGTCAGTATAAAGTGAATTCCTTTTCATAATCTGGCAAACCTACGACGAGTGCTGCAGCCAGACGTGATTTGATTTTAGTAAAGTTGTGAAGTTGTATAAAAGGTAAATATATATGTGTTCACCTTCCTGTATAACTCCCTTACTGCTATCCTACGTATGCTTGTAACAATGATCATACTTGTACTTCACTGACTCTGTATCTGTACCTAAGAAGAACTCTGGTTCACCATGAACATTTTAATCAAAACTTCCTACAATTTCTTGTAACAGCGCCTCGATGCCTCCAGGCTGCAAGTGCGCTTCACAAATGCAAATAAATAAATAAATAAAAGCCTTCTCTGCCTCGGGTGTCCACTGTAAGGGCTCCATAGTGTTGAGTCGAGTATAGGCTTGGAGGTGTTTTACTATCTCTGTGTATTGTGACAAACCTGATGGTATTCTCCCACCTACTCCCCTGGGATCTTACATTCAGGTGGCTCGGGAAGGGCCATCGCTTTTGGATCCCGACCCTGGCGGTGGACAAGCCAGGGAGGATTACCTGAGTGGAGGGTCACAGGGGATTGGGAGGAGAATACCCAAGGGCGAGATATGGTATTCTCCCTTTCCTAATTGTACACCAACCCACTCGCCCTCAGCCTTTGTGGGGTATTTCCACTCTCACCCCTTCTCCCCCTTCCCATTTCCAATAAGTACTGGGACAAGGAAGAGGCTCTCAGGAGCAATGAGGATTACCCATACAAAGAAAATAAGATACAAAGTGAGGCTTACCATCTAACACCTTTGAATTGTCCCATTAATAGAGTCCGGCAAGGTCAGGCACTTTTCCCCAACTGTGCACACCTGACTCCAATTGACTCACCTGCAGCATAAAAAGGGTGGTTCTGCCAGAAGCATTGGGCAAGCCGGGGTTGCTAGATGGATCCAGGAGACCAAGGAGCAGAAGGCTGCAAGGAGAGGAGCACAGAAGCAACAGTGGAGCGCGGGACGCCGAAACACTGGCCAGGTGTGTGTGAGGGGCTGCAGCATGGCAAGGGAGCCATGGCTCCAGGAAGCCGCAGCAGGACGGAAGGCAGTCTCTCGGCCTTGTTTAGGCCAGTGCTGGTCCCCCTAGGATATGTGTCGAGCACAGGGGTGTCAGAGGGGCAGATGGTGAGACCCTGACCTTAACCTGAACCCATTGACCATGCTTGCCAGCACTGCTACTATTGGTGAGTTTCATGAGCCAGAAAGAAACTCAGTAGCGTGCGTGTGGCTGGAGCAGGAGCATTGAGAAAAGTGAACATCCCGGTGAGTGAAAGCGCAAAAAAGCAAAGCAAGAGAATTGGAAAAGCAAAGCAAAGCAAGTGAAGAGCAAAAGCTGGAAAGCGGGAAGAAATTAAACCGAGTAACAGAAAAGGGCGCTAGAGGCATGGAAATAAAGAGAGACAGCGCAAGTGCATGGGCGGCACGAAAACAGCCAAAAGTGGGGCCGAGTGACCCAAAAGTAAGGACAAGGGTGCAAGTGACCCAAAACCAAGAAAGACGGAAAAGAGACAGAGAGAAGTAAAAAGACGGACAGCCAAGAGAGGGTGCAAGCAACCTGAGAGCGAGAAAGAGGGCGCAAGCAACCCAAAATGACTACAGAGAGTGCAAGAAGCACAGTGAGAAAATGAAATGAAGGTGCAAGAGAGCACAGCGAAAAGCTGAGAGAAATGTGCAAGAGGCACAGAAAGGTGAAAACGAGGTGCAAGTGTGCATGACAGAAAGGAAGGTGTGCAGGAAGCACAGCAAAGTGGAAGAGAACAGAGTAAAAGAGGCACAAAGAAAGAAAAGGTGCTAGAGAATAAGGAGAGGGGTTAGAGGTCAGAGTGGTCGCACCTGGGGGGAGCAAAGAACCCAGCATTCTCAAAAGTCTCAGATTACTATCCCATTAAAGAACTGTGCAGTGAAAGGTACATCCTGACAAGAGGAACCTTTTGTTTGTTTGTGGAACTGCTTAAAGAGGGGCCTAGGCTTGGGGAAGAGAACCCTAACAGGCTCATTAAGGACATCGTTAACCTTTGTGAAGAGAGGCTTAGACATGGGGAAGAGAGCGCTGAGAGGCCTAACCGGAACTGTTTAATTTTGTTCGGAAGTGGAAGGATCATAGCTTGGGGAAGGGAACCCCAAGAGACCCAGAGACATTATGAACTATTGACTTATGGGAAGAGCCCTGCGTGGAAGGTTCCAAGGGCAACCCTTTTGAATGAAACTATTTTGAACGGGCAGACTTACATCTATTGGTAAGACTACCTGAAACCAGCTGTGGTTTACATTTTATTTTTGAGTCACCATTGTTGCTTTAAGAAGATCCCCTATCACATTTGGTTTAAGAATGAGGGCAAGCATAGGTTTGGACACAGACAAACTTTGGTTTTGGACTTACGGACATCAACAGCCCTTAGAAGCATCAGTTGAGGGAACAAACCCCTTGGAGTTAGGGCCAGATAGGCATTACACCAACACCACAAAGTTTGATAATAAAGGTTTTCAAACTGTTACTTTTGAGTCTGTGGGCCTCTTTACGACCCCGGTGGTAGCCGTGCCAGTAAAAACGCGCTGGCTGCTGCCGGAGTTGTGTTTTTTTCTGGCGCCTGACTTTGGGGAATTACTGGGGCATTACAGCCCTGGCGGTTCCGGAAGCCAGGCTCCGGAAAAAGTAACTTCCCATTCTCATTTGAGTCCCATAGGACTCAATAGGAATGGGGAGGATGGAAGCACCGGCACTGTGTGCAACAGTGCCGGTGCTTCCGTCAAAGTCGGCGGGTGGGTGCCATTCTGCCTGTGTCATGATCCCAGTCAGTGGACATAGCCCTCGTTCAGGCTTTCAGGCTAGGCATAGAACATTATGTACAACAGCAGGTCACAGGTGGGTGTTAGCCTGGCACACATGGCATTTGTATCATTCCCAGCATACACTTCCATAAATTTTTGTGATGATTTACAGTAATTTCATACACTTAACATGGCCGCCACTAGGTCCAGTCATAAGTTTTAGCATGTACTAATCATATTGCAGAGGGAGCTATTTAAGCTCCGCCACCGCTGGAACACGCGCTTCGCATCTGCTGAACTGACAGCGGGTAATGCTACCGCCATTTCTCCTCATAGAACCTGAGATAATAGAGACATCTCCGAAGCAATTATCTTCCCCAGATGTTTCACTCACAGCCGCAGCATCTACAATCAGCAATCTTCGCTCGTAATCGCAGCATTTTCAGTCAGAAGTTTCACTCACCGCAGCAGCATCTTCAGTCAGCAGTCTTCGCTCGTAGTCTCAGCATCTTCCGTCAGAAGTTTCTCTCACCGCCGCAGTAACCTCAGTCAACAGTTTTCGTTTGTAGTCGCAGCATCTTCAGTCAGATGTTTCTTCCGCAGCCATAGCATCTTCCGAAGGTATTTTTCCTCAGCTTTCCAAAAATCTGCAGACAAGACAAAGGGTATTTAAATTAACAATAAACGATTTTAATAGTTAAAGAAAGAAGACATTTACTAAGCATTTTACGTACCTGAAGGTTCTTCAAGTTTTCACCTCACAGTTGTTTCCACGCACTCCCCTGAAGGCTGTAGTTACTCCGTATAGACGAACTTACGTTTAAAAAAACGTTTTCTCATCCTGAGTAACTCTGCAGCCCTCAGCAGACATAATTCCTTTTTTCCTAAATTCAGAGAACCTGCAAAAGAAGGAAAATAAATTATTAGAACGAGAGATCTCTCCAACGTAGCAATAAATCCAAGCTCTAATAGATTACAGTATTTTCACCAGCTACTTAATCCAAGACTCATTCTTTACAAAGAAAAAGTAAAGACATTTGTGACAAGAGACTATAGAATACTTCAACTACCCAAGTTACCATTGTTTCTTCACCTCAACGTACCCCTGTAGAAAAGCAGGATGGAAAGCTCCACACAAAAAAACACAGGTGAGAAGGGAGGGATTAAAAGAGTACACATCTCATGCAGTAGCATCTTAGTCAATTGATGTTATAGTGTTCTATTATTGTTATTGTTGTTTAAACAGAAACACAATCCAAAAAGTGTCAAGCACCAGGTCCACAGGGTGAGAAGGCATTACGCTCCTGAGGAGTCCAGGTAAGCGTTACAGCCTGCCAGGTCAGACCTGGCGGGCATGACGGGACTCGGCTGCAGAACTCCGAGTCTGCTGGTCCGGTAACAACGGTTCTGGTAGCTTGCCGGCACCATTGTTACCGGACCGGCACTGTGTCTCTCTTGATACCATGCCTAAAATTCATTGTTGGCGGTAAACGGCTACACCTAAACACGCTCTCATTAGTGGATTTGTCTGAGACTTAGAGATTTTGTAAACAGTCTCTTTTTGAGCAGACAATAGCACGCTGATATCACTCCATAACGTCATGACCTAAATAATGGACAGTACATGCACAAAACTGGAGCTATCCCGTGGAAACCTTGTGCCCCCTTTCTGCTACTGCTGTTAATAGCAGTTTAGTATCCTACTTACAGGACTCATAAGATGGCGATCAGCAAATCATCGACATACGGTACCAATATTGATTTCAGGGGCAACTTAATGTCCTCCACTTCTTTCTTAAGCTTCTGTGAAAAGAGGGTGGGGGGCTCAGTATACCCCTGTGGTAAATGGGTGCACTTGTACTGGACTCTTCTATGGGAAAACATGAAAATGTATTGACTGTGCTTGTGTATGGGCACTGAGAAGAAATCTGAACATAAATCAACTACCGTGAAGTGTGTTGCCTCTGGCGGGTTACAGAACAGTATGGTGGCTGGGTTTCGTACCACTAGAAACCACCAGGGCATTATCACAGCTTTAACAGCCCTTAGGTCCTGAATAAAAAGATAAACCACCTTCCCAGGCTTCACTGGAAAAATCAGAGATTGCAAGGACTACTAATAGGGACAATGAATCCCTGGCTAAGGAGTGATTCAATGACTGGTGTGATGCCTGCTTCGGCCTCAGGTGTGTGGGGATAGGCCTTTAACCACCTTAACCCAAAACAGGCCCACCACTTAAGAAGAAGGTACACGGATATACATAAAGCAAGTTTATTGTGCCAAAGCTCTGGGGAGCGGATAGATGGTGTTGCAGGACCCAACTAACCCAAGTCTCAACAATTCAGCATCAGTTGGCAGTTTATATAATTTTTGCAACAATTCTAAAACATTCCCAGGTACTTTATTACCATCCACCCCCAAAATATGATTGGACAAAACCTCATCAAAGGAATCCCATCTTTCCCCTCGTGGTTCTTATCACTAAACAAATGGCTAACCCCCTCTAAAGATTTTAATACAGAGGGGAAGATAGATGTTGTACGACCTTCTTACTAGGTAACTAATTCTCATTTCCGTCAATAATTTCCCTGCCATTTAGAATGCATGTGTAACAGCTAACAAAGGAAACTAAACAGCTTCAGTTTGAGTACCCATATGGGATGAAGTGGTGGTGGCCCTATCTTTGGACAGGGTTACGGCCATCATGGCCACACCTTTTGGTACCTGGGCAGAGCAACAATGTAAAATTAGCTGGCAGGAACAAAATTCACACCAAGGCTCTACCAGGGATGTACCCATGAAAACAAAGAGTCAATCCATGACTCGTTGGTAATCCCAACCTCAGTTTCCATGAATATGTTTAGTTTATGCAGAGCAGCAATAGTTCTGGTGAGCATGCCATTTTTGATCTCATTTGGAGGAACAAATGTACAGCCGGTACTCCTGATATTCCGGCATATTCCACCCTCCATTGCTGTCAAGAGGTCAATTATATACCTGTTTTGCAAAGTTATGAGCCTCAGTGGCCATAATTCTTCATTAATAGCACTAAATGCGGACTCAGAAGTGTTCACAAAGAGCAAGAGTACATACCTGGTCACCTGGAGACATTTGGCATTTGACACTGCTTGGATGCCAGGTGCCAGAAGGGAGATAAAAAAAGGTCTCTGTGTGGCTAAACAGCCAATATCGATCAGGAATGTCTGCTAAATCCTGTGATGATGCTGGTGAGAGGTAGTTGGACCTTTTCCTTCATAATAATTGTACCGGATTTGTCCTTATACAGCAATGAAGTGAACCCATGTGGCACAGGGGATGAAGGGGGGCACCAAAATCAAGTGCTCTTCAGGGATTGCAAGGATGGGCACATGAAGGATAGAGAGACTGCACACACCTTGCCATGCTGGAGGCAACTGCCTGTGTGCACGCTGTCCACATATCCAAAAGTTGTCAAGAGGGGTAGCTGTCCCTCCAGCCAAATCTGCAACGAGTAGAGTGTTACTGCAGTTTCCATTTGTGCCAATGGGCACTGTCCCATCACCCTTAAAACATAGAGAAAAATGGGTGTCTGTATCTTAACAGGTTTTTCTGGTTTTCTGAGCCACGTCAGATACTGCAAATGATTTCCCCATACTTTCCCACATGCTTTGTTTATTTGTGCCACTTTTTCCTCTAAGAATCCCCCATTCCTCCAGCTCTGCAACTCTTCACCCCTTGCTCCCATCGATTTTTAGAAAAAATTGCTCCTTCCGAGATCAATTAAAATCTTAGAGTACACCTAATATTTTTGTGCTCTGCCCATTCGGCCATTGAACAGTTCTCATCACTTGGTATGATTAATGCTGTAATTGACGGCCCTTTGAACTGCTCTCGAACCTTGCACAGGGCTAAGTGCACTAGACATAGCGCATTTTCTACCTCTATCTCATTTGGGATAAACACCCTATGAACACCAGGAGCATGGGGGATGAGAGAGCAGATTTAGCAATATCCTACGGATCTCTATCTCCCCACCTTCCTCATATGGCAGTACCATACATTGTTAGCTGTGAAACCAATGGCATCCATTATGGGAGTTAATGGGCCTCATTACGACCCAGGCGGAGGACCATGGTGCTAATAGCCGGTGTCCGCCATGGCGGAATGGGGAATTACAAGGTTGGCGGCGCGGTAATTCCCCTTGCCGCCATGGACCTTCCCTATTCCCATTTTTGCCCCATATGGCTCAATGGGAATGGGGAAGGCGCTAATAACGGTACCGCAAATTGCGGTACCGTTATTAGCACCAAAGTCCCTTTGCGGGTCCCTACTTTAACGGCCGGAAAAACCAGCCGTTAATGTCGGGTCCCGCAAAGGGACCTCGTAATCAGGCGTTAAGGGTTTAACGGCGCCGACACCTTTTACAGCGCCGTTAAACCCTTAACGCCAGGGTCGTAATGAGGCCCAATGTATCATTATCATTATCGAAAAAATCATTATCAACATTTATTTGTCTTCTTAACATTTTCTCTTCAGGCTTCATAAAATAAGACAATTTTAAGTTTTAAGTAGTTTCCCTTTATATTGTCTGTCATCTTCAGACATGATGACCCAAGGACCCAAATAAGCACAAAAACATTGATTGTTACAACATTTACAATCGTAAACATTTCTTTTCTTATAAAAAAATTATTGAAACTCCAGATCTCCATCTGCACCCCCCTTTGCAGTGAAACGAGCAGTGAATCCCTAGGGCGTACTTAACTTCTATGCCTGCTTCTATTCTGGTGGAGGCTGCAAGTATCCCTTTGAGTGTCCTTTAGGTGGATCCAACATTCATTGCCCTCCACCTTCACGGCAGTCAGAGTCACGTAGACCACCTTATGGGCCCCATGGACACGCTGCTCATTCCAGCGACGCACAATGTAAACTCTGTCCCTGGGGAAAAGCCGTATTTTGTGCTGATCATTAGTAGTCTCACCACTTGCTCCTGTTGTCTGTTGGTGAGAAGACACAACTTGTGATGATATAACCGTAACACTTTTTGTTAATGCTGTAAAATACTCTATGAACTCCTCCTCCCCCAAGACCGGTGTGGTCTTGTGTGCATCGGATGTCATACGTGTAGGTGAGAGACGTGTAGAGAGACGTGTATGTAGCCTACGCCAAATCACGATTTCGTGAGGGCATAAATGGTGGTCCTCCCTGGCTGATTATGTATGTACAATAAATCTAGTGGGAGGCAAATGAGCAGACTTTGGACACTCTCCTCAAAGATCCCAATATAGCCATCCACCAATACGCGGACAATACTGAGTTGTACATGAGAGTAAATAGCGTGCAGGACATCATGCGTCTCTGCGATTACCTAGCCTCATCCGCTCCTGGATTTCAACTGCCTACCTCAAACTAAACCCATACAAGACTGAATTCATCCTCATCGGTCCACCCGCTAAAAAACAACTTGTCCAACAATGGCTCAATAATATGCGCCTAGAGGGATTTGATCCACAACTCTCAAGACTCAGCAAAATCCTTAGGCTTCACCATTGAAAGCAGACTGTCCTTCCAGAAACACATAGGGAAGAAGGCCCAAATAGCCTGGCACAGCATCTCTACCCTTTGAAAAATGAAACCCTTCATCCCACGGCAGATCTTCCGGACCGTAGTTCAGGCCCTTGTGATCTGGCACATCAATAGGGGAAATACTCTCCTGACAGGGCTCCCAGCTGGTCACTTGGCTCCGCTAAAAGCAGTCCACCACACTGCAGCACGTATTATTACAGGAGCATGAACATTTGTCCGTATTACCCCCATCCTACGTGAACTACATTGGCTTCGACTCCAAGCTAGGA
Organism: Ambystoma mexicanum; assembly: GCF_040938575.1. NCBI lineage: Eukaryota > Metazoa > Chordata > Amphibia > Caudata > Ambystomatidae > Ambystoma > Ambystoma mexicanum. Next base: position 581,730,782 of record NC_090926.1, read on the forward strand.
TATACTGTTCGAGACTGCATGTATCGTCTACAAAGCAGTCAGGAGAAGCACACCAGCGTACATGGCGGCTAAGCTCCACATATCTGGTGGCACACACTCCTTGCGCAGCAAATCGATCAACCGTCTTGAATCACAACTCATCTGCAAAGAGAGGCCCCACAAACAATCCTTCTCTTGTCATCCACCCAACCTCCTGGGCTCGATCACGGTGTCGGCTTGGAATGCACCCATAATTCTCCAATTTCGCAATCTCTCAAAACATAGCTCTTTCAACAATACCTGACCAAGGACTAATTCTAATGGAAGAACATACTGACACACAGGCCTCACAGTACTGCGCTACTGTTAAAAGATGGCAGCCAAAATACTGGCTGCTGACACTCTGTACAGTGCTCCGCTGCTCTCAAACTAAGTCCATGCTTTAAACAATAAAAATAAATTAAACATTTTTAAAATGGAGATCCTGCCTCCAGTTGAGTAGAGTGGCAACCAATCATTGGGCAGTTAGACGTTGGTTTGGTTTAACTGAAGGCAAGAACCTTTAGTGTTTTTGGGTCATTTTCTTGCCTGTGGAAGGAAAATTGTGTTGCATTTTCTGTTTCCCTGCGCTCTGACCAGGAAGGCTTAAAGGGCCTGAAAATAATACCCCAACCCCCCACCTCCTAGATTGGGATGGATTGTTTGTCTTGGTCACTGGTTTTGCAATTGCTACTTAGAATACTGCAGCCAGTGCCTCATTCTTTTATTTCGTAGTGCTTGCATTGGACTACGCATAGAAGGGTGATGGCTTGTGAGGAGGGACGCACAGCATTTGGGTGTCGTTTGGTTTATCACAATACCATTGACAGCCTATGACCATGCTAACCCACTAGCTGCCCCTCCCAGCCGAAAACACATCCACATGGGATCTCTTGAGCTGGCTCTATTACCAGTAACACCAGACTTTGGTCTGCCAATATTCTTTCTATGCAGTCTGCTGAGCGATAATTGCCCTCATTATAAATTGGGCAGTGCAGTGAAAATGCTGCGGTAATACAGTTACCAGCGCATATTCGCACCACCCAACTATGAGTTTGGGGGTTAAGTGAGGGGAAATCCTTACCGCCTTACTGCCCAAAATTGGCCAATTCAGCGGTATTACTGGCGACGATAATGCCGCCGAAATCCTCCATGGAGTCCTATAGACTCCAATTAATGGGGACTAACACCGCCTACCACCATGTGTGATCCAGCGGTAATACCATTGGACCAAGTGGCTTTAATGGTAATACAGTTTGGTGGTATCCTGGTGGATTTACCGCTGAGATAACACCAAACTTATAATGTGGCCCAATGGCCTGTAACTGTGCTACTGGTATCATTAAAAAAATGTTGTAACCAAGTGGGCCATCAGCAACTTGATCAATATATGTTCCTTGAACTAAAGTCCTGTTGAAAACAAGCATTGAAAAAGCCAATAGTTTTGGCTTATGCATAGGTATTGGGGAATTTGCCAGGAACTGGTATCCTATTCAAGGTACTCACACCATTTCCCACCTGTTGCTACCCTACCCTATCACCAGGCTGCACCATTATGGTAGTGCTTGTCAAATACCTATCCCATGTCTACCCAAAAGCCAAAATAATTAGCTCTGCCAATGCTTGTGAACTGTTTTCTATAGCTTCTCTGTCGAGGAAATAATAGCCTCGCTCCACTGAATGGAATGTTATCCAGTAGTTTGGTGCTGCAACCACATATTTGCCAACCCTACAGATTTAGGCAGTATACTACTGCTTTTTAAGCAGTCCTACCGCCTACAGATTTCAGTGACAGATCCTACTGCTTTTTATAGTGGCAAGTAATTTGTGTGACAATAAGGCAGGCTCCAGAACAAAGCATGCACTACATTAATTAGTCTGTCTGTACAGTGGACTGGTAGGTGATGACTACCAATCCACTGACCTGACAGCTACGTGACTGTCCTGCACTCTGGCCGGGACAACCCTTAGGTGAACCACCAGGGAAGGCAAGTGGCAGAGTGTAACACCTTCACACAACATCTGCTTATCAGACTAAGGGGGATATCAGTCACCATGTCATTCAGTGTTCAACTTGCAATAAATATGTACTGCCTGGGCTGCTGCTACAGAGTCGTGGCAAACGTTGCCCACCAGCTCTGTGTAATTTCCTTCTGTGAAGTTAGGTAATTGAACTTGGTGTTAAGTTACCATTCAGAATTATACATTTTTAACATTTGAACATCTTTCCATATTGTGCTGTTTGATGGGTTGTGTATTCTAGAATACTTCAATGGTGCCAACAATGTATGTTATGTATTTTCCCGTGATGTCATTATTATGGGAATTATTAATTTTTGAAACTTCAAAAATCCTACATCTTTTTGGTCACAGTATGTTGGCAAGTATGCGACCACGCATGCAATAACGTCTCATGTTCACACCGAGACAAATGCCTCTAGAACCAAGTTTAAAAAAAAGTGTGGAATAATTAACAGCTGCTCAGCCAGTCGAGCCAAGTAACGCGTGCAGACTTTGTCCTTGAGGTCCACACACCCGATCTTGTTTTGGCCGTGTGGGAACCCGTTGAGGTGAATGGGTGTGCAGGAGGCTAGGGGCGTGAGTGAGCTGTTTACAAGGCGGGTGGCACCCGCCAAACGCGTGTGAGTCGAAAGCTGTGTCTGAAAATAGCGACGCAGCAGCCACTCAAGGAAAGCGCGTGGCCACTGGCATCAAGAGGAGTGAGAAACAAAACGCGGCAAAAGGGTAGCTGCAACAGAACAGTTGGGGACAGTGACCCGACTGTGCTGGGACTGTCCTGGCATTGTACCCATGCCTCCCCTCCCCCTTCCCGAGAGTATCATGTTTTTAACTTTAAAAAAACCCATCCTGGTTTTGGGGAAGGGGATGGTGCACGTTGGTAATTGGGCCCTCTGCCTCCTCTCCCATTCCTGAGAGTATCATTTTTTTAAATTAAAAACCCCCATCCTGGTTTTGGGGAAGGGGGTGGTGCACGTTGGCACAACCTCAGATCGACTGCTAGGAGAGATTATATTTTCACAACCACAACAATTCAACATAACATTTATTAACCAAATCACCGTTATAATAAATGTTGAATTTAACGCCACCTCTTAACGCAAAATCTCTGCCCTCCTGGGATGGGCTCAAGCCCTCGACCTTTGAGAGAAAAGCTACATGCATTAACTGATCGTGTAAAGCGGCTTGCTGGGAAAGAGATACACAGCAAGGCCTGAAGTAGCTCCTTTCTTTTTAACATGCTACAGACAAGCCAAATCCGCACAATTTACATCCAGGAGCAGCTATCAAAGTAAAGATACGAGATGGCCAATTAGCTTGAAAGGAATGGACAAATCACGTTCTGTTTTTTTGGACTCACAGAATCAATCCATGTCCATATTCTTCCTCTATTTCCAGTCTCTCATGTGTGGTCACATGTTGTTCTCCTTCCAGATTAATCGACTCCATGCGACGATTTCCGGCCTCCACCGTCTCAAGCATGGGGCGTTGGTCCACTGCCCTCTGGCTCAGTTTCGCTAGGGAAGTATACTCCATTGTGGTAACTGGCATAAAACAGTCAGGTCCAAAGATGACGTCTGTGTGACCTTCACCCAGTGCCCTCGGGACTCTTAGAAAGTGCTGATTTTAACACTCCGTACAGCGCATGCCCCATCTGAGGACTCCCAGGAGAAAGCATTGGCTTTAGCCACAATATATGGGGATAACCCAGCAAATGTCTGCTGTAACTTCAAGGAAATTAACTAAGTCTCTGACTCATGTAAGTACTAGACATAGTGCATGTATCCAATACCTGGTACTGTGGTACATCAATCCATAATAGATATACGCATTATCCCACCATCTTCATTTACCCACTTTCACAAGCGGCTTAGACCACGTGACGTCACATACATACAATCCGTCATTGCCCCGGGGGCTGCCACTGCCGACAGCCCCCTTTTGTGCTTACTGCACAATTAAACTAACCCATTCTTTCACTTTCCCTTTCTTCTTTCCCAATTCACCTAGTTTTTACTTTTCGCATGGTATTGTACTCACTATCACTCACTCTTGGTTTCACCAGCTTTTCATTTGCATCAGCTAACCATCTAGCATTCCATCAAGCTAGTAATTATTAGTATATTATTTAATACACTATGAACAGAATTCAACGTCGTCTTATCGCGCCACAATAACTGTCCCAATTCTTGTTCTAGCAACTGTGTTTCCTGCTGAATTTCCAGCAGTGCAAATGAGGCACGTGTATCAAGGGTCGGACGAATCGGAGGTGAAGTGGAGGGTCCAGTTTTAATTACCACAGATTCTTGTCGGTTTCAACACCATCTGCAGCCAATACTACCTCTACCAGAATGAGAAAGAATGTAGTAAGACACACAGGGGTGGTAATGTAAGGTTGTTCAGATACTTCTTGATTTATTGCACATAAACATCCCCTGGAATACTTATGGTAGTAGTAATTGTAATTGTGAATGGTTATTCATATAGCGCTTATACACAGGTGGAGTGCTTCAAAGCACTTCAAGGCGGGAAGGGAACAAGGGGGCACAGTAATCAATCTTAGGCCTTGAAGTTTCCAAATGATCTTACAGTAAAAAACTAGCATACTAGGCCTGACAGCATTTCTCCTAGTGCAAGTGCAGTGTTACAGTTGTGACCAGGCTAGGGAGGGAAACAAAAAAGGGGAGAGGGACAGGACAGACAAACGTACTAATCCTAGTACATTAGGTCATGCATGCGTACAGAAGGAGGTGTGAGGAGGGGGGTTCTAGGGGGAACAAACGCGTCCAGTACAGCAGGGCCCTAGGTTAAGTGCAGAGGGTTTGCCCTGCTCATGGAGCGTAAGCTGAAAGTGCAGTAATGCTGATCAATAGTGCAGCAGACCGGAGGCAAGTGCAAAAGATTGGCGGGGGACCTGGGACCTGTAAGGCTCTGGAGGTGAACCAGGCAACCAGTCAGCAAAAACTGAACAGAGTTAGGGAGGAAAAAGGAGAAAGGAAGGTGGAGAGAAAAAGAACAGAGATTAGCTGGGTGGAGGGAGAGAGAAGGTGGAAGAGAAGATGAGGGTCTTGAGGAGTTTCCGGAACTTAAAGTGCTCCGACTCAAGATGGAGAGAGGCAGGGAGGCTGTTCCAGAGGGAGGCACCTGCAGAGGATAAAGATCTGCCCCCAATCTCTGTTTGTGAAAGCGGCTCACCCGGAGGGAGTTGGAGGAGGACGAGCAGAGGGCTCTGGAGGGACAGCATTTATGAAGAGAGCGTTGTAGATAGAGCGGGCCCGGCACCAGAAAGCCTTGTGGATTATGCAGAGGGTCTTGAACTTGATTCTTGCACCCACACACAGCCAGCAGAGGGATTTCAGCAGCAGAGAGATGCGGTCCCTGGGCTTGAGGCCAAGAATAGGTTGTGCAGTTCTGTTCTGCATGATTTGTAGAGGACAGAGAGTAGAAGCAGGAAGATTGAGAAAGAGGCTGTTGCAATAGTCCAGCTTAGAGAGAACCAGGGCTCTCGAGGTGGTGAGCCTCTGAGGGAAAGTGAGAAAAGGTAGAATACCTCTGAGGAGGGGAAGTTGGTAGTGAGACTTTTTAGAGATGTCTGAGATGTGAGAAGAGAAGGAGAGAGTGGAGTCGACGATGACCCCTAGATTTCTTGCCTGATTGGTAGGCGAGGGCGCAGGGCCAAGGGAGTCCGGACAGTGTGAAAGTGGGAAAACGGCAACAGGGGTACCAATGAGGACGATCTCTGTCTTACTGGCATTCAGGCAGAGATCGTTAGCAGCACACCAAGACTGAATTGCGGATAGACAGGGAGGAGCGAGGAGGAGTCTGAGATTAGCCTGAAGGTGAGCCGTGTGTCATCCGCATAACACTGAAAGTTAGTGGTAAAGATAGAGATCCTGTGGGCCAAAGAGGCCCACAGGATCTCTATCCACGAGGTGGATAGGTAAAATCCCTGTGGGACACCACAAGTAGAGAGAGTGATAGGGGAGAGAAAGGACCGAAGTTACACCTGGGAGGGCCGTTCAGAGAGAAAGGAGACGAGCCACGCCAGGGCCTGGTCTGTGAAACCCATGGTATCACGGAGACGGGTGATCAAGATGTTGTGGTTTACCTTATCGAAATCAGAAGAGGGGTCAAGAAGAATGAGGACTGAGGGAGAGTTAGATTCACGATTTGAGAGCAGGTTTTCATGGGTGTTCAGAAGAGCAGCTTCCATGCCTCTGGATGCTCTAAAGCCAGACTGATGGTCATGGAGACAACCAACAGATTCAGTGTAGAGGGTAAATTGAGTGAAAGCCAGCTTCTCCAGGAGTTTACCCAGGAAAGGGGTGATGGAGATCGGGTGATCGTTTGTCGGAATACCCTGGTCGGCGGAGGGTTTTTTGAGCAGAGGGTGCACAAGAGAGTGCTTGAGAGGAAAGGGGAAAACTCCAGTGGTGAAAGAGAGGTTGCAGAGGGCGGCCAAGGCTGGAGCGAGAGTGTCAATATTGTCCTTGATGGTTTTGGAGGTGCAGGGGTCCACCTGTTTGGAAGAGGCTTTCATAGACTGGACTTGTCTAGTGACCTCCTCCGGTGTGACAGGGGAGAGGGAGAGAGAAGAGGAGGAGGGGTGGTGGCGGCCATGTGCGATGTGCAACTTCAAAAGCATGTGTCATGGCCACAGGCCCCAGAACACAAAAACTATACCATCTAGTGATGGGGGCAATGGGTCATTTGACTCACTTATGTCCCTTTGGGACCCATAAACACAGGGGCCCTGGCTGGACTCAGTCCTGGTGCTTTTGGCACCAGGCTCATATAGAGATGTGAGCAGGAACACTTTATTTCAGTGCAGGAGTGCTTTTACTTTATTTCAGTGCAGGAGCGCTTTTATTTTACAAGAACTTTCCAGGAGCTGAAAGCCTTTATTCTAGAGAACATCCTCATGTGCTGACTCATCGGGTGTGGCAGGCAGGCTGAACCTGGTGAGCGTGGCTTCAGAAGCTCAGCTATATATGCTGCCCCATCTTTAAGGCCAGTGCTTCGCGTTACTGTGCACTCACGTGCAACGTGACGCTCACCGCCACTTGGACAAGTTTACTTACCTTTGAAACCAGGCTTTCTCCTGCATACTCACCTCCAGGAAACTGGTGCTTCATCGCTTCATCTGCAGACTCATCTCCTGACATCCAGTGATCTTGATCCTGATGCCGCAGAAAGCACTCCGCATCCACAAACTCAGACCCTGTGAAGAAGAAGAAAGACAAGGTTAGACAGACTGTGTACCCCACAAACACCTTCCCATTCCGGTCCCTAAGACAAGAACCATCCATGAAATATTCTAAGTCTGGGTCTGGCAATGGTACATCTGAAACGTCTGTTCAAGGTATGACGAAGCAGCCAGTGACCCACACACAGTCATGAGGGGTAGAGTCGTGCAGCTCTCCTTCTTGAGGAGTAAGTAGCAGAGATGCTGGGTTCAAAACAGAGCACCTCGTTTCGGTAATATTTGATGAATACAGTAGAAGTAGCTCATATTTACTAGCACTGGAGAGAGACGTGCTGAGCTTTTGTTTTCAGGAGTAGGGATACCATGAATATGGGACGGCCACTTCTAAAAGTGATCCTAATACAATCTTTTCACTCTGTTCACGGCTAGCACAGCAGCAGCCACTGATATTAAACAGGGCATCATCTGCGCTGCAACCGTAGCTAGTTCCTTACTGTAATAAGCAACTGGCCTATAGTGGATCCTGTGTTTTGGGGTAAGTACTGCTAGGGCAATTTTGTTTTCTTCCTTGTCAGTATAAAGTGAATTCCTTTTCATAATCTGGCAAACCTACGACGAGTGCTGCAGCCAGACGTGATTTGATTTTAGTAAAGTTGTGAAGTTGTATAAAAGGTAAATATATATGTGTTCACCTTCCTGTATAACTCCCTTACTGCTATCCTACGTATGCTTGTAACAATGATCATACTTGTACTTCACTGACTCTGTATCTGTACCTAAGAAGAACTCTGGTTCACCATGAACATTTTAATCAAAACTTCCTACAATTTCTTGTAACAGCGCCTCGATGCCTCCAGGCTGCAAGTGCGCTTCACAAATGCGAATAAATAAATAAATAAAAGCCTTCTCTGCCTCGGGTGTCCACTGTAAGGGCTCCATAGTGTTGAGTCGAGTATAGGCTTGGAGGTGTTTTACTATCTCTGCGTATTGTGACAAACCTGATGGTATTCTCCCACCTACTCCCCTGGGATCTTACATTCAGGTGGCTCGGGAAGGGCCATCGCTTTTGGATCCCGACCCTGGCGGTGGACAAGCCAGGGAGGATTACCTGAGTGGAGGGTCACAGGGGATTGGGAGGAGAATACCCAAGGGCGAGATATGGTATTCTCCCTTTCCTAATTGTACACCAACCCACTCGCCCTCAGCCTTTGTGGGGTATTTCCACTCTCACCCCTTCTCCCCCTTCCCATTTCCAATAAGTACTGGGACAAGGAAGAGGCTCTCAGGAGCAATGAGGATTACCCATACAAAGAAAATAAGATACAAAGTGAGGCTTACCATCTAACACCTTTGAATTGTCCCATTAATAGAGTCCGGCAAGGTCAGGCACTTTTCCCCAACTGTGCACACCTGACTCCAATTGACTCACCTGCAGCATAAAAAGGGTGGTTCTGCCAGAAGCATTGGGCAAGCCGGGGTTGCTAGATGGATCCAGGAGACCAAGGAGCAGAAGGCTGCAAGGAGAGGAGCACAGAAGCAACAGTGGAGCGCGGGACGCCGAAACACTGGCCAGGTGTGTGTGAGGGGCTGCAGCATGGCAAGGGAGCCATGGCTCCAGGAAGCCGCAGCAGGACGGAAGGCAGTCTCTCGGCCTTGTTTAGGCCAGTGCTGGTCCCCCTAGGATATGTGTCGAGCACAGGGGTGTCAGAGGGGCAGATGGTGAGACCCTGACCTTAACCTGAACCCATTGACCATGCTTGCCAGCACTGCTACTATTGGTGAGTTTCATGAGCCAGAAAGAAACTCAGTAGCGTGCGTGTGGCTGGAGCAGGAGCATTGAGAAAAGTGAACATCCCGGTGAGTGAAAGCGCAAAAAAGCAAAGCAAGAGAATTGGAAAAGCAAAGCAAAGCAAGTGAAGAGCAAAAGCTGGAAAGCGGGAAGAAATTAAACCGAGTAACAGAAAAGGGCGCTAGAGGCATGGAAATAAAGAGAGACAGCGCAAGTGCATGGGCGGCACGAAAACAGCCAAAAGTGGGGCCGAGTGACCCAAAAGTAAGGACAAGGGTGCAAGTGACCCAAAACCAAGAAAGACGGAAAAGAGACAGAGAGAAGTAAAAAGACGGACAGCCAAGAGAGGGTGCAAGCAACCTGAGAGCGAGAAAGAGGGCGCAAGCAACCCAAAATGACTACAGAGAGTGCAAGAAGCACAGTGAGAAAATGAAATGAAGGTGCAAGAGAGCACAGCGAAAAGCTGAGAGAAATGTGCAAGAGGCACAGAAAGGTGAAAACGAGGTGCAAGTGTGCATGACAGAAAGGAAGGTGTGCAGGAAGCACAGCAAAGTGGAAGAGAACAGAGTAAAAGAGGCACAAAGAAAGAAAAGGTGCTAGAGAATAAGGAGAGGGGTTAGAGGTCAGAGTGGTCGCACCTGGGGGGAGCAAAGAACCCAGCATTCTCAAAAGTCTCAGATTACTATCCCATTAAAGAACTGTGCAGTGAAAGGTACATCCTGACAAGAGGAACCTTTTGTTTGTTTGTGGAACTGCTTAAAGAGGGGCCTAGGCTTGGGGAAGAGAACCCTAACAGGCTCATTAAGGACATCGTTAACCTTTGTGAAGAGAGGCTTAGACATGGGGAAGAGAGCGCTGAGAGGCCTAACCGGAACTGTTTAATTTTGTTCGGAAGTGGAAGGATCATAGCTTGGGGAAGGGAACCCCAAGAGACCCAGAGACATTATGAACTATTGACTTATGGGAAGAGCCCTGCGTGGAAGGTTCCAAGGGCAACCCTTTTGAATGAAACTATTTTGAACGGGCAGACTTACATCTATTGGTAAGACTACCTGAAACCAGCTGTGGTTTACATTTTATTTTTGAGTCACCATTGTTGCTTTAAGAAGATCCCCTATCACATTTGGTTTAAGAATGAGGGCAAGCATAGGTTTGGACACAGACAAACTTTGGTTTTGGACTTACGGACATCAACAGCCCTTAGAAGCATCAGTTGAGGGAACAAACCCCTTGGAGTTAGGGCCAGATAGGCATTACACCAACACCACAAAGTTTGATAATAAAGGTTTTCAAACTGTTACTTTTGAGTCTGTGGGCCTCTTTACGACCCCGGTGGTAGCCGTGCCAGTAAAAACGCGCTGGCTGCTGCCGGAGTTGTGTTTTTTTCTGGCGCCTGACTTTGGGGAATTACTGGGGCATTACAGCCCTGGCGGTTCCGGAAGCCAGGCTCCGGAAAAAGTAACTTCCCATTCTCATTTGAGTCCCATAGGACTCAATAGGAATGGGGAGGATGGAAGCACCGGCACTGTGTGCAACAGTGCCGGTGCTTCCGTCAAAGTCGGCGGGTGGGTGCCATTCTGCCTGTGTCATGATCCCAGTCAGTGGACATAGCCCTCGTTCAGGCTTTCAGGCTAGGCATAGAACATTATGTACAACAGCAGGTCACAGGTGGGTGTTAGCCTGGCACACATGGCATTTGTATCATTCCCAGCATACACTTCCATAAATTTTTGTGATGATTTACAGTAATTTCATACACTTAACATGGCCGCCACTAGGTCCAGTCATAAGTTTTAGCATGTACTAATCATATTGCAGAGGGAGCTATTTAAGCTCCGCCACCGCTGGAACACGCGCTTCGCATCTGCTGAACTGACAGCGGGTAATGCTACCGCCATTTCTCCTCATAGAACCTGAGATAATAGAGACATCTCCGAAGCAATTATCTTCCCCAGATGTTTCACTCACAGCCGCAGCATCTACAATCAGCAATCTTCGCTCGTAATCGCAGCATTTTCAGTCAGAAGTTTCACTCACCGCAGCAGCATCTTCAGTCAGCAGTCTTCGCTCGTAGTCTCAGCATCTTCCGTCAGAAGTTTCTCTCACCGCCGCAGTAACCTCAGTCAACAGTTTTCGTTTGTAGTCGCAGCATCTTCAGTCAGATGTTTCTTCCGCAGCCACAGCATCTTCCGAAGGTATTTTTCCTCAGCTTTCCAAAAATCTGCAGACAAGACAAAGGGTATTTAAATTAACAATAAACGATTTTAATAGTTAAAGAAAGAAGACATTTACTAAGCATTTTACGTACCTGAAGGTTCTTCAAGTTTTCACCTCACAGTTGTTTCCACGCACTCCCCTGAAGGCTGTAGTTACTCCGTATAGACGAACTTACGTTTAAAAAAACGTTTTCTCATCCTGAGTAACTCTGCAGCCCTCAGCAGACATAATTCCTTTTTTCCTAAATTCAGAGAACCTGCAAAAGAAGGAAAATAAATTATTAGAACGAGAGATCTCTCCAACGTAGCAATAAATCCAAGCTCTAATAGATTACAGTATTTTCACCAGCTACTTAATCCAAGACTCATTCTTTACAAAGAAAAAGTAAAGACATTTGTGACAAGAGACTATAGAATACTTCAACTACCCAAGTTACCATTGTTTCTTCACCTCAACGTACCCCTGTAGAAAAGCAGGATGGAAAGCTCCACACAAAAAAACACAGGTGAGAAGGGAGGGATTAAAAGAGTACACATCTCATGCAGTAGCATCTTAGTCAATTGATGTTATAGTGTTCTATTATTGTTATTGTTGTTTAAACAGAAACACAATCCAAAAAGTGTCAAGCACCAGGTCCACAGGGTGAGAAGGCATTACGCTCCTGAGGAGTCCAGGTAAGCGTTACAGCCTGCCAGGTCAGACCTGGCGGGCATGACGGGACTCGGCTGCAGAACTCCGAGTCTGCTGGTCCGGTAACAACGGTTCTGGTAGCTTGCCGGCACCATTGTTACCGGACCGGCACTGTGTCTCTCTTGATACCATGCCTAAAATTCATTGTTGGCGGTAAACGGCTACACCTAAACACGCTCTCATTAGTGGATTTGTCTGAGACTTAGAGATTTTGTAAACAGTCTCTTTTTGAGCAGACAATAGCACGCTGATATCACTCCATAACGTCATGACCTAAATAATGGACAGTACATGCACAAAACTGGAGCTATCCCGTGGAAACCTTGTGCCCCCTTTCTGCTACTGCTGTTAATAGCAGTTTAGTATCCTACTTACAGGACTCATAAGATGGCGATCAGCAAATCATCGACATACGGTACCAATATTGATTTCAGGGGCAACTTAATGTCCTCCACTTCTTTCTTAAGCTTCTGTGAAAAGAGGGTGGGGGGCTCAGTATACCCCTGTGGTAAATGGGTGCACTTGTACTGGACTCTTCTATGGGAAAACATGAAAATGTATTGACTGTGCTTGTGTATGGGCACTGAGAAGAAATCTGAACATAAATCAACTACCGTGAAGTGTGTTGCCTCTGGCGGGTTACAGAACAGTATGGTGGCTGGGTTTCGTACCACTAGAAACCACCAGGGCATTATCACAGCTTTAACAGCCCTTAGGTCCTGAATAAAAAGATAAACCACCTTCCCAGGCTTCACTGGAAAAATCAGAGATTGCAAGGACTACTAATAGGGACAATGAATCCCTGGCTAAGGAGTGATTCAATGACTGGTGTGATGCCTGCTTCGGCCTCAGGTGTGTGGGGATAGGCCTTTAACCACCTTAACCCAAAACAGGCCCACCACTTAAGAAGAAGGTACACGGATATACATAAAGCAAGTTTATTGTGCCAAAGCTCTGGGGAGCGGATAGATGGTGTTGCAGGACCCAACTAACCCAAGTCTCAACAATTCAGCATCAGTTGGCAGTTTATATAATTTTTGCAACAATTCTAAAACATTCCCAGGTACTTTATTACCATCCACCCCCAAAATATGATTGGACAAAACCTCATCAAAGGAATCCCATCTTTCCCCTCGTGGTTCTTATCACTAAACAAATGGCTAACCCCCTCTAAAGATTTTAATACAGAGGGGAAGATAGATGTTGTACGACCTTCTTACTAGGTAACTAATTCTCATTTCCGTCAATAATTTCCCTGCCATTTAGAATGCATGTGTAACAGCTAACAAAGGAAACTAAACAGCTTCAGTTTGAGTACCCATATGGGATGAAGTGGTGGTGGCCCTATCTTTGGACAGGGTTACGGCCATCATGGCCACACCTTTTGGTACCTGGGCAGAGCAACAATGTAAAATTAGCTGGCAGGAACAAAATTCACACCAAGGCTCTACCAGGGATGTACCCATGAAAACAAAGAGTCAATCCATGACTCGTTGGTAATCCCAACCTCAGTTTCCATGAATATGTTTAGTTTATGCAGAGCAGCAATAGTTCTGGTGAGCATGCCATTTTTGATCTCATTTGGAGGAACAAATGTACAGCCGGTACTCCTGATATTCCGGCATATTCCACCCTCCATTGCTGTCAAGAGGTCAATTATATACCTGTTTTGCAAAGTTATGAGCCTCAGTGGCCATAATTCTTCATTAATAGCACTAAATGCGGACTCAGAAGTGTTCACAAAGAGCAAGAGTACATACCTGGTCACCTGGAGACATTTGGCATTTGACACTGCTTGGATGCCAGGTGCCAGAAGGGAGATAAAAAAAGGTCTCTGTGTGGCTAAACAGCCAATATCGATCAGGAATGTCTGCTAAATCCTGTGATGATGCTGGTGAGAGGTAGTTGGACCTTTTCCTTCATAATAATTGTACCGGATTTGTCCTTATACAGCAATGAAGTGAACCCATGTGGCACAGGGGATGAAGGGGGGCACCAAAATCAAGTGCTCTTCAGGGATTGCAAGGATGGGCACATGAAGGATAGAGAGACTGCACACACCTTGCCATGCTGGAGGCAACTGCCTGTGTGCACGCTGTCCACATATCCAAAAGTTGTCAAGAGGGGTAGCTGTCCCTCCAGCCAAATCTGCAACGAGTAGAGTGTTACTGCAGTTTCCATTTGTGCCAATGGGCACTGTCCCATCACCCTTAAAACATAGAGAAAAATGGGTGTCTGTATCTTAACAGGTTTTTCTGGTTTTCTGAGCCACGTCAGATACTGCAAATGATTTCCCCATACTTTCCCACATGCTTTGTTTATTTGTGCCACTTTTTCCTCTAAGAATCCCCCATTCCTCCAGCTCTGCAACTCTTCACCCCTTGCTCCCATCGATTTTTAGAAAAAATTGCTCCTTCCGAGATCAATTAAAATCTTAGAGTACACCTAATATTTTTGTGCTCTGCCCATTCGGCCATTGAACAGTTCTCATCACTTGGTATGATTAATGCTGTAATTGACGGCCCTTTGAACTGCTCTCGAACCTTGCACAGGGCTAAGTGCACTAGACATAGCGCATTTTCTACCTCTATCTCATTTGGGATAAACACCCTATGAACACCAGGAGCATGGGGGATGAGAGAGCAGATTTAGCAATATCCTACGGATCTCTATCTCCCCACCTTCCTCATATGGCAGTACCATACATTGTTAGCTGTGAAACCAATGGCATCCATTATGGGAGTTAATGGGCCTCATTACGACCCAGGCGGAGGACCATGGTGCTAATAGCCGGTGTCCGCCATGGCGGAATGGGGAATTACAAGGTTGGCGGCGCGGTAATTCCCCTTGCCGCCATGGACCTTCCCTATTCCCATTTTTGCCCCATATGGCTCAATGGGAATGGGGAAGGCGCTAATAACGGTACCGCAAATTGCGGTACCGTTATTAGCACCAAAGTCCCTTTGCGGGTCCCTACTTTAACGGCCGGAAAAACCAGCCGTTAATGTCGGGTCCCGCAAAGGGACCTCGTAATCAGGCGTTAAGGGTTTAACGGCGCCGACACCTTTTACAGCGCCGTTAAACCCTTAACGCCAGGGTCGTAATGAGGCCCAATGTATCATTATCATTATCGAAAAAATCATTATCAACATTTATTTGTCTTCTTAACATTTTCTCTTCAGGCTTCATAAAATAAGACAATTTTAAGTTTTAAGTAGTTTCCCTTTATATTGTCTGTCATCTTCAGACATGATGACCCAAGGACCCAAATAAGCACAAAAACATTGATTGTTACAACATTTACAATCGTAAACATTTCTTTTCTTATAAAAAAATTATTTAAACTCCAGATCTCCATCTGCACCCCCCTTTGCAGTGAAACGAGCAGTGAATCCCTAGGGCGTACTTAACTTCTATGCCTGCTTCTATTCTGGTGGAGGCTGCAAGTATCCCTTTGAGTGTCCTTTAGGTGGATCCAACATTCATTGCCCTCCACCTTCACGGCAGTCAGAGTCACGTAGACCACCTTATGGGCCCCATGGACACGCTGCTCATTCCAGCGACGCACAATGTAAACTCTGTCCCTGGGGAAAAGCCGTATTTTGTGCTGATCATTAGTAGTCTCACCACTTGCTCCTGTTGTCTGTTGGTGAGAAGACACAACTTGTGATGATATAACCGTAACACTTTTTGTTAATGCTGTAAAATACTCTATGAACTCCTCCTCCCCCAAGACCGGTGTGGTCTTGTGTGCATCGGATGTCATACGTGTAGGTGAGAGACGTGTAGAGAGACGTGTATGTAGCCTACGCCAAATCACGATTTCGTGAGGGCATAAATGGTGGTCCTCCCTGGCTGATTATGTATGTACAATAAATCTAGTGGGAGGCAAATGAGCAGACTGTGGTGTACAGGGCTGGAAAAACTGTACTTGTTGGGACACAGTTTCCTTTTTCTGGGAATCTGTGAGAACAAAATATGGCACTTCCTTTGCCGCCTTGTCTGCGATATCATTTTCGAGAGCTATTGAATTAGCGTGGTTAGTATGGGCAGCGCACCTCACTAGACCTATCTCTGCTGGCAAGGTTAATGCTTCAATTAGCCGGGATAGCAGAACAGCATGCTGCAAAGGGACCCGTTAGACCTCCTAAAACCTTTTTTCTGCCGTCTTGATAACCCAGAATGGATGGTGGAGGTGACATATGCAGAGTCCGAAAAAAACAGTGACTACCTTCCCTTTACACATTTCTAGCACCTCTATAAGTGCCACCAGTTCAGCCGCTTGTGCATAGTAACGAGAAGGCAACCGTCTCTTCAGTCTGACCAAGGTACTCCCCATCATAAGACCCAAGACAGCTGCGCCCGTATACCCCGCTCCCGTCCCTTGGTTGATGATGGAAGACCCATCAACAAAAATCACCTCACCCCTTCTCCAGGGATTCCACTTTCACATATACCCTCTCTTCCTCTTGTCCCTCATACGTGGTGCAATTGTGAACAATATCCTTAGGCTGCACCGGCTCTGCTACAAATGTCGCGGGATTTACTACGTGACATCGCACAAGGTGAATTGCTGAATTTGATAAGATAACCTCATACCCTGAAACTCTCTGAGTCGTCAATGTGGATTTAGATTTTTCTAGAATCTCAAACACTGCATGCTCTATGTACAATGTCACCGGGCAAACCATTGTATAGGTTGAAGACATTTGAATTGCAAAAGCTGCTGTCGCCAGAGCTTGTTTGCAAGGGAACTGTCCCTGCATCACTGGGTCTAGGAGTCCACTGTAATACGCTAACGTTTGTGGCCTAGTGATGTTTGCTGGGTCAGGACTGCTGTCATCACCTGCCTGTTTGAATGGAAAAATAAAAAGAATGGCTTCTTCTAATTTGGGGTCACCAGGACCAGAGCATTGCTGACCATAGCCTTGAGTTCCCGAAAGCAAGTTCCCATTCTCTCGGACCAGTCTATCTGACTTTTTTCACAATCTGTGCTTTCTTTAGACCCTGCAATAAAGGACTCACATAACTAGAGCAATCAAAAATCCATGATCTACAATAGTTACAGAGCCCCAAAAACTGCTGCATTTGTTTCACTGTGACTGGGGAGGCGTATTTTGAACTGCAGTGACTCTTTCTGGCATTACCTTCCTTCTTGCGGGCGATAGTACTTGCCTCAAATAAATTACCTGTGTCTTGCCATTTCTCTGTGTCCACTTGTAGAGGAGGAGCCAAGTACCCACACTCCACCTGCCCCACCTACATTACCTGAAAAGTATGAATCAAAGTATGTGACGTATACTACACTAATAAGAAAGCAGGAAAAAGAGCGACTCTGTGCAGTACCCATAAGAATACCTAAGAGAATATGGGAAGTAAGGTACCCATTAAGGAAACCATACCTACATTCAAGACAATATGATGGCCATTTGAATGTGATTCCTGAGGAAACAAATAAATTGAATGACCAGGATGAATGGTGACGTCATACGAAACTGAATCGACTCCATATAGAAGATAACCAGACCAGAGAGGCAGATGATTTGTGAAGAACAAAGAAGTACCATGCATAAGTGACATCTTGGGATCAAGATGAAGAGACTTATGCCATAAGAAAGATACAGATACTTAGTTAAGTTTAAACGTGTACAGATGCAATAAAACACAAGCAGCAAAGCAATCATGAAGCTAGCCAAATGCTTATAGTGAATAGTTCGCAGCAAGCGCCAACATATACATATATACCTCATAGATACATATGGATTGAATAAAGAATGAATGTTCCACTACATATATAGCAGTCTTGAGCAACGAGGAAGGCCTCAAATTCAGTGTTGCAGTTACAAAAGCAATTGAATTAAACAGAATATATTTCAGCTAAGGAGTTAGATGAGCCAAGAGAGTTAAGGTCTTATCAGAAATAGAACTGGCTGACATTGGATACAATTAATGTGAAAGAACACTAGTTCCTGTCCAAAAAGGTCAAGTGAAAACAAAAGACATCAGAGGACTATTGGAGAATAAAATCAAATACAAGAAAAGGTTCAAATCGTGGTGTCCAGTCACGTGAAGGAAGAAAGTTGGACGCAGGAGAAGATCACACCTACGCACGGAAGCCAGACAGTACCCATACTCCTTAAAACACCGCAGAGAACAGTACAGACTCAAGGCCAACTTCAACCATTAATTGACACTGAATCATTGAGGTGATGGTGGAGTGTACTTTTAATTGGTGGGAAGCTGGTATCAAGACATGCTCACCCGCACCATGTTGTTCAGTCTGCAAGCTGCTCACGTAGGTGATAAGTTACTGACAGGTGTTAGTAGCCAACCAATTGTAGAGGACTTCGTAGTTGGGGGTCCTATAGTTTGTGTAGCCAATGGGACGTCGTACATCTAGTGACGTTCATAGTGGCCATTTTGAAGGAAGTCCTTAGTTGTCCCACCTGATGTTAAGTATCCAATTATTTCTCTTTGTTACTCTATACAGATATAACACCTATGCTTAGTTATTCACTTAGAACCAATCCCACTTCCCGATAGGTTTTAGTACTTTGCCACGCAGGATGACGTTGGTAATGACGCAGGTCAGCACGTCAGCTATGACCAATTTTCGGTTTAAGAACCCAGCTTTTTTATGAAATGATTGAGAGTTGAGTATTGAGCGATTGTTGATGTTCGTTGTACTCCCTGTTTTAGTTACTTGCATTAAAACAGACTAACTTTTGACAAGCTATTTGTGTCGTCTGAATTATTGATGTTTGATTAAAATCTGGATCCCCATCCATCTCTAGGGTATTGCTACTCATCTTAAAGGGCTTGAGGTCTCCAGTTCACTTGGTAGCAGAGATTGAGGGTTAGATAAGATACCATCGGCCGTCGGCATAAGTAACTTTAGAGTCTCAGCAATATCGCACAACCTTTGCCATTTGGCTGACAAGACTTGAAGCTCCCTGTAGATCGTGGTTAGAATAGGACATACACTTTGCAAGGAGGGTGTGACGGGACCCCATTTTTGACATAAACCCCTCCCACATCTGCGCAAAGTGGATCGGATAGCAGCTCGAAGAGGCGGTAACGAAGGCAGTGATCCCGAGGGTCCAAAGATGAAAAACATGCGAACATTGAGTGAATATGACCAAAGAGAGTGGCAAAAGGGATGCATGCGTAGTAAATAATGGAGAGTAACGGAGGGAGGCGGGATAAAATATAATGCAATAGTAAGAGCGTAATATATATGTATGTGGGAAAAAGATATTGACTTGAGTGTTGGCAAGTAATATATGAGGAAAATAGTTTTGAGATGTAGCTACGCTATGAGGATATGCCCTGTTCCTAGACTTAAAGAGTGCTAGCAGAAGCCTTAATTCAGAGCCCTTATATGGGACATATAGAAGATGAGATAAGTTTAAAGACTTTCTTAGGGGAATTGGCTTAACTTCTAATCGGAACAAGAATTTAGAGAGTAAGACAAGTCCTAAATAGAGGATTGTGAGGTGCACGTATATGTGGCCGATCGAGTCTGTCTGTCTTGTTTTATGTGGTTGACGTCAGAGTTGAAAAAAGAAATGTTTTAAGTAATAGAGAAGTGTGAAGTTAAGACGCACCATGGTATGGCTAGAAGCAAGCAGTGCTGGGGGGGAGGAGGAGACAGAGACCCTGATGGCCTGGAAATTATTAATAGCAGAGTTGTTTGGGTCAATACAAGACCCAACAGAACCCATGGAAGGGGAGACCCTACCATAAGATGCAGGAACAGAATGTGAGAAGTAGTAGGCTCGGAACGGGGGGAGGGTTAAGGGGAGCAGTGAACACAATTAAGCAAAATATAATTGAAATGTCATTAAATGTACTGCAAGTTTGGTTTATATTGTTTGTTTGAATAAACAAATAAAAAATGTTTGTTTAAAATATATATTTTTTTAAAAAGCGTGAAGTTAAGACGCGAGAAAAGTGATTATTTTAAGATTAAACTTTGATGGTTGTTTTTTAGCAAGATCAAAGTCAAAAATTGCATTGTGATTGGATTGGAACTTGCAACGATTGGTGCTCACTCATAAGTGTATGTTGATTGAAACATAAGATTGAAAACTGTAACTAAAGCATAAGCGAAGTGGTAATAAAAGGAGAAGTAAAAGTTAGAAATGGAAGAAGGTACGCCATTAGTGCATCTTTGCAAACAGCTACCAAAGCATGCGCTTAACCTTAAACAGTACAGTGCAGAATGGGTTAAGGGGACCGCAGACAAAATGCTTATGCCATGGCCCCAATGCGGATCAGCATATGACGATATATTTGCATGCTGCATACACAAGGATGCCGAGAAAGATATAACCTCCAAAGTCCTGAGGGACAAGGAGAGATGCGATGAGGAGAGAAGTGATCAAGCAAGTACATCTCTAGACATAAGGGGAGAAATGAAGAGATGGAATGGAGATAAGGATAATACCGATGAGATAGCGCTTGCACAGAACAAGTGGTTGGGAGGTCAGATTTTACTTAAACTCGATGGTAAAGGCATTGAAGATGTAAGAAAAAAAGGATGACCAAGACAAACAAGATAGAAAAGACAAAGAAAGGGAGGAACGATTGTGAGATGAAGGAGCGAAAAGAAAAGATAGACAAAGACGAGAACAGTTATATCAAGATGAGAAAGTTAAAAAACAAGAGAGAGCGGAAGAGAAGGGGGCGCTGTTGCGCAGCAAGATGGCCGCATAGCCGAGGAGCTCCGCTCCGGCATGAATCCTTGTAAACACTTTCACCCGGATCCAGAGTGCGTCGAGCCCCCTAAATAACTAAGCTGCCTCCCGCCACATCCGGACTCCTGTGGGGAAAATCCCGATTGAAATCGGACATTGTGAGCCCACGAACGGGTGAGGGCCGTAGTCTCGCTCGCCTGGGCCGCCACGCAGCTCCACGGATTGTTACGCGAGAGCCGCGGCTTGGGACCGCCCCTGTACTCCTGTGCTGAGGCCATTGTGGACGTGAACGGGCACCCGCTGAGCTGCGACTCGATTCCCCGGACCCGATCCTTCGGTACGAGACGAAGAGACGAACCTCTGGCGCTGCCCTGGAGCCGGAGAGGGCGAGCGGAGACTGCGCTGCTTCACGGGTACGTGGTCGGGCAGGCGCCGACGTGACGATCTGTGAGCCCTGGTGGGTTGTCGGGCCTGGCCCTGTGCCGCTGCGTGAGAGAGCAGTAAAACAACATTCTGAGGGATATCTTTGAACCGCCAACACTCCGGGCGACGTGCGCCTGATATAATACGGCGGGCCCCTGGACGACCCACGGTGGAGGTGGTCTGCGTTCTCTGATTCCCTGCGGGCCCCTTCGCGGGTCAGCTTTCAATCCTTTTGCTGCTCCACACCAGTGCCATCAGACAAATCCGATGTTGCGCAAACCCCTTACAGCGACACATTGAGGCACGAACTCCAGACTCCTGCATACCCCACATCATGCCTAGCAAGAACTTAAATAAGAGCAGAAAGACCGGCCCTATGGATTCGTTCACCAGTTCGCAGACACCTCCTGTAAGTCCTGATACGCCACCCTCCGCCACATCCTCACTGTCGGAGGACTCCAAATTCGACCACCTACTCACCACGGTACAGAGCGGATTCCTGGCCATAAATGTCAAACTCGATGACATCGTATCCACAATTGGCTCACTGAAGACCCGAGTAGACAAGGAAAGTGCCAGGATCACCGAAGCAGAGGGTAGAATTGGTTCGAACGAGGACTCCACCCGGCAAAACGCCCAGGACATTACCCTCCTGAAAGGGGAAATGGACAAACTCCGTTGCAAATGCGACGATTTGGAGTCTCGTTCCAGGCGGAACAATATCCGCATTGTCGGGCTCTCAGAATCGTTCTGTAAGGGCCCAATGGAGCTTCAGATCGAGGACTTGCTGAAATCCCTCCTTGGGAAAGAGGCCTTTTCATCTCAATTCCTGGTAGAAAGGGCCCACCGCTCTCTCGCCCCACCGCCTAGACCTGGGGCCCCACCCCGCACTGTTATAGCCAAATTGTTAAACTACAGGGACAGGGATGCTGTCCTACGACTGGCCAGGGAGAAAGGCCCCCTAAAAATCGGAAATGATCGCATCCACATCTACCCGGACTTTTCAGCCGGGGTCCAGACTCAGAGACGGTCCTACGAAATAATTAAACGTCAACTGCGATTGCGACAGGTCCCCTATGCCCTTCTGTATCCAGCTAAACTCAGAATACAACATGGCGGAAGAGCGCACTTCTTCGAATCCCCTGCAGCCGCCCTGTCCTATATGGAAGCATCGATACCCCTTCCGCCGGGGAGACAGAGTGCTGAACATGATGACCTGCAACAACCGGTGTAGCCTGAACACTCACCTCACAATGAGCGGCCAGATAATTTGGTGGACAAGTGAACTGCTGACGGCAATGGAATCGAAGGGGGGCAGAGACGCATCTCTGCTCTCGATCCTTGAATGTAGCCGGATGTGTTGCGGCGCACGACCCCTTTCTTTGGGTTCTCCCACAAGTTAGTAATAAGAAAAGGGATCATCATCAAGTTGGGTTCGATGATGTGGGAGGGGGTGGGTTATGGCGATATGGGTTGCCACCTGGTTCTAGAGGCCACTGTTGAGGCCTCCAGATGCCAAAGCTTCTCTTAGTTGTTATAGGTTACGTTTGGTTAAAATTGCACTCACTGGTTCACTCACTGTCCCTCCTTCTGGGAATATCCACATCCTTAAATGTTATCACCACGAATGCAAATGGCACAAACCACTAGAACACCCCAGGGGCTACGATTGAAACTACTCACGTGGAACATTCGAGGGTTAAATAACAGAGCAAAGGCTAGTAAGGTAGGCGCATACATTAACAGACATCATCCGCATATTGTAATGCTCCAGGAAACCCACGCACTGAAGCCCACACACGAAAAAATACTTAGGCAATGGGGTGGCAATAGACATTACACGGAATATTCCTCTCAGAGTAGAGGGGTCATCACACTGATACACCCCGCCTTGGGGTCCTCCACCGACAGATGCAGGATAGATCCACAGGGAAGATATGTAGTGGTCTGGGGTAGCTTGGCCGGGGTAAAACTCGTCTTGATAAACACATATGGCCCGAATACCGATGATCCGCAGTTTTATGTACAACTTCTTGCTACGATAGGCCTTACAACTAACGCCTGGGTCCTTTGGGGAGGAGATCTAAACACTATTCTCGACACTACATTGGATAGGTCCTCCAGTAGGCCCAGAGCTCTCACCAAAGCGGCAAATGTTATACGACACGCCCTCGAAGAGTTCACCCTTTCTGATGCCTGGAGGGGTATCCACCCCACTGAGAGGAAATACTCATTTTACTCCTGAGTACACGACACTGAATCTAGAATAGACTATTGGCTAATTTCGTCCCCTTTGGTCAACTACACGGAACAATGCGAAATCCTTCCCCGCACGCTTTCAGACCACTCCCCGATCACCTTGACCATACTATTCCCTGACATAGATCGCACAACACGACGATGGAGGATGTCCCCCAACATTTTAAAAGACCCAAATGTCGTGGAGACTCTCCATACTGACATAGAGGAATTCTTCCAGTTAAACAATGGCTCCGTAGACAGCTGGGCGATTGTATGGGAAACGTTTAAGGTGTGGGTGAGGGGTGTTTTGATGTCCAAGACGACTGGTCTCCTTAAAGCCGTGAGAAACGAACTAGACATCACAGAATCGCACTTGCAGATACTCGAAACTGAGTATAGTATGACACACGACAGGCATACCCTGTCTGACATCAGCTCACATCTCCAAACGTTCAACGATTTGGCGACCAAGGAGCAACAATACATGGCCACTCCCATCAGAGCACGCAGATATGGGGAGGGTAACAGAGCAGACCACCTCCTAGCCCGTATGCTCCGCAATGAACGCTCCCATACCCCAATTGCGAGCATCTTGACAGAAGAAGGTGCAGTCGTCAGTGGCGAGAAAGAAATAAATGACGAATTCTCACGCTACTATGCTGACTTATACTCCAATCGTGATAATAGTACACAAGAAGAAATACGTATATACTTGAGTAAGATCGACCTCCCTAAATTAAACTTGGCAGACTACCAGATCCTTGAGCAGCCTATAACCTGTGACGAAATAACCGAAGCAATCAAATCACTGGCTTCAGGTAAAGCCCCGGGCCCGGATGGGTTAGGTGCCGAGCTATACAAATCCTTCTCAATGATCCTTGCTCCTGTCCTCACCCATATATGGGAAGAGGCCATCGAGGTTGGCTCGCTCCCAGAATCAATGACAGATGCTGTTATCACAGTACTCCTGAAGCCTAGACGCCCAGCCCACGATCGTTCCTCTTATCGTCCCCTGTCGTTGATAAACACGGACGCCAAAGTCTACGCAAAAGTTCTTGCCAATAGACTGCTTCCTAAGATGGCTACACTGGTACATCCCGACCAGTGTGGATTTATACCCACGAGATCCACTGCACTAAACTTGCGCAGACTGTTTTGCATCCTTGCACAGATTAAACCACAAGCGCAGGCTGTAGCGATATCCCTAGACGCAGAAAAAGCGTTCGATTCAGTTTCATGGGTGTATATGTTTGAGGTTCTTCATAAATTTGGATTCGGCCCTTATTTAATCAGTTGTATTAGGCTCCTGTACTCGTCACCCAAAGCCAGGGTATTGACCAACCGAACACTGTCTAACCAAATCTTATAACACAGAGGGACAAGACAGGGATGTCCCTTTTCTCCCATACTATTCGCTCTAAAAATCGAACCGGTGGCGGCTGCAGTGAGGGCAGAACAGGAATCCCGAGGCATATATATGTCAGGAGCGTACCAGGCCATCTCGTTGTATGCTGACGACGCTCTGCTATATGTTCGAGAACCTGAGAAAAACCTGCTTCCCATACTGGCCGTAATAAATGACTTCACCCTACATTCGGGTTACAAAGTCAATAAGACCAAGTCTGAAATCTTTCCGTTGACCAATGCCACCAATTGTCCCACAAACACATATGGTCTAGCATGGGCTCCTGAACACATTCGATATTTAGGAATACAGGTCTCCCGTGACAGCACTTCTCTATACATAGATAATCATGAGACCACTCTACAAACCATACATTCAAAACTCCAGATCTGGGCTAAGCTCCCCATATCCCTGGCTGGCCGTATAGCGGTGCTCAAGATGACCGTGTTACCTAAGCTCCTTTACATCTTCTGCAACGTCCCCATCTGGCCGGGCAGACCATTTTTCGACAACCTTCGATCCATGGCTACAACCTTTGTTTGGAATGGGGGGGCGAATAGGATAAGCTGGGCCAAGTTGGTCCAACCTTATGAAAAGGGGGGCTTTGCGGCTCCGGACTTCGAACTATATTGGCAAGTAGCACAAGCCCACTATGTGAAATTATGGCAAGACCCCTCAGACACGACACCACACGTATCCATAGAGCGCCGCTCAGTCCGCCCAACAGACCTGCGCTCAATCATCTACTCGAAAAGACATGGAGATGACTGCAAATTTGACCCAACCTCCTGCACGATCGCAGCATGGAGAGCTATCAGTAAACGTCTTGGCATAGATGACCCATACGACGCACAAGCCCCGCTTTGGAATTTCCCAGGCATTGCACCCACATATGATATCGGTATTCAAAAAAGTTGGCTCCCAGAATATGATTTCACAATGAAAACCATGTTCCCAAACGGTAAATTTGTGACTCCCGAAGATTTCGCAGAATCGGTCGGTGAGACTCCCCTAACAATCTTGCAGTTCCACAGAATGAAAGCAGCGTTCAAGAAGCGCTGGCCCACATTTCCAGATGAACCTCCAGAGCATGCATGTTTTCAATCTTTGCACTCCCAGACTGGCACAGGGGTGTCCAAACTGTATACCTTAGTCCAGACGCACACGGACACCTCGAATACCATTAAGTCATCTTGGGAAAAAGATATGGGTACTGTCATTGAAACAGGGAAATGGTCCAGATACTGTCTCCTGTCCAAAACGATATCGTTAAATGCGGGCTTAAGACTAATACAGTTCAAGATTCTGAACAAACTACACTTCACCCCGGCAAAGATGGCGAGGTGCTACGCCAATGTACCTGATACCTGCCCAAAGTGCCACGCCCCTGGCGCAGACTCCTATCATATGTACTGGGATTGTCCTCTTGTAGCAAAATTCTGGAGTGAAGTGGCAAATACCCTAGAATGCATTACACAAATCCCTGCAAACCTTAACCCCCCGAAATACCTATTTGGAGACATTGGAAAGGTTTCCGAAAAAATTAGGAGATTGTTCAATGTCGCCTGTGCAGTCGCTAAGAAATGCATCCTGCAGAAATGGAAAAGTACACAGGCCCCGACATTGGAGCAATTTCTCTCTACACTGGTATACGTGAATGAATGTGAGGAAAAGTATGCGGGAATGTTGCCTACTCCATGCAAGCCGAAAGACATCTGGGCACCGCTCAGGACGTACCTAACCGAAAATTCCTCGGATACAGAAAGCTCTGATAGTAACAGTGTAAACGAACTTTAATGCTTTTGAACCCTGTATAGCACTTTATCTCCCCTCATGCACACTTCTATCTGTCTGTACCTATGACGTTGTATGCCCGAAATATGATATTAATCAGAAACAACTGATGCAAAACTGGATGTACATAACATGTTTGTAAAGAATGTATGAGATTCACAGCGAGATAGCCGTGATGTGCAACTAAAAATAAAGTTTAAAAAAAAAAAAGAGAGAGCGGAAGAGCAAAAAAAGCGTGATAATAAAAGAAGAACAGCCGATGAAATAGAAAGGCTAAAAGAGAAAAGAATAGAAGCCGATGAACAGGAAAGGATAAGAGAGAAAAGAATACAGAGACGAAGAGATGAGCAAAAATGAAGGGCATATGAAGGAAGGGATATGAAAAATAAAGAGGAAGATAGAATAAGAGAAGAGGTGAGAAAGCCCAGAGAAGTCGATGACGACATGGAACGCGAAAGGAGACAGAGAGCAGTCTTTAGTATTTAGAAAGGGAAGTAAGAGATCCCAATCCACGGGTAGACTGGGAAGATATAGAGGAATTCTTTCCCGAGTCAGAGCCATTTCCAGGTACGTCTAGAGTAAATCTAGAAGACGAATTTGACTCGCAAAGCATTGGCGAAACGATCGATAAAGTATACCACAAAATGCAAGACCAGAAAGAAACACAAAGTAAGGGAAAACATGATCGCCTCAAGAGTACTCAGTTGTATGACACAGAGGAAGCCTCGTGTAGTACGGGACAGTAGGAGCTGTCTTCTTTAGACAGCCTAACTATAAATAGAGATGATGATGAGAGGAGTTGCACGAGTTGGGCACAAGAAGTATCAGCTTACTCGAGGGAGGTTAGGAGTGACATATATGGTCTGGAAGAACATCCGTCTTTGGATAAGGAAGTAAGATGGTCAGATTTAAAATTACTTATGACTAAGGTATCACAGCCACTGACACAGTCAGACCAACATAAGGGGCAATCCCATGGTCAGAGGGGGGTCCCCGCCCTATGTAAGTAGGCTAAGGTCATTGCCAGGTAGACGGAAATGTGGTAATATTACTCCAGCAGTGGATAGACAAATGATGAGAGATGAGAATGAGGTTGGAGCATCGCAGTTCCCCTTGTTAGAAAAAGGAGGAGCCAGGCCACAGTGTATACCATGGCCCGAGATGGTCAGGGAAAACCTAAAATGTAAACTCCCGAATTTAACTTCTGGTGTTGGAAAATGGATACATGAGTTTGAAAAAAAATTATGGGAGGGAATACATTAGCTATAGGGCATATTAAATGTCTTCTAATCTGCATACTTGGTGCAAGAGCTGATGACGTATGTGCACTGGAAGGTTACCCTGGTGTGACTACAGTCAACACAGTGCATAATGGAGCACCGTTTAATAATTGTAGAGCAGCAATTTGGAAAGCGCTTCGAGTACTATATCCAGATACTTCGGATATGGGAGCTATAATGACAAGAATAATAAAAGAGGGAGAGGATCCGTTGCTTTATATTCAAAATTTTCAAGACGCATGGGCGCTTGAGACACGTGAGGTTTGGGGGAAGTCTATACCTGTATTTTATCATATATTGTACCAAGGGCTGCGAGAGCGGGTGCAGAAACAGCTCAAGAAATTAGTGGGGCTAGAAGCAAAACCATAGTCAGAAATTCAGTTAACCATTGCACATTACTGCAGACTCCTGCAGGATAAGAATTGCAAAAAAGACGATGCACGAAAAGGTGAAGAAGCAAAGTTAGTTCAGAAAAAGTTATCTAAGTATGCCATTGAAGGGGCAATGTTAACTAATGTGGGCGGATCCATCCCGCAGCAAGCAGTACCTATGCCACAATTAAATAACCAAAGACAGTTTGATCAGACAAATAATGGATATGCTCCAAGAGGAAGGGGATATCAAGGCAGAGGTTGGCAAGGTAATCAAGGGTATTGGCAGAATAATCAGGGAAGTTTTCAAAATGTTATGTTATGTTATGGAAACTTAGTAAAGCGCACGTACACCCAAAGGTATCTTGGCGCTGGCTACTGGGAGGAGAACAAATGGCAAAACCAACATCAGAAAAAGAGAAAGCTAACTAAAAAAGAGTAGTTTTCAACAGCCTGCGGAAGGTGAGGTGATCTTCAGTGGCACGAAGAGCAGTAGGAAGATCATTCCAGGCTCTGGCAGCAACTACAGAGAAGGCACGACCTCCCTTGCACGACAGACGATAGCGGGGATCTACGACAAGAGACGCAGACTGAGATCTCAACAGACGAGTAGGAGCGTAGTGAACAAACTTGGCTTGAAGATACTCGGCGCTCATGCCATAAAAGGCACGGTGCACCAAACACAGGGATTTAAACATGATCTGGCTGGCCACAGGAGGCCAGTGCAATTTCTTAAGCAGGGGGGGAAGGTGAGATCCAAAGGGAGGGCAAAGTATGGAGCAAGCGGCAGCAATCCGCAGCAATTGAAGCCTATTGATCAGATAGCGTGGTTGGGCCAAATAAAGGGAGTTACAGTAATCAAGGGTGCTGAGAACCAGAGCTGCCACTACCAAAGCTTAACATTCAACGGGAATGAAGGGCAGGACGTTCCATAGAATGCGAAGATTGAAATGCCCAGCCCTGCATACACTGGCCACCTGGTCATCCAGGGCCAGAGAGGCAGAGATTTTTACACCCAGGTTCCGGACCAATTGAACCGGAAGAGGAAGAGGGCCAACACTTGATGGCCAGAATTGTGAGGTCCAAAATAGTTGAGGAGATGAAGTGCCCACAACCAGGACCTCGGTCTTACTGCCATTAAGCTTTAGCCAGTTGCTCATCATCCAGCGCCCCAGATCCTCCAGGCAGCTCCTGAGCCGCGCTGCAGTCTCGGCTTGAGTAAGGTCAAGGCGAACGACGATCTGTGTATCATCCGCGTAAGAATAGTAGCGAAACCCGTGCGACTGGATGAGAAGCAAAAGAGATCTGTTATAAATGTTAAATAGAATAGGGGACAGTGGACAACAAGGATTTCAGAATATGCAAAATGGTAAACAAAATATGCAAAATGGGCAGATGGGAAGACAATCACAACCTCTTGTATGTTGGACATGTGAAATCACAGGCACATAGCTTGTATGTGTAGAAGCCAAGGGATGGTACAGAATGCTCAGTTTTCAAGACAGGAAAGGCCAAATCCACCTGCATATTCGCAGCAGAGCGGAAATGGAGTTGCGCAAGATCAAACAGTGCAGCAGCAAGCGCTGATAGTGCAACAAGGCTTGCAACCACAGCAAGTGACAGGTAAGCAACCGCAAGGACAATC
Organism: Ambystoma mexicanum; assembly: GCF_040938575.1. NCBI lineage: Eukaryota > Metazoa > Chordata > Amphibia > Caudata > Ambystomatidae > Ambystoma > Ambystoma mexicanum. The sequence goes on from NC_090926.1 coordinate 581,760,579, forward strand.
GCAGCAATCTCCTATGCAACTTCAGCAGAACACAAACACGGAGCAACCTATGACACGTAAAATAGGAGGTGTCACTGTTGTTGGAAAAAATCCATCCACGAGTGATGGAGTGAAGCTGTCCCCGCAATAGGACAGCTCACTGGGAGACCTGGTGTGTTCAGTCCTATCTATTATGCTGAATCATCATGAGGAGCCAAGGATAGACGTAATTATAGGCAGCAAAGCTTACTCTTTCCTAGTGGACAGGGGTGCGACACACTCATGTATATGTGAGGGCACATTTTCAATGTCTGCCGATGCGATGAATACTCAGGGCTTTACGGGAGCAACAAGTTGTGTTCCTTTTACAGAATAATTACCAGTCTCTATAGGAGAATGTGATATGAAGGAGCCACTGCTTTATTCGAGGCAAACACCTGTCAACATATTAGGACAAGATTTAATGACAAAAATGCATATGACCACTTCGTTTACAGACGATGGTATAGTATGCTCAACACCGGGAATGCATTATTTAAATGTGTGCGAAATGATCAGGGCATACGCAGGACAAATAGCGCCTAGAGCAATACCCTTGGACCCCAAAGTGTTCCATTATGGGGTATGCATTCTGTTAACATGGCTGCCAGGACTAGTAGGCAGAACCATGAGAATACCAGACAAATTTCTATTTAGACCACAGATACCTATGGATGAGGAAGAGGGGCGAATTTTCCCCTTATCCATAGAAGCAGCTATAGTCCGAGGAAATATGGCTTTGCTTAATGCAACTGATGATAAGGGTAGACGATGGAGCACAATAACTACCATTGAGGAAGGCTGCAGAGTGACTGATGTCACTGATGAAGATTTGTTTGGAGATGACAGAACTGACGATTTTGTGTTTATTTGAAATGTGCATTACTTGGTTAAGGCGATTACGTGAGCGGTCCCGCAGAGAATGATGCTAGCAAAAAAACGTCCTAAATATTTTGATGAAGATATGGCGAAAGGGCCAATTTCATTATGGACCACTGGCCCCTATGACAAAGGCTTACTTAAAGGTGTTGGGGAAGTGAAGATTAAATTGAAACCAGGAGCGATTTTACCTCGAGCACGGCAATATCCCATGTTTCGAGAGGCAGATGAAGGAATGTTCAAGACGATTTCCGCCATGATGGATGAAGGTATCTTAGGGACGTCAGAGTCACCATGTAATACGTCAGATTATCCGATTAAAAAATCAATGGGGGGGTTCTTGGAGACTAATTCAAGATTTACACCCAATAAACAAGATTGTAGAGGCCGAGTTCCCTCTAATCCCTAACTCGTCTACAATTCTATGTAATATACCTGTTGATGCATGATATTTCATGGTGATTGACTTGAAAAATGCATTTTTCTCAATCCCATTGCACAAAGACTCACAAGATTTGACATCATTCACTTTTAGACAAGTGAGATTAAAAAGCACAAGGCTGCCCGAGGGGTACTTTGAGTCCCCATCGATTTTTAACAGAGTCCTCCAGATGGACCTGAGCAATATTGCTTTAGAAAGCATTGTGCTGCAATACGTAGATGACATTTTAGTTTGCAGCACCACAGAGGAAGAGTGCAGATGCGATTCTGTTCAGCTAATGATTATACTTGCTGACAAAGGATATAAGGTTGACAGGGAAAAGTTACAATATTGTCAACAAGAAGTGTTCTACATAGGCCAATTGATTTCACCTAAAGGAAAGAAAGTTACTCCTTTTTAAAAACATCTAAGCCACACACAATAAAACAGATGCAGCATTTTCTAGGACTATGTAATTATGTCAGAGGATGGGTCTTTGACTACAGTTCGTATACTAGGCCGCTCTTACAGGCCTTGAAGAAAGCACAGGCAACGCAAGAGAAAATCGTGTGGACTGAGGCAATGGAAGAAGGGTTTGACGAATTGAAAAAATCCATTTGCACAGCTCCAGTTTTAGGGATTCCCAGTTATGCAGAGGAATTCTTTTTATTCTTGCACGCAGATGGTACTTTTATGACAGCAGTACTCACACAGAGAACTACATTGGGCTACAAGCCCCTTACATATTACAGTGGAAATTTGGACCCAGTAATGAGAACATAGTGATGGAATGCTCCATGACATTATTTGTTGAACATGCATTATTTGCAATTTTAGAAAAACCAAAAGGCACGTTGACTACTCAAAGGGCTTCTGCCTATGAGGTAATCATATCAACTCCAGCGATTAAAATAGTCCGATGTAACATAGTGAATCCAGCTATGTTTATAGCTAAGCCTATTACCGAAGGAGAACCTACACATGATTGTGCAAACTATGAAGAGTTCTGTGATGAGCTTCCTAGAGTAAAAGAGAATGCACTTGCAGGGGGAGAGATTGTCTTCATTGACGGTTCATTGCAAATCGATCAAAATGACGGGCAAAGATATACAGGCGCCGCGGTAGTGAAACATTTGGCAAATGGAGAATTTCGAGTGCTCGTGAGTACTCGATTGCCATCACATTATTCAGTGCAAGGTGCAGAATTATTTGCGTTGATACTCGCAGTCGAGAATCACACAGACCAGGAAGTGACAGTGTACAGCGACTCCACCTATGGGTCGTCGACAGTGCACGCAGGATTAGCACGCTGGAAAAGGAGGGGCTACCTCTGAGCGGACGGCACGCCAGTGCAGCACGCAGCCTTATTGGACAGGCTTAATAAGGCACTATAACTCCCAGTGGGCATTGCAGTCGTTAAATGCGCAGCTCACACGAAAGGGACAGATTTTATCTCGCGCAGAAATCAAGCAGCAGATGCTGAAGCCACGCGCATAGAAAATAGAGATATAGGAATGATGAATGTTCAAACCATAGACGTGAATGAAAGAATGACTGTGATGATAAACGTGGATGAGGGATACAATCATATGCCTAAAACACAGATAGTGGAGCTCCAAGGAGAGGCACCACAAGAGGAAAATAACTTGTGGAAACTAATAGGGTGTTCTTTAAAGCCCTCTGAAGCATTGTGGCGACAAGACAGCACTGGTAAACCAGTAATGCCTGTAGCCTTACTAAGGGTAGCTCTAGAACAGTTACACTACCCAGCGCATACAACTAGGGAGAATCTTGCTGTAACCATTGCTGAGGATTGGTTCGTACCGAACCTAATGGAACATGTTGCATTCTTTATGGTAAATTCTATTATTTGCCAGCAACTCATGGCTGGGCATACACTGCATATAGTGAGGGGGGTCATCCCAAGACCCAATGGCCCTTTTCAGCACTTGCACATCGACTATGTCGACTTGATTCAAGTTTGTAATGGATATAGATACCTGTTAGTCGTGTGTCATTTCTCCAGATGGATAGGGGCAGGTCCATGTACGCAATCAGACTCTACCCGTGCAGCCAAGTTCTTGGTGCGTGAAGTGTTTCCTAGATGGGGAGTGTGTGACGTAATGAGATCAGATAATGGACCTCACTTTGTTAATACAGTTTTTTTGAGCAGATCACCTCGCTGATTGGTATAAAACACAGGTTTTCTTCGGCTTATCATCTGCAAGGGTATGGTATCTGTGAAAAGCTCAACAGCCTGTTAAAAGAAAGAATAGCTAAGTTGAAGCTTACTTTGAAAAAAGGGTGGTTGCACTACCTGCCACTGGCATTGTATGCATTGAGGAACCAACCAGTTTCTGACCACCATTTTACGCCGCACGAGATTGTGACGGGCAGACGGGCAGACAAATGAGAATGCTTTTAATGCATTCATTCTGAGTTCGAAGTGATGCTCAACCAGCGTCAGAAGTGTTAGGACTTGAATTGCAAAATTACTTTAACTGTTTAACGTCTAGTTTTTCTGTGATTTCAGGACAGTTGCAGAGATGAGGGTGTTACGCTGTACAGAACACAGAAGGAGATGCTTCAACATTCTACATATAAGAATCTACCCCAGGAGACAAAATCTTGATCTGCAATCACACAAGGAAGAAGTGGGACGAGCCCCGCTTTCATGGTCCTTTCATTGTCGAGGATGTTGCGCCATCTGCTGTCAAAGTGCAAGGTAGGCGAGCTTGGATCTTCCTGGGAGACATCAAAATTTATGTCGGAGAGATGCCTCTGCTTACACCCCACCGCAAAGAAGGTACAAACATCGGGGAAGAACCGCAGCACGTGCAGACGAGATCCATGATGAGGAAGAAGGACGCATAAGCCGACAAGTGGAAAGCCTGAAGAACTTTTAGTGGACTGTGGCTTAATTTGGACACTACCTTTTCAACTATAAATAAAAGGGTAAAAGGACACATTCGAACACTCTGTGCATCCTAGTTGCAGAGTAAAAGAAGATTTGCATTCTTGAAAAGCCACAGTAGGTTATTGACTTTGGACTGAGGCACACTTTAGACTTGTTAAAAATAAGGATATGCCAAACTTTGATCGTGGACACAGCAATTGGAAAAAGATAAAGTATCCTGATTCCTTCTATACAGAGCTCTTGTTCGGTGTTACTCATGGTGTTACCCAGTGATGACCGTTCTGGGCATATACTTACGTATTTTGAGTTGGTGTAACGTTCGTATCCGTCAGTGGTAGGGAGAACGTGCTGCATTCCAGATTTTATTGGTAATACTGACAACGAAAAGATCATTAGAAGATTGCTCATAATCATCACTGAAGAGTTTTTGAAGTTGCCTGAGTTCAGTGAGGAAAACTCTATGCCCCTATCACCCTATGCAGCACATAGACTGGTCAGTGTGGTGTTCTTTCATTTAATTGAAGACTACCCGCATCATGTTGGAAGACACACTGATGTGGTGACATTTCTTAGAGACCCAAGAAATACTACACATTTGAATGTGATCCTGGAAGGTATCATCATCCAGGTGGCAATCTATTCTGAAAGAAATCACAGAGCTGTGTAGAAACTTTCCTCCGAGGGACAGATCGAGGAAGTGATTAAAACATAAATGCTGGCAGGGAAGCTACAATGTCATCTGGACTGAAGCAGATCCGAGGCATCGATTGGGAACTGGTTAATGAAGCAGAATTTATAGAAGCTCACAGAAATCATCTTTTTCACGATAAAGGAACATTTGCACTATGACTGGTAGAGAAATTGGGTCCAGAAAGCAGCTAATTGATCGAGGACGTATGCTGAAGAAGACAATAAGCTTTCAGAAGTAATCTAAAAATACAGTGTCGTTAAAAAAAGTGTTTTTCCTTCCTTAGCATCAAATGATCGAGATGGGTAATCAAAGCAGTAACTTTGTGTTGCCCCAAGAGGACAGACGAGCAAATTGTCCCAGAAGCAGATGCTGTAAGATCACCTTTCACTGCATTGTTTATACATGTATTGTGTTCATACTCATATTGCTGTCACTGAGAGTTAGAAATGCTTTCTAATATAGGAGCACATGATGCAACGATACCTGTACATGTTTCTGAGCAGAAGGAAAAGGTAAACGTGGCAACTACAAAACAAACCAGACCATTCATAATCATTCCCATCCCTAGAAAAAATTGACAGATACCTGAGATTGAAATGGATGTTATTAGTAATACATCACACACAGCACTTGTTTCAAACACTACTTTTGAATGGAGGAGACAGGGTCGGCGAAACAGGCAAAATAAAGGGCTGACAAAAGTTAGGCCCACACAGATAATGCATGCAGACACACCTGGTCCAGTGACAAGAAGCTCAAGCACAAGTCCCACAGAAAAGTCAAGTGCAGAGATGATAGCATAATCTATATGGCCGGTCTTAGCCATTGCAAGGAAAAGACAGAGGGATAAATAAAGACTTGCTGAACTTTCTTCTACAAAGGGAACCCGGATGGATGTTCCTGCAAATCGACCAGCCAGAAGAAGTTATACCGATGTATTCAGAGATGTGGTTATAGAAACTTACATGAATACTTTGAGAATTAAAAGAAGCACCCAAGAAGACAATTATGAACTAAATGATTATGTAGACAGCACAGCACACTTGGGAAACAACATATGGTTCCAACGCATGAAAGAAGTTGGAAGAAGGACATAAGATGAAGACTGCTTCGTATGTGCACTCCTGTCATACAGCATGGGGAAGTCAAAGATCTTCATTGCAATTGAAATTGATGTCCAAACAGCTCATTGCCATTCGCACATAGCACTTTGTAAAACAAGAGGTCAGTTTATGGGAAGTGATGCTTCTCTTAAATAGGCAACTAAAAAGACAGATCCAGATGAAGATGACTACATACAAGATATAAAGACAAGAAATAGAGCCCATACAAGAAATCATGTCATCAGATATGAGAAACCAGGAGTGAAAGGAGCTGGCATTAGATGGGAAGTGAACAAAAAACTTGATGTCAAAGGATAATATATTTGTTTTGATATTTTCTTTTGATCGTGCTCATACACAAGTGTTTCAGAGCGCGAAAATCAGCAGAAGAAGCTCGCAGATGGAAGAATAGAGGACAAATGCAAATTTGGGGAACAGTACTGTCACCAGACGGATGGGAAAAAGGAGTGGTGATCTGCAGAGCATGGATGATTGTTGGATACTACAAAGAAACAATTGAGAATGTACACATTTTATGCAAGCCATTATGGCCAAGACTTGCTAAACTACTGACATGGGTAGAAGACAGAGGAGGACCATTGCAGATAGTACCTTTAGAAAGTTCTAAGTTTTGCTTCAGGAACAATGGTACAAGGAAAATGGGTGAAAATCAGAACTGTGGACGAGTATTCGATGCACTAGGAATGCTGCATGGAACAGCAGTAATCCTGGATCACTATTGGGTTTGTGGATCAAAAGCCTACATTAGACGGTCTAAAGATTGGGGAGGAATTTGCACATTGGTGAATGTCCATGTTCCTGCATTGGTCATTCCTAAAGGTGACCTGAACATTGATAGTTTTCCAAAAGCATATGCTCATCTAAGAAAGAAGAGATCTATGGAACTGGTAGCTCGAACTAAGAGAGAGAACTACTTCTCTTCTAGATCAATAGAAGCCTTCGATGCTATTCCGTATGAAAATAGGCTGTTCAGCCAGACCTCATCAGTATTTACGATTATCTTTATGCCAAGAATCCAGGTTGGAGCAAATACCAAGTGGTTACAAATCACCAGATGGAAATTGCTGCAGACAATTAACAGAACTATAAAAAGATTCAATGCAATCAGAGAAGAACTGAGAGCTGTAAGACTAATGGCTCTCCAGAACATATATGTCCTGGACATGATTACAGCCATGGATGGAGGTGTTTGTGCCAAAATCGGAGAATCATGTTGAACATTTATACCTTCTCACGATGACGAGAATGGAACTTTGACAGAGGCCATAGACATGCTGACGAAACTCCATGGCCAGATGATTGAAGAAGTTGAAGACATTGCTGATGACAGTTGGATTGGATCACTCTTCTCATGGGTTCCACAATGGATGGCAGATATGTTAAAATTTCTTGGAGCTTTGCTAGTATTAGTGATGCTTGGATTTTGTGTGACCAAGATAATAATCTCACAATGTAAGAAAACAGCAAAGAAGGCCATAGGGATGAAGATCGTGATTGATGTTGAACCAGCATGGAAGCCTAAAGACTTGATTGATGAAATCAGAGACTTTGTGAAGTCTAGTATCCATGTACCCGAGGGAACAAAGTTCTTGTATCCAAAGGATCACAGGAAATATGTGGGAAGATGGATCTATTGCAGCCCAAGTGGACAGTGCACGCTCATGACATGGAACAAGGATGAGCATGTGAAATCAGCTGGATGTCTGAAGGGAGTCATAAAAATATGGGTCCCTAAGAGGCACTTTTTCAGACCAGGATGTCTAGGAATTGAAGACGATGGGAAAGTGGTCGATAAATCACCCAGAGGGGGGACTGTAGAGTAGGAGCCAACTACCCCCATTCCACCTGCCCCGCCTAAATTACCTGAAAAGTATTAACCAAAGTATGTGACATATACAACAAAAGCAGGAAGAAGAGCAATGACTCTGTGCACTACCCATAAGAATACCCATACCTAAGAGAATATGGGAAGTAAAGTACCCATTAAGGAAACCATACCTACATTCAAGACAATATGATGGCCATTTGAATGCGATTCCTGATGAAACAAAGAAACTGAATGACCAGGATGAATGGTGACATCATACGAAACTGAATCGACTCCATATAGAAGATAACCAGACCAGAGAGGCAGAAGAACAAAGAAGTCCCAAGGATAAGTGACATCTTGGGATCAAGATGAAGAGCGATATGCCATAAGCAAGAAAAATATACTTAGTTAAGTTTAAACATGTACAGATGCAATAAAACGCAAGCAGAAAAACAATCACGAAGCTAGCCAAATGCTTATAGTGAATAGTTTGTGGCAAGCGCCAACATATATATATATATATATATATATATATACCTCATAGATACATATGGATTGAATAAAGAATGAATGTCCCACTACGTATATAGCAGTCTTGAGCAACGAGGAAGGCCTCAAATTCAGTGTCGCAGTTACAAAAGCAATTGAATAAAACAGAATATATTTCAGCTAAGGAGTTAGATGAGCCAAGAGAGCCAAGGTCTTATCAGAGCTAGAATTGGCTTACATTGGATACAATTAATGTGAAAGAAAAGAAGCTCCTGTCCATAAAGGTCAAATGAAAACAAAAGACGTCAGAGGACTATTGGAGAATGAAATCAAATACAAGAAAGGTTACTCACCGCTAGTTGAACAGGTCGGGGCGTTGCTCGACCTTTGGACACTAGGGTAGAGGGAGCAGCTCCGGTAAGCCTTCAGTCGAAGCTGGTATGTTCAAGATATTGAACTCTCCAGAACCAGACCTCCTCAACCTGAGGAGCTCTTTAATGCAACACACCCCTTTGTTGTTAGAGTTAATACAAGCAAAGGAATTGGTTACCCAAACAAGCTGGGATACCCACACCGCAATACCAAGCTGTGGAAAAAAGGAAACACTGTTACAAGGCAATGATTGGGTAACACAACACAAGTACGGTGTTTACAAGAGAGAACAATACCTGAAAGGGACGCTTGATAAGGCTTGGTAAAGGTATCAAGAAGAGTAGTCGAGAGGCAACTACTAAGAAAGAGAAAAAGAAAAAAAAATGTTGGGTTAACCTTAATTATGCCCGTACAGAATCCCAGAATGTACAGAATATAGTTGAACAGCTTACCCTAATAGGAGAGAGTTAGAGATAGGAAAATCTACGTCAGGATAAAATAAAAAATAGGTAATTAGTATGGGATACTACCCCGAACGGCATGAGGGGCGCAACTAGGTCCGGGATGGTGCACTGGTTCAGGATAGCGTTCAGGTGCACAGTAATCACTTATGATGTTGAAGTATTCCAGTTAAATTGATCCAAAGGAAAGCAGGGCAGGTACAGTAACTCGAATCTCAATCCTGAGAAAAATGCCCAAGCCAAGAATATACAACAGTACTGACAAAGGAGATAGATAAAGAAAGAACAGTCTTACTTTAGGGATGAAAGGCAGCAGTTCTTCTTAGGCAGCTATGAAACGTGATGAATAGAGATTTCTGGGTGGCTGGGAGTTCACAGCACCGCTTGCGCAAGGCTGGAGGGTCTGTGCGGCTGGGTGTTCACAGCACCGCTTGCACAAGGCTGGAAGGGATTGCAGTGATAAGGAAATACACTGCGGAGCCAGCGGAAGGTAAGTGTAGAATGGGGCCCGCAGGCAAGGGGTTCGGCAGACGGACGATCCACTGTCGAAGAAGCCGAGTCGACAAATCCAAGAGACAGGCAAAGAAGGGTCAATGAAGGAAATCCAAGGTCAATATACAGATCAGCACAAGGTAAGTAAGTCCGGTAAAGTAACGCTAATTAGAAGCAGCGTTCTGGTCTCCGCGGGCTTCTTTTGAACATCTCTTAGGTGTAGGGGGGCGGAGCCTATCCCGCAGTAAACGTGACAGTGAAGTCACATGACTTCCACGGAATCGGGACTGTGAGAATGGGAGTCCCCGTCTCCATGGTAACCTCCAGCGTTGCCATACGGCGGACGCACCGAGGCGAGGGGATTTTGTAACAGTATCCACCCGCAAAGGCCACGGCAACCCCCTGGCAGCATGGAAATCTCACAGCAGGGCAGGTGAGTGCAGGTTTGACAGGGGTTCCCAAGTGCGATCCTCCGGACCATAGCCTTTCTAATCTACTAGATAGAACACAGAACCCCTAGAAACTTTCACGTCCAGGATGGCGGAGACCTCATACTCTTCCTCCCCATCAATCAGCACAGGGGCAGGACGATCAGGCTGATGCGTACCCTTGAGGCAAGGCTTAATCAAAGCCACATGGAAAACAGGATGGATTTTCCAAGCTGCCGGTAACGACAAGTGCACAGCGACTGGATTAATCACTTTTGTGACGACATAGGGTCCCACATATTTGGGTAGAAGAGACCTCTTACCAGGCAGTTTCAAATTACGGGTAGAAAGCCAGACCTTCATGCCCGGGTAATAGGCAGGAGCAGGTTTACGATGGGCATCGGCCGATTTCTTGGCTGAAACTTGTGAACGTAGGAGATGCAATCGAACATCCCAATGCAACTGGTCCATATCCCTGACACTAGCCATTGCTGCTGGATTATCCATAGGTAAAGATGGATCCAATGGTAGAGAACGAGGGTGAAAACCAAAAAGGGCGAAGAATGGAGAAACACCTGTGGCGGAATGAAGAGAATTGTTATAAGCGAATTGAGCCAATGGTAAAGGAGATAACCAAGAGAACTGGAACTGGAGGCAAAGACATCTCAAATACTGCTCCATAGTGGCATTGAGCCGTTCCGTCTGTCCGTCTGTTTGAGGGTGGAAGGCAGAGGAAAACAGATCGTCAATCAGTAAGGAAGATGTAAGCGCTCTCCAAAAGCGCTAAGTAAATTGGGAACCTCTGTCCGACACCATGATCGAAGGCAGACCGAAATGTTGAAAAATGTGTATGCGTACCAGGTCAGCTAATAAGGGGGCCGTAGGCAGACTGGAACATGGAACAAAAATGGCATACTTTGTGAAATAGTCAATAATGACCAAGATAGTGTTTTTATCCTTAATGGAAGGAAGTTCAACCACAAAGTCCATGGACACCATTTGCCATGGTTTGTATGGCACTGGTAGCGGCTGTAATAGTCCCATGGGTTTAGTCCTAGATGTCTTACATTGAGCACATACCGCACAAGTTGACAAATAATCCATGATGTCTCTGGACATCGAAGACCACCAGGACCATCGGCGAAGAGATTCCAAGGTCTTCTGATGACCCGGATGTTCCGCGACAACTGAATCATGGGCCCATTGCAACGTATGAAGCCGTGCAGGACCATGGGGCACGTAGACGCGTCCCTGAATGAAAGGAAGACCTCCCTGAATGTCCAGATTGAGAGAAGAGACATCAGACGGATTAGCAATAACCCAGTCCTCGACGATGGAGCGTAAAGTAGGCTGGACAGTACAACCACAGACCATATTATCAGCAAGTAAGGGAACAGAAACCCTCGGAGTCCGATGATCCCCTGATGATTGTCTGGATAATGCGTCTGCAGGAACATGCAATCTTACAGGGCGATAGGTTATGAAGAACTGGAACTGGGAAAAGAAAAGATGCCACCGAGCCTGTCGGGCGGTAAGACATTTCATTGTCTTGAATGCCAGAAAACTTCTGTGATCCGAATATACAGTGACTACATGCCTGTCGCCCAGGAGATGGTGTCGCCATTCCATAAAGGCCTCTTTAATGGCAAGCAGTTCCCGTTCAGTAATGGGATAATTACATTCATAGGTTGTAGGTTTTCTGGAAAAAAAAGCAACCGGGTGTATCTCTCCTGTTTGAGCGCATGTTTGCGAAAGGAAAGCACCCCCAGCGTACCCCGAGGCGTCAGCTTCCATGAAGAAAGGATTTTCTGGGTTGGGATGCTGTAATAGCGGAGCTGAAGTAAAAGCCTCCTTCAATGAATCAAAAGCTGATTGAGCAGTATCATTCCAAGTAAAGCGGACTTTTGAGCTAGTCAGAGCCATAAGGGGAGCCGCAATAGCTGAGAAGGAATGAATAAAGCAGAAATAAAAGTTAGCAAACCCCAAAAATGATTGCAGAGCTTTGACTGCAGAGGGGATAGGGCATTCTAGGACGGCCCTGACCTTGGATTTGCTCATTTGTATGCCCTGGTTCGTAATATTGTATCCTAGGAACTCCACTTCATTAGAATGAAACACGCATTTTTCGGCTTTTGCATAGAGATGGTTGTCGTGAAGCTGCTGGAGAACAATAGAGACATGATTGACGTGTTCGGCCATTGAAGTTGATAAATAAGAATATCATCGAGGTATACCACGACAAATTGGTCTTGTATGTCATGAAAGACATTGTTCATGAAAGCTTGAAAGGTGGCAGGCGCATTGCAGAGTCCGAAGGGCATCACTAAGTACTCAAAAAGGCCGAAACGAGTCTTGAAGGCAGTTTTCCACTCGTCTCCGGCTTTAATGCGAACGAGATTGTAAGCCCCTCTAAGATCTAGTTTGGTGAATATACTAGATTTGCCCAATCGGTCGATAATAGTTGATATCAGAGGCAAGGGGTATTGGTTCTTGACTGTCACTTTGTTGAGTGCTCTGTAATCAATACAGGGGCGCAGATCCCCTTCTTTTTTAGGGACGAAAAACAATGGTGATGCGGCCGGGGATTTGGAAGGCTGAATGAACCCGGTAGAAAGAGCTTTATCCAAATATTCCTTTAGAACCTGATCCTCCTAAAGGGACAGTGAATAAACACGAACCGACGGAATCTTTGCTCCAGGTATCAAGTCTATCGGGCAATTATATATATGATGTGGTGGCAAGGTTTCAGCCATACCCTTATCGAATACATCGTGAAATCGTGTATATTCAGGAGGTACCGAATTAGTCGATGTCCCAGTAATTGCCCCAATACAGGAAGACAGTCCTGACAGAACTGGACTAGGTTTTTCGTCCACGACTCCCAAGGAAGACAAGCAGGTACTGTTGCAAAATGTAGAAGGGAATTGAACCAGACCCATAGTCCAGTCGATCAAAGGGTTGTGCAATTTGAACCAAGGAATGCCCAAGATCACTTTATAGGCAGGGGCTTGAATTACATCAAAAACAATGTCCTCAGTATGTCCCTCGGTTGTGGTCATGGTAATAGAAGTAGTTTGTTGAGTCACAAGTCCAGAAACTAGGGCTGACCCATCAACAGCGCTTACATTCTCGGGGTGCAGTTTCTCCACCAACACAATACCATTTATAGCGGCAAAATGGTGGTCTATATAATTCCCGGTGGCCCCGGAATCAGTTACCACAGAGACTGGAAATGAAGTCCTCAAACTCCCAGAAAAGGTAATCGGTAAATGGAATAATGTGGTTTGTTTTTGACATGAGGAGTCCAAAGCTGTATTTCCCGATGTAAGGACTCTATTTACTGTCAGGATTTGGCGTTTCCCGCCTTCTTCTTTGGCTTTTTTGGGAATTCGGGTAATAAATGCTCCGAGGAACCGCAATACATGCACAAATTGTGGCTACGACGATATTCACGTTGTGATGGGGTCAACGGCCCCCGGACCGCCCCTATCTGCATAGGTTCTGGGGTGGGGACACCAGCCGTTGGAAGGTCAGGAACAGACAGCGGTACATTGGGTCGCTTCTCTCCTTTACATTCTGCTTGTCGAGCGTCGATTTGGAGAACCATATCCAAAAGCTCGCTAAAAACTGTGGGAACTACAGGAACCATTGAAAGAGTGTCTTTTAGTTCCTCAGAAAGGCCTTGATAAAAGACAGCCGATTTTTTCTCTTCCGGCCAATCGGTTTCAGCCGCTAACTGATTGAACCGTGCCAAATAAGAGAGCAAGGGAGTAGATCCCTGCCGTAACTTGAGCAGCTCTAGGTCGGAAGCCTGTGAGGTATACCTTGTATCAAAGACCCGGCTCATGGTGGCCCAGAGTGCATCACAGTTGTACAGCACATGGCTGTTTGATTCCAGGAGGGGATTTGCCCAGGCTGCGGCTGTGCCCCCTAAATGAGACAAGATAAATGCTGCCTTAGTGGTAGATTTTGGAAAGGAAGTAGGGCGACACAGAAAATGCAATTTGCATTGATTGACAAAGGTTCTGTAGTGTTTTGGATCCACCAAGAACCGTTCCGGCAGAGCCAAAGGGAACTGAGCAGAGAGCACGATAGAGGGGGTTTTCTGGGCTGCTGTAGAAAAAGCTGCACTAGGAGCAGATGCAGCCGCAGCTTCCCCCTGCATGGGTGGAACAGTGATCACGGACTGTATTTCATTAATCCGCTGTTGAAACTTGCTTTTCATGGAAGACATTTCCATCCTTAATTCCGCAAGATGACGGAGGATCTCTGCCATGGACTCGGAGGGTTCCATCATTGTGGCTTCTAATTCTGTTACTCACCGCTAGTTGAACAGGTCGGGGTGTTGCTCGATCTTTGGACACTAGCGTTGAGGGAGCAGCTCCGGTAAGCCTTCAGTCTAAGCTGGTATGTTCAAGATATTGAACTCTCCAGAACCAGACCTCCTCAACCTGAGGAGCTCTTTAATGCAACACACCCCTTTGTTGTTAGAGTTAATACAAGCAAAGGAATTGGTTACCCAAAAGAGCGGGGATACCCACACTGCTATACCAAGCTGTGGAAAAAAGGAAACACTGTTACAAGGCAATGATTGGGTAACACAACACAAGTACGGTGTTTGCAAGAGAGAACAATACCTGAAAGAGACGCTTGATAAGGCTTGGTAACGGTATCAAGAAGAGTAGTCAAGAGGCAACTACTAAGAAAGAGAAAAAGAAAGAAAATGTTGGGTTAACCTTAATTATGCCCGTGCAGAATCCCAGAATGTACAGAATATAGTTGGACAGTTTACCCTAATAGGAGAGAGTTAGAGATAGGAAAATCAACGTCAGGATAAAATAAAAAATAGGTAATTAGTATGGGATACTACCCCGAACGGCACGAGGGGCGTAACTAGGTCCGGGATGGTGCACTGGTTCAGGATAGCGTTCAGGTGCACAGTAATCACTTATGATGTTGAAGTATTCCAGTTAAGTTGATCCAAAGGAAAGCAGGGCAGGCACAGTAACTTGAATCTCAATCCTGAGAAAAATGCCCAAGCCAAGAATATACAACAGTACTGACAAAGGAGATAGATAAAGAAAGAACAGTCTTACTTTAGGGATGAAAGGCAGCAGTTCTTCTTAGGCAGCTATGAAACGTGATGAATAGAGATTTCTGGGCGGCTGGGAGTTCACAGCGCCGCTTGCGCAAGGCTGGAGGGTCTGGACAGCTGGGAGTTCACAGCACCGCTTGCACAAGGCTGGAAGGGATTGCAGTGATAAGGAAATACACTGCGGAGCCAGCGGAAGGTAAGTGTAGAATGGGGCCCGGAGGCAAGGGGTTCTGCAGACGGACGAGACCACTGTCGAAGAAGCCGAGTCGACAAATCCAAATGACAGGCAAAGAAGGGTCGATGAAGGAAATCCAAGGTCAATATACAGATCAGCACAAGGTAAGTAAGTCTGGTAAAGTAACGCTAATTAGAAGCAGCGTTCTGGTCTCCACAGGCTTCTTTTGAACACCTCTTAGGTGTAGGGGGGCGGAGCCTATCCCGCCGTAAACGTGACAGTGAAGTCACATGACTTCCATGGAATCGGGACTGTGAGAATGGGAGTCCCCGTCTCCATGGTAACCTCCAGCGTTGCCATACGGCGGAGGCACCGAGGCGAGGGGATTTCGTAACAAGAAAAGGCTCAAATCGTGGTGTCCAGTCACGTGATGGGAAAAAGTTGGATGCAGGAGAAGATCACACCTACGCACGAAAGCCAGACAGTACCCATACTCCTTAAAACATCCCAGAGAACAGTACAGACTCAAGGCCATCTTCAAACACTAATTGACACTGAATCATTGAGGTGATGATGGAGTGTACTTTTAATTGGTGGGAAGCTGGTATCAAGACAAGCTCACCCACTCCTGGTTGATCAGTCTGCATGCTACTCACATAGGTGTAAGTTACTGACGGGGTTAGCAGCCAACCAATTGTAGAGGACCACGTAGTTGGGGGTCCTATAGTTTGTGTAGCCAATGGGACGTCGTACATTTAGTGACGTTCATAGTGGCCATTTTGAAGGAAGGGCTTAGTTGTCCTATATAATAACTAAGCATAGGTATTATATCTTTATATAGTAACATTTCTCTTTGTTACTCTATACAGATATAATACCTATGCTTAGTTATTCACTTAGAACCAATCCCGCTTCCCGATAGGTTTTATTAATTTGCCACATAGGATGACATTGGTAATGACGCAGGTCAGCACCTCAGCTATGACCAATTTTGGGTTTAAGAACCCAGCTTTTTTATGAAATGTTTGAGAGTTGAGTATCGAACGATTGCTGATGTTTGTTGTACTCCATGTTTTAGTTACTTGCATTAAAACAGACAAACATTTGCAAGCTATTTTTGTCATCTGAATTATTGATGTTTGATTAAAATCTGCATCCCCATCCATCTCCAGGGTATTGCTATTAATCTTAAAGGGCTGGAAGTCTCCAGTTCACACTTTATAACCCTTCTCCGGAAGCAGGGTGAGGAACGTTATTGAGTCTCCTCGATACTGCTCCTCTGAAGAGGTGCAGACTAATAAATCATCCACGCACTGAATTACCATACTGGACACATGTAAATTCCCCAAATCCATCTGAACCACCTTGTCAGAAATACTTGAGATTCGCAGTGCCCCTGGGGCAACCTTGTGTGTTAGAATCTATGACCACGATACGTAAATGCAGTGAGGTACTGAGAGTCAGCGTATAATGGAACCGAATTTGGTTTTTAAAAAAATCAATTACCATGAAGTGGGTTGACCCAATAAAGATGTTACAAAGAATGGTGGCAGGGTTCGGTACCACTGAAAATTCTGCCTCAAAAATATTATTGATGGGGCGCTAATCCTCGACCATCCTCCAACTGGACCCCTTCGCCTTCTTCACAGGATAGATTGTCGTATTGCATGGGGACAAAGAGTGTTGTATTATGCCTTGCTTTAACAATGGCATAATGCTCTCACAAATTCCTTTGTCTGCCTCCTTGTATATGGGGTACTGCTTAACCTGTGGTAATTTCACATCGGGTTTCAATTTTCTCCTCACTGCCCCAACACCTTTTAGCAGCCCCACATCATGAGGATTGCTGGTCCACAAATGGTCCGGCACTTTTCCCAAATCCTCCTTCAAAATGACCATGTATCCTTAATGATGAGCATGGTCTGTGATATTTCCCTTTGCTCTATTGCTATCAGGCAAGACACCCCCATTTCAAAGACCATCTCTCCTGTGTCTTCAGTGTGGACAATTGCTCGTCATGCATGTCCCTTAGCGATAAGGTCAGATCGATGCACAGAACTGCATGTCACTCTCTGCCTCCCTCATCTGTGCATGAGAGTACCACCCTGTTATTTTTAATCACTTCAGCCTCCGAGAGAATTGTAACAATGGTGCCTGGTGTTACTTCCTGTGAAAGGTACAGTGAGCAAAAAGTGTGTGCTGCAAACTCTCATCTCAGAACAGGTTATCATGCCATGTTCTTTCTGGAGAGGAGCGCCTGCTACCTTTTTTGAAATATTTGCAAGGAACTTGGGGTTGGTCACCCTAAGTTACCTGGGGGCAACCAGACATGGTCTCCCTGCTCACTGTGCTCAGAGAGGCACAGGTTCACCTCATTGATGAGGCCCAACAAGGCTGAAACATATATATGGGGTTGCTGTTGGTACTCTTATTCAGAGAGGAATTGCCATAGCATTTCGGTGCTGGACTGCCCATGTGGGCGGGACAAAGACTGATGTGCAAATGGATATTTCCCATCTGTGAAAGGTACAGTGAGCAAAAAGCGTGTGCTGTAAACTCTCATCTCAGAACAGGTTATCATGCCATGTTCTTTCTGGAGAGGAGCGCCTGCTACCTTTTTTGAAATATTTGCAAGGAACTTGGGGTTGGTCACCCTAAGTTACCTGGGGGCAACCAGACGTGGTCTCCCTGCTCACTGTGCTCAGAAAGGCACAGCTTCACCTCATTGATGAGGCCCAACAAGGCTGAAACATGTATATGGGGTTGCTGTTGGTACTCTTGTTCAGAGAGGAATTGCCGTAGCATTTCGGTGCTGGACTGCCCATGTGGGCGGGACAAAGACTAATGTGCAAATGGATATTTCCCATCTGTGAAAGGTACAGTGAGAAAAAGGCGTGTGCTGCAAACTCTCATCTCAGAACAGGTTATCATGCCATGTTCTTTCTGGAGAGGAGCGCCTGCTACCTTTTTGGAAATATTTGCAAGGAAATTGGGGTTGGTCACCCTAAGTTACCTGGGGACAACCAGACGTGGTCTCCCTGCTCACTGTGCTCAGAGAGGCACAGCTTCACCTCACTGATGAGGCCCAACATGGCTGAAACACGTGTATGGGGTTGCTGTTGGTACTCTTGTTCAGAGAGGAATTGCCATAGCATTTCGGTGCTGGACTGCCCATGTGGGTGGGACAAAGACTGATGTGCAAATGGATATTTCCCATCTGTGAAAGGTTCAGTGAGAAAAAAGCGTGTGCTGCAAACTCTCATCTCAGAACAGGTTATCATGCCATGTTCTTTCTGGAGAGGAGGGCTTGCTACCTTTTTTGAAATAACTACATTAACTACACCGTATGACCATGCTTAGACTTCATTAGACTTCATGAGATCAGGTTTCACCCTTGTTTAGGGATTCCACAAGGTTTCCCTCAACGCAGGATGACTCAGCGCCTAGTTTGCATGCTCAGACTCCTGCTAAAGTAGTCGAACTTCAAATAAACACCCTAAACAAAGCATGCTCCCTTGATTCTGTCCAGATTACCACCTGACACCACAAGCAGGCATCTGTCCCCCCGGCAACAATCTTGGGGGTAATTCAAGTTCCTGCACTCCTAAACCAATAAAGGAGCTGGGAGGAAAAAGCCGTCCACATCCAGCTGAAAGATCATCCACCAAAAATCCACAACAACACTAAAACAGTTGTCAGCCGGAATTTTAAAAGTGTGCACACCCAAGAAAAACAAACTTGCTTGGATTCAATCATGGCGTGTTCAACAGTCATAGATTCAGCAGAATCATTGCTGACCACCTTCTTGGAGATGTTAGATAAAACAGCCCCCTTTGACGAAGGCTGGTCAGGGAAAACGTCAGGCATCAAAAATGGGTTACGCCATAGCTCATCAGCCAAAAAAGGTGAAAAACGTAAACCTGAAACCCGGTGGCTAAAATGTCCATCTGAGGAAAATAGAACCACCTACTATCACTCAGATCAGTGAGTCCACAAGCTGTACAGGAAAACATTTTGAGATCCTAAAATCATTTGAAAAATCCAAGGCACTTTTAACACCTGTTCCAGGGCTGCTTAACAGTTCAGGCCGCTTTCGAAAGCAAAAGTAACAAAAGCAAGAGATACAATTAAAAACTCATCCCGACCAAGGACTCACTGGTTTCAGATCCTATGGTCCATAAACAGCTTGCTTTTACAGTTTCCCTGATTTCAGTCGCGGACATGCAGAGTATGTTGTCCTCCATGTGACCTACATCCTGCCCTAAAAATATCCTCTTGCCCATTCTAATCTTGGAGCAAAAGGAACTGTTTGCACCATTCCTTACCAGATTAGTGAACTATTCTTTCAAAGACAGTTCGGTTCTGGATTTAATTAAGGCGGTTACAGTCACCCCACTCTCCAAGAAGCCTGGATTGAATCCTAAAGACCCAAACAACCTCAGGCCCATTACAAACTGTAATTCTCTTCTTAGGATTCTTGACAAATTTGCCTCATCCCAACTCCAATCCTTTGTGGAACTGAATGGCATCCTCTATAATAGGCAATCGGGTTTACGGCCAGCATGTAGCAAGACAGCACTTGTTGATCTCCAGTCTCATACGTTAAAAATCATGGATGGAGGAAAAGCCGGGATTCTGACTTTACTCTACTTGTCAGCGGCTTTTGATTTACTTGATCACAACCATCTACTACACACTCTAGGTCATCTGGGAAATTTCTCTAAAGAAGCCGTTGGATGCTTCCATTCCTTTCTATCAAACCGAGAGTCCAGAATCCAGTGGGGATCAGCCACCTCTCCAGTGGCCCCCATCAAGTGTGGAGTACCCCGGGGTGCGTGCCTATCTCCTGTTCTGTTTAACCTGTATATACAGCCTCTCTGCTCGCTCCTTGAGGACTCAGGTGTATTCTTTAGAAACTACGCTGACGACACCCAGCTAGTACTTGAAGTCAGCTGTGATTACGCCCAAGACTGCCAAGCTCATTAGCACCTATCATGAATTCAAGTCTTGGATGTCCAGAAACTGCCTATGTCACAACAATAGCAAAACAGAGTTCCTTATCTTTGGCTCACGGCAGGCTTTGTCCAAACTGAGCTAAGATTATAAAAGCTTTCAAATCAGAAACAGCATCATTCCATTACAAAGCAAAGTAAGAACTCTGTGCATCCTGTTGGAGGCCTCCCTGAATGCAGATGCTCATGTCAACCAGGTTAGCCAGAACTGTAATTACCACCTTATACTGTTCAAAAACATCTGCCTCTATTTAACTGAAAAGAACTGCACAATCATCGCCCAAGCCACTATCCTTTCAAGGCTTGATTATTGTAACTCCTTATTAACTGGAGCCTCTCGCTCTAGTTTGAAAAAATGCCAAACTCTACAGAATGATGCCGTGCGCATCATCATGACAATCCTGGGAAGGGCCCACATCTCAGACTACAGGAGGGACCTCCATTGGCTCCCGGGACGGGAACGCATACACTTTAAAGTTGGCATCATGGTTCACCGGTGCCTATTCGGAACAGTTCCCTCGTACTTAAAATCTTTGATTCCCCCATTACACCCCCACCAGAGCACTGCGTTCCTCCAACTTGGCACAGGTGATTTGTCCTGGTTTCAAGCAATCAAACGGTCTGGGAAGATCATTCCCAGCTGACAACTTCTGGAACACACTGCCACTAGCGCTCACATTGGAACAAAATATGAAGTCCTTTCAAAAAGCATGTTTTCCATCCTAGAAGCACTCCTGATGGATCTGACATGTAAATACGAGGCCACGGCTGTGAATTTGGATGCTGTTTCGGATAAGTTTGACAAAATAGCACATCCCCTCAATGAACTCCTTTAAGCCTTCTATCCAGTAACAAGAGGTGTGGCTTCAAAAAGTAAAGAAGTCAAGAACATCCTCGACCTGTTACAAAAAGACTCGGTTGGAGCACAAGGTGTGAAGGGAGCAATTACAGAGGTGGAAATAACAACAGCAGTAGCTGCCGTAGCCATCAGCAAGACTGGCCCGCATCTTGGTACACACATCCCTGGAAAAGGGTCACTAAACAACCAGTGAGACAAGCTATGATCTATGAGCAAAAAGCTGATAAAAAAAATCATAACAACAAAAATAGGGGGCCTGGTGGCCAAGGTGAATCATGGTTCTAGAAAGGTCCCCAATGGTTGCACAGAATGTACAGACTGTGTAGCTATAATTGGGGTGAAGGAGACTGGGGAACATCAGAACCATAAACTCTCTAATGGTGCTACCAATTTAACATCAAGAATGGAGCTGATGGAAGCTGATGAGGTGACTCCTGGAGCCAGTCAGGTGCGTGCCAAGGCCCATCATAGGTGCCCTAGAGACGAGGCACAAGCAGACGCATCAAGGACCACGACTCTCACCACCCAGAGTGCTGCAGCTGTGGGTGGGACTAGGGATGATTCGATGTGCAACTTGGAAGGCTTATTTGAACGTATTCGAGTTGCAGAAAAGGGAGTGGTATCTGGTAATATGGCTAAGGTGGACTTGGGCTTTTGTGAAGGGAGACAGTTGGCCGCAAAACAACAGCCTCCACTAACTATGATGAAAGCCCTGCAGCTCAAGAGTTTATTCTGTGGGGGTAATAGCTTTTTTCTGAACCCGCTCGAGAGTCCTAGCCTTATTGCATGGTGTTCTGCCCCTTCGTCCTATACATAGGGGAGGCATTAGGATTGTGGACATGTGTGAAGATTCGGTCGATACTACATCCATTGTCCATTTATTTGATGAGAGCATTCTGCCCTATTTCATGTAATCTCAGGAGGTAATCCACAAATTGGGCTATGATTATTCTATTATTCACCTAGCAGGCACACTGGATTTAAGATACCCTAAGGATGTGGATGGGAATGTGCAACTACCATCTCAGCAGGGGTGGGCAGAAGATGGAGTATGAGGCTTGGCACCCAGATCGGGCAGCTTGGGGCACTTAACTAAAGGGCGACCTGAAGCTGTGAATCAGGGAAGTGTGGGAGATGAATCTCACTGGGCATGGCTGGAGTTTTTGGTAAAATTAAGGGGGGTGTCATACTCCTAGCCAGGGCCATGGGCCTATTCACCCTATGATGAGTTGGAATACCAGGGGCCATAACCATTTGTTTCAGGAAGATGGTCTTTTTAACTATCTGGACAGTCTTAACATGGTATTACTCCAGGAAACTTGGTTAATGGACCTGCTGGTGGTAGATGGCTGGAGCTTCATTTCAAGAGCCGCAAGCAAGGGCTCGCGTGGGCGTCCCAAAGGAGGGTTAGCATTGGGAGTGAAGCATCAGATGGGGATTGTGGCGAATCCTATACCAACCCCTAACATTCTTGCGGCCAGGGTGACTTTCATACAGAGTAAAGACATGTCTGACCCACAGGAGTTATTGTGGGTAAATGTTTATGTACCTCCTTATGTAAAGGAAGTTGCGGCCACTATGAGTGAAATGGAGGCTTTTATGTGTGGATTGGATCAGGTGGGACCAGTAATATTATGTGGAGATTTCAACACCTGGATTCCCCTGCCTACCTCAACAGGTTACTGATGACGTAGACCCCCTTATTCCTGTGGGATGGGTGGGAAGCCCTGATAGGGCCAGTCAATGGGGGATGGGCTGGGCCTGCTTACTATCCTCCTTTGGGTTTAGCGCTGTTAATGGTGCGTATCCATCTGATGACCCACCTAATTTCACCAGGTTGGGTAAAGGGGCTACCAGCACCTTGGATTACATGTTTGTTGCTTATCTCCCGCTATCGTGGAGGTTATGCGTGTTTTACAGTGTCCGGAGAGCGATCACTACCCAATTCTGCCACACTTAAGGTTGCAGGCAGTGTTTATATATGAAAGAGAGTCTGGCCAACTCAGCATTGATCCCGGATCACATGTAGCCACTTTATCCTGGATCGCACAGTGAGGCTAGCAAGCCTGATCCTGGAGACGTCCCGCATAGAGGCTGCAAGACCTGAGGGGCTGACTCCGGGACAGGTCATGTCTCAGTTTGAGGCTGACATGCAGGAGATACACAGTTGCGCTGTGAGGCCGATTAATGTTGCAAGCGGGACTGCCCTGGGGATCAAGCGTCATCATCATCACCATTACCACCAAATAATCAGGGCTGGTAAGAGAAAGGTGAGGTGGGAACTATGTATGATAGCAGCAACTGAGCCTGTGCCACTAGTTCATAGTGAGAAGGACGCAAAGGCCAAATCAGCCTATTGTTAATGACTAAAGCGACATAAATACATCATGGAATGTCGTAAATGGCGGGAGCTGGTGTTAACGACACAGAATAAAGGTAATACTGCATTCTGGCCGGGACTCTAATATCAGATATGTAAATGGAGTAACTGGGGCAGAATGGGTAAAACATATTGCACTGACCTTGGCGGGAGATGTGTCAACTCATATCAGGGGGCAGCAGGTGGAGAACAACTGGGTATATGAGCTAACCCGGGATGACATTGAGGTGGTCATTAGATCTTGCAAGCGTCCATGGCCCTGGGCCCTGATGGAATATGTAGTAATTTATCAAGGTAGAACCTTCCATCTGGGCCAGGACACTGCATACTCTCTTGATATTATTCCGTTGTTCAAAACTGGGTTTCGGAAGAAGTCTAGCACCAGCATCAATGCGTTGTCTTTAACCACTGTAATACAGCAATCATGAATGGTGAGTAATGTCCCAGTTTATGTAGCATTTATTGATCTAAGTACAGCATTTGACACAGTTGATCGCAACAGGCTGTGGAGTAAACTGCAAAAGCTGGGCATCCCTCCAGGCCTGCTTAAGATGCTGGTGCTTTG
Organism: Ambystoma mexicanum; assembly: GCF_040938575.1. Lineage (NCBI taxonomy): Eukaryota > Metazoa > Chordata > Amphibia > Caudata > Ambystomatidae > Ambystoma > Ambystoma mexicanum. The sequence continues at coordinate 581,784,767 of NC_090926.1, forward strand.
TACTCTTAGACAATGGTTAAGGTAAGAGTGTCATCCTACTGCGATTCAACCTAAGCTTGACACTAAACAACTTCAATGGCTGGGCTACGCAGATGACCTAGCCATTCTGGGCTTGATCCCGGGAGCATTACAAACTTCCTTGAATAAATTAAAGAGTTATGCTGACGAGAATTCTCTGATTATCAACATCTCTAAGACCAAGATTATGGTCTTTGATCCGCCAAGGAAGAAGCAAAAGCTTAAACCATCCTGGGAATTGGCAGGTGTGAAACTGGAGGTGATAAAGTCCTATAAATACCTGGGCATCCACTTGGACTCTAGGTTGAACGGTATGGCCCAGATGGTCCATGTGAAAATAAAGAGCCATGCCACTTTGGGGTGGTGGGGGTGGGAAATGTGTGTGTTGAACGCTCACAACCTTCCTTTGTTGGATAACCCTTATGGTTAAATCACTACTAATTTGGAATTTAAAGAAGGGTGCAAACCCGCTGGAAAAGGTGCCTACGTGGAACGGCACACAACGAAAACAGGGGGTAAGGAACAAGGCCGTTAAGCCAGCGGTGCGGGCTGCACTCCCAAACACCACTCGTGGTGTATAGATTCAATGCGGTTCAAAGCACAAAATAATTAACTTCTGTCAGTTTACTGCAAAAAATGATAGTTAAATACTTGATTTTCGTCATCAATTTAAGTAATTATACATATTAGAAAAAGCAGATGTGCAGGGCGAGCTCAAACAATTGGCCAATGCATTTCGGAACACTGTTCCTTCGTCAGGGCCAGCTCATTCACAAACTAATTAGATTCGAGTGCTAAAAATTGAGCAAACAAATCTGTTGGATAACCCACAATATGTCAGCAACATTAATTAATTGAACATACAGTAATTATAAAGCAAATCCACAGGGATCATAACATAGCAAGAAAATAAAGTCATCAACGTATACATCATCATCATCATGATTTAGGAGTTTTTCAAGTATGCCGGGTGTGGATACATTATGCCCAAAGTGGCCATATGGATGCACATGTTCAATGACAATAACCGCAGTGAACAACACGATTTTAACACATACCAGGAGAAAGGTTAAATGTCATAAAGAGTCCCTACATGTCATGAACCATAAGATTTCCAACGGATGCCAATAGTAAAAAAGTAAAACTAATGTAAAAAATACATACGTGAAATCCAATTTTATGTGCGTGATGATAAACCGTGGAATTACAGCAAAGAAAGAAGAAAAGAAAAAGGTAGAAAAATGACCACCAAAATGCCATATATAGTTTTATCTAATAGGCATCAAGTAATGACGTGACTATTTCAACACTGACCTTGCCAAAGATACAGCATGGACTTGAATTTTACACCAACACTTCCAAAGTAAACGTGCTTGACTGGCGTTTCTATGCGTGTGCCGGCATTTTACTTTGCGTGCAGACTCTTGTCTGGAAGAGACATGCAACGCGATTAGCAGTGTGTCTAAGTTACCTTTTAACTAAAGACACACGGACGCCTACGAGCATTGTCGCTCATAAGAGAGCCATGCAGCGCCGCACCCGGCGTGTCATTATTTAATCTTATAACAAAGGCTCTGAAGTTGACATGTAGCGCGAGACGCGCCGTGTCAGAGTTTCATTCCATTAGAAGGGTTCAGATGCCTACGAGCACCGTAACGCTCAATCTTGCTTCTTACCTGACAGCAGAAAGAAGGCGAGCCATGCGAAGACGCCACTAGGACACGTTTGCGGTAGCCATAGTGCTAAATGTTGTGTTCGTATCACGTTGCCAAGAAACACATGGAGCCGCAAGTACTGAGAAACGCCGGCGGCCATGTTGGAAAGGCTAATGGTGTGTATCCTGAGTATTACATTTCTTGTAAAGTGTACACTCTACGTGAGCTTGTAGTAATAGCGGTTGAGTTCACATTGGGCGGGGTGGGTTAATTCCCTTGTACATAAGGTGGGAGGCCATTCAGTGGGCTATGTTCTCCATCTGTAACAAGCCAAGGTGGTGCCAATGATGATATATGGAATGGAATCGTGGGCATTATCTAAGATCAGTGAACTGGCTAAACTGGAACGAGGTTTGGTCCAGAGCATGTTACGACTACCTACTCATACTGCTTTTGAACTGATTTTGATGGAATTTAATCTCCAGTATGTTGACCAGAAGATGGCCTTGGAATGCCTAAACGTCTATTGGAAAATGGTCAATGCACCAGTGGGTACATTACTAAACCTAACCCTGGAGGCATATATAGTGCGGGCCAAATATATGTTGGGTAGCAATCTGGCGAGAATATGAAAAGTAGCAGAGAAATGGTTAAGGATGGCCCCAGATAATGTATTGGGTGAATCCCTGCGGCACTATAAATCAGTGATGAAAGCTATTATTGTAGAGCAGGGAGCGGAGCAGGCACTGGTGAATATGGGAACAAGGAATAGTGCTGCAGAGGTAGTGCTCTATGTCCAACTAAGGAGCGACAATGCAACACATATACAGAAATGTCTGGGAAATTATCTGATCTGGGATTACTTCAAGATTAAGTGTAATGTGGTCAGAACATGGGAAACTGAGGGAGCTTGGCATTTGATCCCAAAATCAGAGAGGGAATGTTGCTTGTGTGGGGACGGTGTATTGGAGGCAGCTAGACACCTGCTATGTCAATGCGAAGCAGTGGGAGCCTTAAGAATGGAGGTCGGTTTAGCCATTGGATGGGGACAGAATCTACCCGAAGAGGGATAGTGGGATAGATTTATGAGGGGAAATGACCACGCTTGCATTGTGTTTTTAAGTCTGTTTTGGAGGAAAATGAAAAACATAATTGAAGTTTCATCAGGATGGTGCTCCTCCACATATTTTGGTTGGGGTTTTATGACTAATGAATGTCTTTTTATTATTTGTGACGTTTGGAAAGTAATTTGTGAAAAGTTGAATAAACAAAAACACGAATAAACAGAGAGAGAACCAGTTACCAACGAATAAAAAGAATGGATAGATATCTTTTGATTTGGAAAGCCTTTAATGACTTATATGTTTGATATCCCTTGGGTTTCCCTAATTCCCCCCCAACCCAGCAACTGCACCCCCCTCTCCACTTATTTTCTTTTCTTTTTTAAATGTATTTATTTATTTATTTTTCTTCTTTCTCTCTTCTTTCAGTTACCCTTAGGTATTTTGTAAATACAATGCTTTTTGTATAATTATTTTTTTGTTTCTTTCCATCTGGTTGTTATCTTTTCTTGTGAAATTTTGTTTGAATTTTTTGTGATTAATGGAAAAGTGTACCATTTGTTCTTATTTTTGTTATTCATGCTAAAAGTATTATAAAATATGTTAAAAAAATAAAAATAAAAATAAAAAGGTAAATAGCACTCAAAACCTTCGTATTTAAGTAACTGCCCGATCAATTCTTACCTGCCCCTGGATCTGATGTCCTGTTTTATTTGTTCGTATGATTGTGTAATTGTTGCGCCCTCATGCCTGTGGGCTTTCGGTGCAATATAAATCAACAAAAAAATACTGGAGCAGGGATTAGGGTGCCTACACCTTTCTTTCCTTGCTCGACATCCCATTCCTCTCCTTCTTCATCGTCTACTCCGGCTACTACATCCCCAGACCCTTCTACAGGCACGGAAGCATAATCAGCACTAACATAGGGTGCCATTTCCCATCCTCCCAGCTCACCCTCTGTACCCATGGCAGCAACCCTGATGTTCTGTCCACCTCAACCGTTCTGGGAGAGTTTAAAAAAAAAAGTCTCATACTTTCTGGTTGAGGCCCTCAGCCTCCGGAGGCTCCGGAGGCATGCAGCATTGTGCGTCAAGTCTGAGTCACGGTCACCAGCTATCAAAGTAAAGAAACAAGACATCCAATTAGCTTGAAAGGAATGGATAAATCAGGTTTCCTTTATTGGTTTTGCAAGCAAAAAACAGACAGTATCCCGTCCTAGCCCAACCACGAGAGCCAACCCGTCCCAACCTCTGCCTCAACTGCCCTTACACCTTCCTTGTGGTCCGACCCCGGTTAACAGTTCCCGCCCCTTCAGAACAATGGGCTCATAAATAATCAATCGATGTGTCTCCTCTATTTAAAGTTTCACGTGTTGTTCTCCTTCTGGATCATCGACTCCGTCTGAAGACTTCCGGCCTCCACCTTCTCAGGTGAAGGGTGTTGGTCCACTGCCATCTGACTCAGTTCTCCTAGGGAAGAATACCCCATTTTAGTAACCGGAACAAAACAGTTAGGTCCAAAGATGACGGCTGGGTGGCCTTCACCCAGTGCCGCCGGGAGTCTCTGAAAGTTCAGATTTTAGCACTCAGTACAGCGCATGCCCATAGGACTCTCGGATGAGGGGATACCCTAAAAAAATGTCTGCTGCAATTTAAAAGGAAAGTGTCAGGCTCATACTGGACATTATGCATGTAACCAATATACATAATAGATATACACATTATCCCACCATTTTCATTTACCCGCACATACAAACGGCTTAGAAAGCATGACATCATATACGTACAATCCTGCCATTGGCCCGGGGCTGCCACAGCCTTCACAGTGTTGGAAATGGAAATTATTTACTGTTGGATCCCCCCATTGACTGTCGAGGGTTTGGGGGACATCCTACCTTTGTGTCTGTGGCCTGTTCCTATTTCAAATGGTGGTAATCTAGTCACCCTACAATTGGGGAAGAGAGAGACAGAATTCAAAGATCTCAAGTTTCCCGTGGCCATGCTTGAGAAGGCCATCCACTCTTGTTTTCTTTTCCTTTGGGTTCTGGGACTTGTAGTTTTCCTAAATTTCAAATGGGAAAGAAAAGAAAACAAATCAGAGAATTCAAAGCAAAACAGGACTGGGTGGGTTTGTCACGCTTTGGTCACAGGAAACTTTAGAGCTCTGAGAATTAGGGGAGGAGTGCAGAAAATCACGCGTACAGAAGGAAAAAAGACAGTGCTAGAGAACTGAAAACTGAGAATGACTAAAGAGAGAAGCGAGAACATGAGGAAGGCAGTGCAAGAGAATAAAATGGGCGAATAGAGTGAGACAGAACCAGAAAAGAAGAAGATGCAGAATGTGAGAGAAAGAATAGGAGGAAGAGAGGGAAGACAGGAAAAACAGAATACGTTGTGAGTAGGGTGTGAGATGGAATGGGACGGGTAAAAAGACAGAGAGACAAAACTCAAAAGAAAGAGGAGGGAGAAACAGCACGGCAGGAAAGTGAAATCATGGTTGAAAGAGGACAGAAGATTGAGAAAGTGGAGAGAGAAGGTGAAGGAAAGAAAGAGAAGAGGCAGAACAAGAGGGGAGCAAGAGAAGAGCTAGAACAGGAAGCTGAAACAGACTAAGGGAGAGAAACCAAAATGATACAAAACAGAAGAGTAAAAAAAGAGACCAAATAGGACGAAGAACAGAGACAAAATGAGGGAGCGAAAGAGAAGAAGCAAATCAAGAGTGATAAATAGGAAAGAATGGGAGTTGAAGAATGTGATGGGCTAGAGAAAAAAGAGACAGAATGGGGGTAGAAAGGGGAGACATCAAGAACAAAGGACATAACGTTAGAAAGAGGAGAGAGATTCCTCCAGTTAAAAAGGAGAGAGACAGAGCAGAGGGTGTAAGAAGGAGGGGGGAAAAGACAGAATTTGGGGGGTGAGAAGGAAGAGCAAGCTTGCAAGGGGGAGGTGAGAGAACAGGAACAATAGTGAAAAAGTCAGGACAGAAGAAGAAGGGAGAAAAGAACAGGTGCAAGAGAATGAAGAAGGGAAAGAACAGGGAGATAAAGTGAAGAGTAAAGAGACTGGGGAAGGAAGTACAGTAATACAGAGTGGGGGGTAATAAACAAGGAAGCAGTGACAGTTATGAATTGAAAATAAAATAAATGCCAGTAGGAGGTACCCAAGTGAGGGAATCTGTTGCTGCACTACACCGTTTTTATCCCATTCCTGGTAACTATCCTTTTGATGCTGGCTGGCTGGGATCTATGTTCACACCTCGTCTTCTGTAATGAAGCAAGCTGGGCTATGAGTCTCCTGGAGTAGATCACTGTCAACTCTCCTGCCACATAGACAAGCTGCGTAGCTCTCCTTCATTAGGATGGTGTCCTTCAAACCAAATATCTCATATTGACTTCAATTGAACCATTTAAAAAAAACACTCAATTTTATTCTCTTTTGAGACTTAGTAGGTTGAGAGGTGTTTATGAGATTTTGGGCAGGTGGTCTCTTGGCATGCTAGGTGCTCAATCTATCCCCTTGGCTCATGGGTAGGTGGCCACTATTTTCGAGGGGGGCTTGGTTGCACAACATTTGACCGCCATTGCCCGAGATGGTGTATAGACTGTTGTACATTGCTTTTGGTTTCCGAGAGCCTTGCCTGGAATTTCTGCCACTTGTCAGGCAGGAGGACAGAGGGAACTCAGCAATGTTCTCCATAATTGAAGGTTCAATAATGTGGGTTGCCCTGACACAGATGTATTGAGCCATTTACATTTTTCTTTCAGAATCCATCATTATGTTCCTCTTTGCCCAATGTTGTAGCATATAAAAGTACAGGGACTTTGCTCTGGGCTGCTACCACTGCAGCCACCGTTGGCTGCGCTAGGGGTGCGTAGAAAGGTAAACACTTTCATCTGGCATAGTTCTGTACTTGGCCACCAAGCGTTTGTTATGGTAAGGGCCAGCATGTTATGTTGGTTTTTTCCCAATGTTTCTGTGTCTTCTTGAAGACATCCTATTGGAGAGGAATTCCTTTCATTTCTGCTCCATGAGATAATACTTCAGATAACAAGCCAGTCTCTGTTTGAGGACGTTGATGGAACTTTATATGAAAGAAGGCTATGAGCCCCAGACCTCTGCCATAGACAGCATGAGCCGACAATAGAACATCTTCATTGTGGTGTGAACCTTCAGTGGGGAAAGGGTCTATACCCAGGGGCCCGTCCCTGAAGGCAACTATTCTGCCACATCCAGGCAGGAAGGAGGAGAATGAGCAACCAAAGTCAACTAGCCTCAATGGATCTCACTGATCCCATCATAGATCCCCCTTTGAACTCCATCAATGGTAACACTGCGGGAGCCCTTGCAATGGATGTTTAGAACCATGTCCCCCTCCACATCTCTTGTAGGACTGAGGGCACCTCCCTTCATTATGGCATTTTCTTATAGTAAAATTGTAGTGACCAACACAAGAGTGTTGCTAATTCTGCTCTGTATTGAAGAAAAAATAATGGTGTCAGAAGGCCTATGCAATGACATTTCTGTGGTCTGTAACACATCTGCACTGAAGAAAATAGAATTGTACCACAAGACTTGGGCAATTATTTTTCTGTGGTTTGTAACACCTTTGTGACTGTCCTGGAAGTGGTCATGGAGGACCTCTGTCCAGCCAATCAGTTGGCCTTTATCTGGATGTCGGCCACCCGACAGGTCCTAGACTGAGGCAGTACAGAATTGGGGTAAGGCTCTAGAAAGAGATTCTATGACCCAGTTTCAGGATTAGGCCCAAACTCTGGGGGGTGCCCCTGGATGTTTACATCAAGCAACCCACAGAAGATTCTGCAGAGGCCCTCTGATGAATAGAACAGGCCTGCAATTCAGGTATAAGGTTCAAATAAGATGCTTTCACTTTGTCAGAATAGGTCTGGGATAAACTCACATCACAACAAAACATATTCTTCTCCAAGGACAATTTTAGGAAACAGTACCTGGTACCCCATTATTCTGTTGCATTGAAGCTACATTTGTACATAATAAATTCCATGCATACAAACCGTGTTAGGATCGGGAAAACTACACCATGTTGCAATGGACTAACTATGAGAATACTGATCGTCCTGGGATCCCCTAATCAAATTTACCATCTTAGTGAAATGGTGCACAGTCGCTTCTTGTTTCAAACTCACAATCTCTCTGGGATAAAGCACCCAACTCACTTCTTGGTGATCTCAGTCTGAAGGATATAGCACCCTGCTTGTTTCTTGACAATTTCCTAATAGCAGGTATTCCTCCCACTTTGCTTAGGGTCTTTGTCAGGCTTAGGTATTGACACACTCTAGCCATGGGCCACCATCATGGCTCAGTAGAAATACCTTGTAACTCCTACTCCTACCATCAGGTATTTCTTCCCTCTTGCTTCAGGCTTTTGTCAAGCTGCACTATCCTCACCCAACAACCAAGAGACACCCTCTTCGGCATGCACCTCCTGTCAGGAGCATATATTCTTACCCTTTGGTGGAGTCACCCTCCTGGGCCAGTTGTCAAGTTTCCTCTTGAGGTGTTTCCAGGCTTTAATCAGACCCTAATTTAGTGATAGAACAGATACAAAATGTGAGATGGTCTGTACAGGACTGGGCATCTCTCTGGGTTAGTATTCACTTCTCCTGGCTTCTGCTCTCCAGTCCGTACTCCTCCTCCTCCCAGTGTTGAATTTGGTATGTGCCCCTAAGCGCTGAGCACTGGGCTCTTTTATAGCGCTAGATGAGTTTGAAGTAAAAGGCTTAGTGATATATAACCATTTTGAAGTTTGAATTGATTGTTATCTTCACAAGTTTCTATCATATGATCAGAGTTCAATGCACTGACGACCTAAAACTCAGATGAGGGTATCTTTGAATACATGTTATATTTATTGAAGTTACATTTCATTGGTACACATATAGGAAATTGTAATGAAAAACAGTGGGTTTGGAACACACACTGCAGTCCAATACAATAATCCCCAGGCGCTCAGCATATGTTCAACTGCCCAATCTTTCCTTACATAAGTGGTGTTCCTCCTTCACAGCTCTGCAGTGTTGTCCCTGGTCTCCTCAGCATCTCTGAGGCGGTTGACATCGACTCGAGAATGTGGTGAGTGAGTTCTATACTTATCGGCAAGCACTAAAGAAAATGCTGTATTCTCGCTTGGGAATGCTGAAGTTGGGAGCAGTGAATATAGGTTTCACGCCCTGCCTCGGGGCAGACATTGGATAGACCGAGCCAAGCGAGGGTCTCAGCGAAGGCTGCAGGCCGTTAAACCCCATGTCTGCCCCCCAGCCAGAGCGTGAAAGCTATTTGTACCCCAGGATTTACCAGCGTGTGTGTAGTTTTCTTTGTTTTTCTTCCTCAGCGTGAGCCCATCTACAATCTGAGTAAAAAAAAGTCCAAACAAAGGCCACAGCCATAAAACCATAACATAAACTAGGCCTCTTTCCGGGTGATGACGACCATGGAAAACATGTCCCAAAATGGCTGCTGTCCTCCGAAAAGGGACCTAATCCCCTTTTTTATTTTAATGGTGGCGGAGACGGGAGGAGCATCGGGGACTAGAACGCAAGTTTCTGGTACTGCAGGTAAGTTGAGGTGGGGGGAAGGGGAATTGGGTTTTTCTAACATGGAGAAGCACCAGGGAGCAAAAATGCACATCCATGGAAGGGCCTCGGGTGGCTGGAACAGCGGGTGGGGATTGTGTATTCTTGTCTGCTTTTCCAGCCAACTGATTGGCTGAGCGCCCTTCCCCGGGTGCGAATGTGATTTCACAAATGCTCTCGCTAAGAGGAGAATGGGACCCACAAGAGAGTACAGGTTTGGAAATCTGTACTGGCTGCTGGCAACAGTGCACTCTCACCCTAAATGGCAGATGATATAGATTTAACCTAATTACTTCCAGTAGAGGTCATAATCTTCTGCCACATGATGTTGCTTGAAAGCGTTCTAAAATCTTCTGTTGAAGGTGCTTAAAGTAAAACGTTCGCGTTCTAAAATCTTCTTTTGAAGGTGCTTAAAGTAAAACGTTCGCTGTTCTGTTAAAGCCTGGCACTCTACCGACAAGTGGAACAGTGACTCAGTATTCCCTTCCGTTTGACAAAAATGACAAATTATCTGGTCCCGCTCCACCTCTTCTCTTGCATCCAGGATTTCCCTGGCTGGTAACAAGTTTAATCTTAAACATAGGAGACGGGACTGCCACCGAGCGCTCGGGAATTGGATGCAGTAATGTGGAATTTTGCCCAATGATCTAACATCAAGCAGAATTCCTGTGTACAGATGGTATTTATGAACTTCTTGGATTTAATGAATCCAATCCAATTCCAAGATATTTCTCTTTTGCTTTGTGAGGTGAAAATGAATCAACTGTATTGTCACATTATAGAGTACCATTATTTAATTACAACGGGCCATCCATTTGTTTAGAGGTGAGCAGAGTTTCTTGTCTATTAGCTGCATTAGTTCCCACTAGATGGTATTTTCTTCAGCTGAAATATTTTTTTACAACATAGCCAGGCTTTTCAAACGAACACGAACGCCTATAGAGGATTGAGCCATTTTGTACATGATGACTTCTGCTGGCACTCTCGTAGGGAGGTTTAGAACATTCCTCCAGAAGAAGCCCTCAAGTTTGGTCCAACTGGTTGACCAAAGTGTGTAAAATATCTATGCATCATAAGTGAAAACCGGCAACACCTTCTTATTATAAAATTCCAAAACAGGGGTCAATTAAAAGTCACAGTATTTTTTTTTCAACTGTACCACTTGGGCAGCTGAGGCGATTATTTTAGAACTTTGATAAGAATAAAATTCACTATGGTTAAAAGTTTCATTTAAATAAAATCCCAAGTATATGCAATTGGCAAGATGAACAGGTTACTTACCCATGGTAACGTTCTTTCGACTGGATGTTCCTCCCACGTATCCTTATCTTTGATATTCCCATATCCAGCTTGCTGCTTCGGAATTTCTTTCCAGTAGAGGGCGCTACGCGCCGCTGTCTGTCGAGTCGGTGTCCCTCGGAGGCCTCCGTCTCGATGACGACGTCATCATGGGTATAAGTAGTCGAGCGCAGCGTCCGTTGCTCAGTTCTGTTTTGAAGTGTTAGGCATTGTCCAGGATGAGACGGTTACTACACCTGAGAGAGTGCAGACTGCAATTACAAGGAAACTTTTACTGTGGGGAAGGATGGGAGGGGCGATAAGGAATACGTGGGAGGAACATCCAGTCGAAAGAACGTTACCATGGGTAAGTTACTTGTTCTTCGAATGGATTGTGTCCTCCTGCATATTCCTTATCTTTGATAGACTCCCAAAGCAGTCCCAAAGACTCCCAAAGCAGTAATGTGTATAGGAGGAGGGAGTAAAAATGTATTTTTTTAAGTATGCACAGAAGGCACTATTGCCTTCCCGAATTTAGTTTCTTGGCTAGTGGAGGAATCCAAGCTAAAGAACCTTGTAAAGGTGTGTGCAGACGACCATGTGGCAGATGCACAAATGTCTTTTACTGGAACTCCCCTTTGAAGAGCTGAAGAAGCTGCGATACCCCTGGTTGAATGAGCCCTCAGATGCTCTGGAGGGTCTTTACCTGCCAATTTGTAACATTCTACTATAGTTAGAATAATTCATCTAGAAATAGTTTGCTTGGTGATGGCTAGGCCCAGTTTATGGCCTGTGTATCCCACAAACAATTGGTCAGTGTGTCTTAGTTTTGCTCGTCTGCTAATATAGAAACTCAAAGCACGCTTTGGGTCAAGTCTGTGCAGCCTTTCTTCCTCTTTCCCTGGATGAGGAGGAGGGTAAAAGGAAGGCAAGGTTATTTTTTGGGTGATATGAAATTCCGAAACAACCTTTGGGAGGAAATTAGGCTTTACTTGCAGAACAACTTTACCTTTATGAAAGAAAGTGTGAGGAGGTTTGCAGGATAAGGCCCGTAGCTCACTTACCCTTCTGGCAGAGGTTATTGCCACCAAAAAGACACGTTTGAAGGTAAGAAATCTCAACGGGCATGAATGCAGGGGTTGAAAAGGAGTACCCATTAGGAATTTCAAGACTAAGTTTAGGTCCCACAGAGGAACTTGAAAAGGTGTTGGGGAGTAAATATTGGTCAACCTCTTCAAGAATTGAATTACCAAGGGCGTTTTAAAGTATGAGGGTTCCTCAGCTGTGCGCTTGAAGATAGACAGCGCTGCTAGGTAACCCTTAATTGTGCCGACCTGGAGTCCTAGATTTGCTAAGTACCAAAGGAAAGACAACACCATAGGTGTATTACATAAAAAAGGGTCACCATTATTGTCCCTACACCAGCTGCAGACCTTGCTCCAATGGCAGCCGTATAAGGATTTGGTCGCTGGTCTTCTGGCCGAAAGCAAACCTCCATTACGTAGTTCAGGAGGTCCCAATCTTTGTACCTCAGCCTTTCAGAAACCATGCGTGAAGGCTGAGAGTCCTGATATCCGGATGGAGAAGCTGACCCCCCTCTCACGAGAGTAGATCCTCTCTTTGTGGAAGACAAATCAGAAGACAGATGGACATGTCTAGAAGGTCTGGCTACCACGTTCTCCTGGCCCAATCTGGAGCAATTAGGATCATGGTTTTCCTGAACGTCCTTTTTACTTGAGGAATGATGAGTACTGGAGGAAACATGTAGAGAAGTGGAAATTCCCAGTCCACCACGAACGCGTCTTCTAGAGTTCCTCTCGGGGCAAATTGCCTGGATCAGTAGAGTTTGCACTTCCTGTTGCTATTGGTCGTGAACAGATCCACTTGAGGGGTTCCCCAAAGGGTGAAGAGCTCTTGAAGGACTTCCTGAGCTAGTGCCCACTCGTGGGAGACTGCACTCTGTCTGCTCAGAGCATTCACCATTGTGTTCTTCTCTACAGCTAGATGAACTGCAGACAGAGAGATTCTTTCTTGTAATGCCCAGAACCAGAGCTGCATTGCCTCTCTGCACAGTGGTAGTGACTCTACACCTCCTCTCTTGTTGACCAATGACGTTGAGACCAACGACCACTGATGGTCAAATCGTTGGTATGAGCTTCCCACCCCGTGAGTGAGGCATTCGTCACTACTGTTATCTCCGGCCATGGTTACCAAAAAGGTTCTCCTTTCAAGATATTTTCCCACAGCCCACCACTGAAGGTCCAGTGAGACTCTGTTTGGGATTTGTAGGAGATCTGACATCCTTCCAAAGAACTGTGACCACTGGGTCCTGAGAGCCCATTGGAGAGATCTCATTCTCAGGCGAGCCTCTGGCACCAGAAAAATGCAGGATGCCATGAGGCCGACCAACCTCAGAAAATCAAAGGCTGGGAGATGCTGGGCATTCTGGAATTTTGTTACCATCTGAAAAATGTTTTGAGCCGTCTCCTCTGGTGGCGAGGCTTTTCCCAGGGATGTGTCCAGGACTGCTCTGATAAACTGTAGTCTTTGTGATGGTATCATTTGTGGCTTCTTGAAGTTGAGGGAGAAGCCCAGCCTGTGGAGGGAGTGGCAAACATAGTTTAGATGATCCAGAGCTTGTTCCTGGGAACCCGCCCTGATCAACCAATCGTCTAGCTAGGGGTAGACGTGAATCCCCCCTCTTCTGAGACTTGCTGCCACAACCGCCATTAGCTTGGTGAAAACACTCGGGCGGAGATTAGCCCAAATGGCAGAAACTGAAACTGATAGTGAGAGTTGCCAATGGCCAACCTCAGGTGCTTTCTGTGCTTGAGATGTATGGGCAAATGAAAGTAAGCATCCTGAAGGTCCAGAGATACCAAACCAGTCCTGAAGTTGGAGGGCCTGAAGGATTTGAGAAAGTTTAACCATCTTGAACTTGTCTTTCCTGAGGAATTTGTTCAATTCTCGCAAGTCCAAGATGGGTCTCAGTCCTTTTTCGGAATTAGAAAATATGGGGTGTATCAACCCGTGTTCCTCTCTGCTGCAGGTACTGGTTCTATAGCACCTTTCTCTAGCAGGTCCAGAATCTCCTGCATAAGGAGCGGGTCTGGAAACATCAAACAGTTGTTTCCCGGTGGCTGACTCTGAGGTGTGCGTAGGAAAGGCAGGCAGTAACCCTGAGCAACTGTTTCCAATGCCCAAGCATCTGAAGTAATTGCCTGCCCTTCTGTCAGATGATGTGTTAACCTGCCTCCTACTGATGTTTTGTGATGTAAGACCTCAGAGAGGTTTTGGGGTGGCTGACGAAGTTGCTGAGGGTAAAGCAGCACATGCTGTTGCGTTCTTAGTACCTTTACCCCGTTCACCATGGGGGAAACGTCTCTTGTCTCTTTGAGCTGGCTGTCCTCTGCCTTTTCCGAATGCGGAATAATAGCGAAGAAAAGACCTACCCCTCCAGGGCACACCTGTGGGGCGTTTCGGAGTTTGTCTTATCACAGCTCCAAGGGATTTGGCAACCGCCTTGGAAGTTTGCAACTTCTCCAAACTGTCATCAGCTTTCTTGCCAAATAGATGAGTGCCTTCAAAAGGAATATTCAGAAGTCTGGACTATACGTCAGGAGCAAATCCAGACTTCCGCAACCTGCAGATTGTCGTGCTAGCCGCCATGGCTCTGCTGATGCTGTCAACAAAGTCAAGACCGGTCTGGAGGGACTCACACATAGCGTCCTTTCCGTCCTTGATAATGTTCAAGAAAACTTCTCTCTCCTCCCCTTCAGGGAGACGGTCAGCCGCCATTGAAGCACACTCCCAAAGTGTGTGGCTAAATCTTGCCAGCATGCATGTGGCATTAGCAGACTTTGGGGCCGTGTTACATGGTGAGAAAACTTTATTGGCCATGGCATCAAACTTTTTATCATCACGATCCTGCGGGATTGTAGGGTATGCAGTCTGTTTACCTGACAAAGTTGCAGCTTGAAAAATTAAGCTTTCTGGGGTCGGGTGCTTTGACAAGTATAGGGGATTTGTAGCTAATGCCCTATATTTTGCTGTCAGTCTTTTGCTGACTGCAGGGATCACCTCTAGCGTTTCCCAGTTTGTAGACACCTTCTTTTGTAAGGCCTTGTGAAAGGGGACGATAGGATCTTCTTGTGGTCCTTTATCAAGTATGTCAGTGAGGTCATCTTGTTCGTATACAGATGTGGGCCTAGAACACCCCACATATTCCATCATCCTATTCATAAGTGTCCTTTAATTACTGTCTGTGTGCTCCCCTGGTTCAGGCTTATTGAAATCAATCTCTGTGGAGGTAACAATCCTGCTTGCTTCCATTAAGGGCTCTTGCAGGTCTTTCAATCTGTCCGCTTCTGAGACCAATTCTTCAGGTATGTAAGGCCTCACACACTCCAGACCAAAGGGTCTTTCTGCATCAGATTCCTCGCCCTTCTCAATCAATTGAGGATAAGGTTTTAAAATAATCTGGGTGGGACAATGGAATGTAGCTCCTTTCTAATGAAGAAGGGGCAATAGCAGTCACTACAGGTGGAGAAATACTAGTAATCGTCGATGTAGACGTCATTGGCCTCAATGAATTTGTGATTGGCTTTGAGGTGGTCGATAGAATCGACTTTGACATCGACGTCTTCGATGAAATTGTCGAGGGTATTGAACCGACTCGCGTCGAGGGGGTCGACGTTCTAGGCATCGATGACCTCTCCTTCGCCAGAGTCGCCGAGGGCGTCGATGACACAGTCTTCGGCTTCGACATATGAGTCGATTGTGATGACGTCTTGTACGTTACAGAGGCCTTATCTCAACTCAAGGGTTTTTCACGCTCTCAAGGAGTTTGTTTTGCGGAGATGGAAGACTCACAGCTCTTATGTTTACCAGGTTTTTCTCCTGGGGTATCGCCTCTAGGTATCTCTGAGGGGGGCAAGGCCGTGTTCTCAAACACCTTTAACATTTTCTTACGGAAATCCTCACACTGAGCCCTTGGAGCTGTGCTTAGTGGGGCATGTAACTCTCTCCGATCTATGACACCTTTTTTACTATGCCTCGAAGCGGATAAATGGTGCGATCTGCTACGAGATTGTGAACGGGAGTGCTTTTTACGTCGAGGAGACGATGGTCTCGACTCGTCTGAGATACGTTTAGTAGGGGTAATGGATTTTTGGGTTTTACCTCTCTCCAACTTCCCTTTGCGCTCTCTTAAGGCTTTCGCCGTCATCGACAAACACTCTTCACATTCTGGACATGGATGCTCTGCCCCAAGGCACCACAGACAGACCCTGTCTGGGTCTGTCAAGGACATCTTTGCACCACAATCTCAGCATTTTTTAAAGCTAGATCGGGGCGTAGATGGAGCCGATGAAGAGGCCATTTCCATTGAAGGATTGTAGGATTTTAGACAAAAAAACTCCAAGTTCTTCAATTTCTTCACAGAACCAAGCGTTACGTTCCCAAAACTCATGAAGCGTGGAAAAACGGATCTGAGCAACGGACGCTGCGCATGACTACTTATACCTGTGATGATGTTGTCATCGAGTTGGAGGCCTCCGAACGACATCAACTCGACAGACGTCGACGCGCAGCGCCCTCT
The DNA here is from genome assembly GCF_040938575.1 of Ambystoma mexicanum. Lineage (NCBI taxonomy): Eukaryota > Metazoa > Chordata > Amphibia > Caudata > Ambystomatidae > Ambystoma > Ambystoma mexicanum. The sequence goes on from NC_090926.1 coordinate 581,800,988, forward strand.
ACTGGAAAAGTTTTTCCGAAGCAGCAAGCTGGATATGGGAATTTCAAAGATAAGGAATACGTGGGAGGACACTATCCATTCGAAATTCCAGGTTGGTACAGGGCAACGCCCACTTAAAAGTAGTATACATGCTTTCCTTCCTGGACAAAACTGGAAGATCTTTGTCTTATTTTCATTGATGCTTAAGTTATTATCGTTGGTGTAGACTTCCAGAGCCGTATGTTGGCATTCCAGACCGATGGGCGTAAAGTCTAACAAGACCATATCATCTGCATAAAGGAGGTAGTTCATGGATGTATCTACCAGATGGGGTGGAAAGCAGCAGATTCCCTCAAAGGCCAAAGAAATGTCTGAAATAAAAAGACTAAAAAGAAGCAGGGCTAAAACGCAGGATTGTTTGAGTCCTAGTCCAGTATGAATTGGTCTAGAGAGTAGGCCTTGCCTATTCAACCACATTCTTAAAAAGGTGCTGGAGTACAGAGCGGCAATCATGTGCAGTAAATCACTCGGGCATCCCCATGCCTTTAATTTGGACTAGAGCATATTTTGGTCAATACTATCGAAAGCAATGGAGAAGTCAATAAAAGCAATACAAACAGGTTTTGACTTCTCCATGGCTTGCCCCTTAAGCAGACTCAAGATAAAGCCATTGGTAGATGTACCTGTGCCCTTCGTAAAACCTGTCTGTTAAATGTCCAATCTCTTAGCCAATTTAGCCCATCCCAGTAAATCTTGTAACAAGAGGGAGGCAAAAATCTTCGAGGGGACATCCAACAAGGGTTTGGGTCTATATTTTAAAGGATTATCATTGGGACCCTTTTTGTAGATTGATACTATTATAGATTTTGAACATGAGTCCAGAATTTTCTTAGTCGTGAAGACTACATAAAAAATTGCCAATACAATGTTTGCTCAAAGGCTGATGTTGCCTTTCATGACCATACTAGACAAACCATCGGGCCCGGGCGCCCTGGAACTGTTACTAAGTGCAGTCAATGAGTAAACAGTTTCGTAGTCTAGATCGAGTGCCCCTCCGCATGGTCCAGAACCTGAGTTGGAGCATCACTCTTATCATTGTATATCTTGAACTTGTCTTTCCTGAGGAATTTGTTCAATTTTGATAATGTTAGGAACATTTTGATTTAGAGATCGTGTCCACTTGGGCTTAAAATGATGTCTTAGTCGTGTAATTTATTAGGTGCCAGAATTCTCTGATGTCTTTACATGTGCCCAATTACGATAGGTCTTTTTTTAGCTCCCTACATTGAGCACCTTTTTCCCTCCTTAGGTCCCTGCAGTGCTTGCTGCAATTCTCTCATTTTTGTTTTTAACCTCTAAGTTATATGCAGGTTTATGGACAACCATGGGTCTTCGACTCGTTTGTGGCATTTTGGCAAAGACTCTTTCCAATGGTGCACAAAACAGAACCCTTTTCAGCAAAGCAAAGAAATCATCAGCGGCAAACATGCTGTTCAAATGTATGTTAAATGACCTTATGTTCGGACTATTCCAGAGTAAACGATAGCTTCCTTGGGTTAAGTCCAATTTAACTGGATAACATGTTGGGGCCACCTCGTTAAATGCTACCGACCCTTTCTGAAATAATAGACGGTGGTCACTTGCCGTCGTAGGCGTAATGTTCAGGGACACTGTGTTTACAAAGATTTCTTCAGAACCAAAACGGTAATCTAGAAAGCTAACCTGATTTTCTCTAACCCACATGTAGTTAGGAGGATCATCCTCCTTAATGGTGCCATTTAAAATACAGAAACCCCATGCATCCATAAGAGCCAAACAAGAGCTGCCCCACTTTGCCACAGCATTATCACGCATGCATCGATCATCACCTCTTGGTGCCGAGACACACAAGGCGCTCAGATCGCCACAAATATGGATAGAGTTCGATTTTCTCTGTGATTGCCATTTAAAGATCACACTCTCAACCACGTTGAAAGAGCCACTCATTGAGTTCCTCTACAAATTCCAGTAAAAATGCAGTTTTAAGTTATAATGAACATTGGAATAAACAGCGGTATCCCACTCAAGCTCCACAGCCTGTACACTTTCCTTATGGAAAATGCGGATGGAACCCTTGCAATTCCAAGAAATGTTTTATTTCCTTACTTTTGACAGTTGATGCCTGCTATGGGCGCGAATGCGAGCCCAGAGAGGTTGTGAGCCAGCTCTAATTAGTGTTTTCACTCCAGGTGTGCACCCCCTCAACTGCATTCATTATCTGCCTTTCCAGAAGATCCCCTCTAAAGCACTTTATCTGGAGAGAGGGCATTGACTCAGATCCCATCCTATTTTTCTGCTATTGCTCAACCGTGTGCTGGTTATTAGACCAAATGCGTTTTGGACCAAAAATAGCTATATCAAAGCCACACAATCTCAATCAGTGTTCTGCTGCTACAATTTTATCATGAGGGGAAAATGGAGAATTACCTTACCTAGCCGATAGTTGTTATAAAATTCAACAAGCAAGATATCTTTGGAGCTAATTTGAGTAAGTGTATAGGCCGATTTTAAAATGCGCAGGACGTTACTCCTATTTAGGAGGATTGGTTCCTGGTCTATTCCTGGGAGATTTTCGACAACAAGGCAGTTCAAGGGGCCCTGGACTTCAGTCACATCTTCAATGTCCCTAGCCTTACTCTTTTCCTTAGTTTGCCCTAATTGTTGAGTTTTCTCCTCCAGTGTTCTAAACACTGTTCCCATAAGAGGGGATTGGGACCTCTCAAACTGTGGCTGTTAAACATTGTCACAAGGGGTACCAAAAGCAGCATCAATGCCGCCACCTTGAGCTTTGCCCCATATGGTACACCCGTGACTCCCTTCCGTCTGTCTTTGTGTTAACACGCTCGTGTGGGCCATAACACACTGGGAGTCATGAGAAAGGTTAGATAGCTCAGAGGCCATCCCTCCGATTGTCTTTTTTTTAAGAAACAAACTCCCAAATGATCCTCACCTCAGGCAGAGGACACAAGGCAGACACTGAGGCGTTAGCTGGCAAGGGAGTCAGTTCACTATTGCGAGGAGACCTAACTTTTTGTGTGGGTGCTTCAAAGGAGCAATGGGGGGGTCAAAGGGGCTGAGTGAGTTAAGCGGTGGCGAGGTTGAGCGGTTACGTAAGAATTTCCGTGACCCCTATGACGCGTTCTTCCTGACAGCCTTTTTTTATTTGTTTTTTTAACTATATTAAAATCCCGGTTGGTTGCGTCATCCTTCTTAGATTTCTTCCCCTTCCTCGCCTTTTATTTTTAGAAGATTGGGAAAATAAGTTGTTCCTCTCCACGGTTCTCAATCACCACCACACTTCCCTCACCATTTACCACTAAAAGCTCCTCAGCTGCCTGGACCACACTCACACGTAATGTAGATATCTCAACTACTGAGGGTTGACGTTGGTCAAAGAAATTTCAGGTCACACAATGGAGGGAACACATGTTTGTCAGGCTTTCATCAGTCTGGACCGCTATGTCCCTTCCCATACCAATCGAAGTTGACCTATAACTAAATCCTTTATGTAGCCCTTCAAAAAAGGGCAGTTTAGCAGTCAACGTATTTAATAGGGTCATTTGGTCTCTTTGTACTGTTCCAACTATTTCCTGAAAGCTAAGCAGGGAAGTGAGCATTGTATTCAGAAAAGGGTTATTAACACATGCAACAGTCGTTAAGCCAGCTGCGGAGTGAGGGACCTTCTCGTCTCACAAGGGAGAAATTTGCTTGGACTCCAGCTCAGCTGAAAGAACTCGTACAGTTGGTAAATCTCTACTTCCCCCTGCTGTAACTGTCCCCCACCACTACACTGATTCTGCCCACAGAACCACCCACAGGGCACCCCTCGTGTCCCCATTACAGACCCTTCTGTGCTTTCGTAGCTTCAAAGCAATTATCAGAATCAATCCATTCAGGGAGCAAGGCGAAGGGGCCGTGAGCACTTTCTGACACCAATCCTTACATAGAACCCCTGAGCTGGCAATGTAGGCACAGGCGTAGTCAGATACTCAGGGGTTTGAAAGAGCCTGTGGGGAAATCAGTGGGTGTAGTCTGATGTGTGGCAACCAGTTTGATGTGCTGTGGAGTGCCATGTTGGCTCAGTGCAGGATCATTAGGCGCAATGACTTCTAAGGAGAGTTGTATTTTCCCACATCCAGATCAGGGCTTACACATAAAAATTACCCAAAATCCGAAATTAATGTATACATTTTATTCTTATATATCGACCTCCATCGGCCATGGCAGATTTAACTGATCTAATCTCTCAGATCTTAAGCTCCCTTGAGGGCCGTAATCGGGCCTCCCTCTTTTTAGGTGATATGAATCACTGGAGGGGTGAAAAGACAGATAAGGCAGCTATCGAACTCGAGAGAGTCCTAAAGAACTTAAGCTTTCAAGTTGTAAACTTGGACCCCACCACAGATAAAAATCATATGTTAGATTGGGTGATTTCCAAAGACATTATAACTAACATCGACCAAACTCGACCTTGCATCTGGTCCGATCACTATATTCTCGACTTTCACTTCCAATTCCCAGAGGTTATTGTTAAACATCACAACCCTTCAAAAGCAGTCACAAACCGTAACTTTAACAGGATACAGGTCCATGACTTATCTTCATGTCTTACAACTATCATGATGGAGACTTCAAGCACGGATTCCATTGAACAGCTGGCCTCATCCTTTTCAAACACCTTTTTGAAGATGCTTGACGAAAAGACCCCTCTTCGATCGAGAACTATAAGAGATAATCCTGGCCACAAAAAATGGTTCACTTCTCACCTCACTACGTTAAAAAAGGAAAAAGGCAAACTGGAACTACGGTGGTTAAAACATCAAACTGAAGAAAACAAAAAGGCATGGATGGAAGTAGACAAAATATATAAAAACATAATCGTTGAAACCAAAAAGGATTTCTACAACCTAGAGATAAGCCAAGCTTGCAACTCCTCTAAAAAACTCTTTGAGACCCTTAGACTTCTTGAAAAGCCTAAGGCACCCCAAACCCTATTTGTTCCTTCCACACAGGACTCCATGGCAGTACAAAAAGCCTTTGAAGCTAAAATAGTAAACACTAGCGAAAAAATCAAAGATGCATTGCTTAATGTGGGCAATTCAAATCAGCAGCAGCTCCCTGAACCAAAAAATGAAAATCCCTCTCTTTTTGCATTCTCCCAATAACCGTCCCCGATATACAGAAACTCTTATCTTCTATGCATCCAACCTCCTGCTCGGAAAATACATTGCCTCCTAGGTTAACCTTAGAACATAAAGATCTATTTGCTCCATTTTGTAACAGATTTGTTAACACATCTTTTAGAGACGGCAGGATTCCTAGGTCAATTAAAACTGTTTTGGTTACTCCATTGCTAAAAAAGCCCAATTTAAACCCAAGGGGCCCCGGAAACCTCAGGCCTATCACAAATTTCAATTTCCTCCTTAAGATTCTCAACAAACTCACCTGCCTGGAAACATTTGTGGAATCTCATAACATCTTCCAGATAGATAATCCGGTTTCCGACCCTGTTAAAGTAATGAGACAGCATTATTAGACCTTCAGTCACACATGCTGGGAATCATTGAAAAAGGTAAAGCGGGACTGTTGGTTCTGTTTGACTTGTCAGCGGCGTTCGATCTGGTGGATCACAAATGCCTCCTTCACTCCCTATGTCAACTAGGACTTTGTTCTGAGGGGGTGGTCAACTAGTTCCATGCCTTTCTATCTGAACGTAAATCTAAAATTCAGTGGGGTTCGGCATGCTCTCCAACAGCCCCTATTGGGTTTGGAGTCCCCTAAGGGGCGAGCCTATCTTCCATTTCGTTTAACCTATAAATTAGGCCCCTTTGTTCCCTACTAGACGATATGGGTGTATTTTTTACAAACTACGCGAATGACACCCAGTTAGTTATAGAATCCACAAGGGACTATTCAACTGACTCCAGGACTCTTACTAACATCTACCATCAGATAGAACTTTGGATGTCCTCCAACAGGCTCTGGTTGAATGGCAACACAAAACAGAGATCCTTATCTTTGGCTCGATATAGGCCCGGGCAAAACTGAGCCCCGTCTTTACTAGCTTTACAATTGGCAACAACACCATTCCTGTCCAATTCAAGGTGAAAATATTGGGTGTCCAGTGAGAGGCCTCCCTGAACTCCGAGGTACTGAGCCAAAACTGTATCTACCATCTTTGTCTCCCTAGAAACATTCGCCCCCTTATATTTCTGAAGTATATAGTGCTAGTATTGATCGAGCTACTATTATCTCAAGGCTCGACTACTTCAATTCTCTATTGATTGGAGACTCAAATTCCAGCCTGAAAGAATGCCAAGTATTACAAAATGATGCTGTACGCATCGTTAAGAATATCTCAAGAAGTGGAAAATATCTCAAAGCATAGACAAAACCTTCACTGGCTCCCTATAAAGGAAAACATCCATTTTAAGGCAGGAACCATGGTTCATAAATGTATTTTTGGACAAGCGCCAGCGTATTTAAATACATCAATCCCACAATATCGTCCATCCAGAATATTGCGCTCTACAAATAAAATGCAGATTACCTGCCCAGATCATAGTCGCGCAAAGGGACTTGGAAGATCTTTTCCAGTAAAAGCAGCCACTTTCTAGAATTCACTTCCCAATACTCTGAGAATGGAACCCGACCTAGTAACTTTCAGAAAATCCCTAAAAACCTTTCTCTTCGGTTAACTCACCCTCCTTCTAAACCTGCCCTTTTCCTTTCTCTGTCCTGTCACTTGATGGTCGTCTTTACTGTGTAAATGTTCTGGCACCCGAATGCCTGCAGGCTTTTGGCACCTTATAAACAAATGAATAAATAAGTAGGAACCGGGAAAATGAGGGAGGAAGCAAAGCCAGAAGTAGAGTGGAAGGTAGTATTAGGAACAGGGGAAAGTACGAAGTAAAACCAGGAGTGGAGTGGAAGGAAGAGAACAGGGAAGGAGGGGGGAATAAAACCTGGAGTGGAGATAAGGGAAGAAGTAACAGTAGAAAGATGGAGGGAGGAGTAAAACCTAGAGTGGAGTGAAATGTGGTTATAGTAACCAAGGAAGTGGAGGAGGAGGGGGTAAGTGAGAGTGAGGAGACTGAGGGTGACACGTCTTCAGATGAAGAGCGTGAAGACGATTGCCTAGGGGTTGACAAAAAATGGAAGAGGAAAAAGAAAGTAATAGAGAACAGAGATCTGGACTTTATTAAGGTATTGAAAAGAGGGACGAAGATCTAGAAGCAGGTTAGTCAGCTAGATACAGGAGGTTCCAGAGGGCCAGATCAGGGCCTAGGCAGGTCTAACGGGTGGTAGGAGTTTTCAGTGGGTGTCAGGGAGCTGTAACATCCCTTCTTCTCTAGGGGGAGACCTTTCCCATGGGCAAAGGCGGTGTATCCACAGTACAATAATCCCCCTAGGGTGGAGCACCAGGGGAGGATCACATGGGGAGAAAAGCCCCCTATGTAATTAGGGACAATCTTTCTCAGGGAACGCAGTATTCTTCCGCTTTGATAACCCCAACCGCTTCGCCAATTAGAAATCCCCCCTCCCTTGTAGGGAGAAATAATATACTCTGTTGCAAGGTTTAGCATCTTGATAAACTTGAAAAACCTGAAATGTCCAAGAATACTAAGCATCTCGAATCAGAGGAGAAAGCTAGTACTGGGATGAAGAAGATCACTTTGAGGAAACAAAGTGAGCGGTCTGGTTTATTTTGCGATTTCAATTGCCGGAATAGAGGAAGCTCGCTGACGCAGGTGTTCAAAATGAACCCAGCTGTCGAACAACTGAGAGACATGCATGAGGAAGACAAGCCTCCCGAGAATGAGCCTCCCAAGAACAGGTCTTTGAGGAGGCACATTGGGTTTCCTGCACCAGATGGACAGAGGCAAGCCGAACGGGAAGCCACAAAAGCCTGATGAAGGTCCAAGTTGGAAGGCTCAGGTTGGTTGGTGTCGGTACTTACCTCGAGGCTTCCGGACTCCGGTGAACTGCTTGCAAGGCAGGACACGCTGCAGGGAAAAGAGAAATACTGACCGAAGCGCTGCAGACCCCGCCACTCTGCAGAAGCTACCTGTGCGCTTGTGAGCAACACAGGGACTGGGGAAACGCTGGTAACGTTCAAGAAGAAGAGAACAGGTATGCAGGTTTTACCAGGAGTTGTTTGAGGTCCGGGGGAGCTTGAGAGTGAATTTAAGAAATGGAAGAAGAGGGTCTGGGCCCTAAAAGAGAATAAAAGACATGTTACTCACTTGGCAGGAGAGTGAACCAAGGGGGAGAAACGCCACTGTGCAAGACTGGGACCCACAACCAAGAGAGAGGGTCTGGGACCCGAAAGTGAATCAAAGAGAGTTACACACTTGGCAAGAGAGTGAACCAAGGGGGAGTAACACTGCTGTACGAGTGTCGGACTCGCACTTAAGAGAGAGGGTCTGGGACCTGAAAGTGAATCAAAGACGGTTACTCACTTGGGAGGAGAGTGAACAAAGAGGAGTAACACTGCTGTGTAAGTCTGGGGCCTGCACCCATATCGGAAACCAAGGTCTAAAGTGAAGTGGGTCAGGGACCCTGTGAAATAGAATCACCCAGTTTGGCAAGGGTAGACGCCAAACCACCTGTGCGAGTCTGGGCCTCGCACCCACATGGAAGATTGTTTACTTTATCTGTGATCCAGTATCATTATAGAAGTATAAGTCTAGGGGAAAGGAGCACCACCCCAGTCTTGGAACTTTGTGGTTTTGAACATTTATTTTCAACACTTTACTGCCAGCGAAAGTGGGAACTTTTCTGTTTCTTGAGACCACCAGGAATACTGTTCCTTTTAGTAAAGACTACCCTAGCAGTTTTTTTTTTAAATTTCTTTATTAATTTTATTCAAACCAAAAAACAATACAAACCAAACTTGCAGTGCAATTTATAACAATTCCAATAAACACATTTAGTTTTTAGTCACTGCTCTCCCAATCCCACCCCCCTTTATGAGCCTGTTGGTTCTTCACATTCAGTATCTGCTTCGTGTGGCAGAGTTTCGCTGCCCTCGGATTCCGTTGGATCCGATACTACTCCGAACATTTCCGCTATCAATGATTTCCATGCCATCAGGGAGCCCATTAACTCCTCCCCACTCATGCTGCTCGTCTCCTGCCATACCATCGTTTCAGCCTCCGCCCATTTCTGTAATTCTTTCCACCACACCTCCACCCGTGGTTTGTGACACTTCTTCCACCCCATGGCTATCCTTCGTTTGGCAAGCACATATGTCAAATCTTTCAATTTACTGACATGTTTAAATTTCGGTGATCTGGGGAAACCACCCAGCAAGCAGGCCCAGACTGTATGTATGACGAGCGTGACCCCTTTCTCCTCTAGTTTTTGTGCTGCTTCACCCCAGAAGCATTCAATTACCGGGCATGCCCAAAACATGTGTATCATGTCGGCGTTCTCCTCATCACACTTAGGACACACCTGGCGCCCAACATTTTTAAACTTAGATATCCTCAGAGGGGTCATGTATGCCCTGTGCGTTATATATAACTGTATTTGTTTTAAACTGGAATTTCTTGACACTTTCTTGTGGTATCCCAAGGCACGTTCCCACATCCCATCCTCTATAGGGGCTCCCGCTTCCGCTTCCCATTCCGATCTTAAATGTACTAATTCCTTCCCGACCTTAGACATCACCATCTCATATAATCTAGAGGTCTCATGCCCCCCTCCGATATGTCATATATTGCCCCAATAATAGCATCTGGTTCCTCTGTCAAAATTGTTTCAGGCCACGTTTTACGAATCTTCTGCACCATTCTGTGATACGTAACATATTGACCTGTATGTAATCCCGCTGCTTCCCCAAGTTCTCCAAAATCCCTTATGGTCCCTTCTTGCCAAATGTCCCCTAATATAACCAGCCCCACTGATTCCCAGTAGGTCCTGATAATCACCCTCAACTGCTTATCCCCCCACCAGTGCAACCAACGGTATCTGCGGGGAGCATGGGACAGGGTCTCCCATCATCCGGCAAGCTCTACGACACATTTTCCACCCAGATATCATCATCCCAGGGCGCTCTTTCATTTCTGACTCGGGCAACCAGATAATTTCCCTTAAGTAAAATGGAGTACAGTCCTGCCCAAACAACCTATGTTCAGGGGTCTCTTCATCAGAGAGCCACTTGGCCACATATAGCAGTTGACCCGCTACATAATAAGCCTCAAAATTAGGCAGTTTAATACCACCTTTTTCATAGAAGTTCTGCAACTTCCATAACGCCACTCTGTTCCGGGTGCCATGCCACAGGAAATCTCTACACATACTGTTCAGCTTAACAAAGAACTTCTTCGGTATCATATATGGAATATTACTAAAGTAATGTAAAAGCCTAGGTAGGACCACCATCTTAAGCATTGCTCCTCTTCCCATCATTGCTAGGGGCAACTTCTCCCAAAACCTCATACATTTCCTGATTTTCTCAATGGCTATCTCGGTGTTACACTTATGTTCCTCTTCCGCCGTGTGGTACACGTCTATCCCAAGGTAATGGAAAGAACTCACTGCCCATAGTATTTGTAGCACCGGCAACCTTTCTACAGGGGTTCCCACATAGCCACCTAGCAGGAATATGCTGGATTTTTGGGGGTTCACCGCTATGCCGGACAGCCTGGCATACCTCTCCATCACTTCCAAAATGTATTGGAGATTTTCTTCCGGGTATTTTAGATATAATAACAAATCATCTGCATACAAGGATATTAAGTGTCGCTCTCCTCCCACCTCAATACCTATCGTATCATATTGTTGCCTGAGGTATATTGCTAGGGGCTCCTGGGCTAGAATGTAAAGCATCGAGGACCAGGGGCACCCCTGTCTAGTGCCTCTGCTAAGTTGCCATCTCTCAGATATTACTGATCCCGTTCGAACTCTGGCCAACGGTTCACTGTATAGCATCTTAGCCCATTTAATATAACCCGGCCCTACTCCATATCCCCCTAGTGCCGCCAACAGCCATGGCCACACCGAGTCGAAAGCTTTAACTCCGTCTAGTGACACAATCGTCATTTCGCCTTCGTTGCTACACCCCCATTCAACCACCCGATGGAGTCTCCTGTGGTTGTGAGTTATGTTCCTACTCGGGACATAGCCCGTTTGATCTGTATGAATTAATTTGCCAATCACTCTCCGCAATCTGTTCGCTAAGACGGCTGTCAATATCTTACTGTCCTGGTTCAGCATCGATAAGGGCCTGTAGGAGCCACAACTATGCCCTGGTTTATTGGGCTTGGGGAGCGGTACTATAATCGCTTCTCTGAGCGACTCCGGCAGCCGTGCTACCTCAAATGCTTTGTTAAGCATTTCTAGCATAGAGCGGAGCACTTCCACCCTATATACTTTATAGAATTCACTAGGGAACCCGTCTGCACCTGGAGTTTTGCTGGTGGGCAACTGCTTCACTACCTCTTCCAATTCCTCCAAAGTAATTGGTGCATCAAGCTCTTCCCTCTCTTCTTCACTTATCTTGGGCAGTCCTATATCTTCTAGTGTTTCAGCTATCTCTTCCGGCTGCTCCTCTCACTATCCTCATATAGCGCCTTATAATAGTCCGCAAATTCCTTGTTGACTCCTTCTTGAGTATCCACTTCCTCGCCATCCTCTCTAGTTATAGTCCTGATCGGGGGTCTAGGGGTTTCATTCTTGTATAACCAAGCTAGAAGCCGGCCCGTTTTATCACCCCCTGCATGCTGTCTCTCTGTGTACTTTTTATAATTGAGATTGCAGAGCCTTTCCCAGAGTTCCGCGCACTGCTGCTGTAATTTAAGTAATTTGTGAACACAAGGGTGTGCCTGAATATCCTAGGTCAAAAAATATAATTTGTAGAGCTAACAGTATTGTTCTCCTGGTAGCCTAAACAGTAGATTAAATCAAATTCAATATTTAATTTGTTGGTCTCTCACCAGTGAAAGTAACCTTTTGAGAAAAAATAAGAAAAAGTGCAGAACTTGCTTTAATTGTTGGTTTGTAACAAGACAACGTGTCAATCTGTTAAGTACATACAACATGAAAAACATACATGAAAAACATACAAAAACAATGCAGTTTACAGAGAGAGACAGGACTATTTAGTCCATACAATCAATACAAGCAAAATGTATGCGAAAGTTCATAGAAGTAGGGGTACAACCCCGCAAGAAATTAAACATAGAGACCCAATATATGGGAGCTGACAGAACATGATTTGGTGTTAACAAAACAGTGTATACATTTCAAATCATGAGAAATTTCCGAGATAGCTAATAAAACTTAAACTATCCCTGGCTGACACTTACTTGTCTAGAGGATCAGATTGAACAATTTCGTGTAAATGGCACAGTACGTGCGTCAACCAGAGCCTGATTGCGGCTACAACGAAAACAATATCACACAGAATGCTGTGTGCTAAGCCTAATTTTGGCTAACCATGTAAACAATGTCACACAGTGCTGTGTGTTAAGCCAAATTTTGGCTGAAAGGAATTCCAACATATACAATGTAACCCAAACATTCATTTATCTGCTGTGTTGTCACAGGCTGAAAGGGGGTGTACTACGCCTACCGCTATAAACCGTGTATGTCCATGGTACCAAAAACGCAGGAGAATGTAGTTCCTGCGACCATTACATGGAACTAGTTGGCGTTTCGGTGGTATATTGATGGGTAGAGACCACCTTCCTCAGGTACTGTGATCTTCACATTCAGCCTTAACACAGACAGCCTTAATGTAGGGGGTCCTCTTGAAAAGATAGTAACAGGGGACATTTTATTAACTCAAAAGGTTTGACTTTAAATGGGAAGGGAACTAAAGAACATGCCAATATATGGTGAGGGCATCAGGCCTCAGTGCCCCAGAACCAAGTTGGCGGTACCCCCAAACAAAAAACTTGAAGATTACCAGAGAGGCGCCCTTAAAGTGTAAAGAACGTGCCCAAAAGCTAAGTCACCTCGTGGAAGAATGAATAAAAGTGTGATCATATAGAGAGAAATGTGTGTAATAGAGTACAAAACTACTGTGCAAGAAAAAGGCACATAAATCAAAACATGGCGGAACGTACCACAGAGGGCACATAATGTGCTCACCATGCAGGATGTCGTGCATTCAGCACATTATTTGGATTTGACAAGCGAAAAAAGGGACTGAATCTGAAATTTCACCTAAAGTGAAAAAAGAGGAGAAAAAAGACATAAAGGTGGCGATAGTTTATGTGCAACGGTAATTTAATATGGCCGGTGTGCAGGTATGGTAAAGGTAACATAAACTCACCATATATATATATATGGATGACCGTGGAGCGCTTCGTATTTTGCATAGGACACGAAAACTCCTAGTCTGGGGCTGGTGATATCAGGTTATGGAACGAAGAGTATGGAAGAGCTGCATAATAGAAAAGAATGACAAGCCCAACATGTGGGTAAGGCAATGTGAATAGAGCGCCCGGCGCGTAGGTCAGTCATGGTTCAGTTAGAAAAGTAAGTAGAATGAAACTTACTATTTAGAAGTGACTTCTTCCACGTGGAAGCAGCAGACAGCTTGCTTTTAAAGAACGTTACGGCTTGCTTCTGAAGAACGCTGCGTGTGTCAGCTGTTCTTCACAATGAAGGGAGAGGCCGCCGGTGAAGTGTAGTAGCACTCAACCGGAGGGCGTGTAAAGTTGAATGGAAAAGGCAGACAAAGAAAGGGGACTCGGACTAACAGAGTGAATGGAAACCAAAATGGAGCCCTTTCATGATTGACCGGACATAGACAAAGGGCTTCCACTACCATTGCAGGCTTACTGAAAAGTTTAGTGTAGACAGGCATTGTTTACTATATGCAAAGGACACTAATCCTGGGAAAAAAAGAAAACCATTATAAAACGACGGGGGCAGCAGTCCCAAAAGTATATAAAATATTTATTCTACCAAATTCGAAACTGTAAAGAGAAAATGAAAACCAACTGATAGTAAACATTGGTAAAAAAAGACATATATAAAGCGCATGAATGCAAAAATTATGAAAAAATTGTAAAAAAGTTTTTTGGAGAAGACTGGTTTAAAAATTAATTAAATGAATAACGCTTTAGCGCCAAAATGGGGATAGCTCAAAGTGTCCTTTGCATATAGTAAACAATGCCTGTCTACACTAAACTTTTCAGTAAGCCTGCAATGGTAGTGGAAGTCCTTTGTCTATGTCCGGTCAATCATGAAAGGGCTCCATTTTGGTTTCCATTCACTCTGTTAGTCCGAGTCCCCTTGCTTTGTCTGCCTTTTCCATTCAACTTTACACGCCCTCCGGTTGAGTGCTACTATACTTCACCGGCGGCCTCTCCCTTCATTGTGAAGAACAGCTGACACACGCAGCGTTCTTCAGAAGCAAGCCGTAATGTTCTTTAAAAGCAAGCTGTCTGCTGCTTCCACGTGGAAGAAGTCACTTCTAAATAGTAAGTTTCATTCTACTTACTTTTCTAACTGAACCATGACTGACCTACGCGCCGGGCGCTCTATTCACATTGCCTTACCCACATGTTGGGCTTGTCATTCTTTTCTATTATGCAGCTCTTCCATACTCTTCGTTCCATAGCCTGATATCACCGGACTAGGAGTTTTCGTGTCCTACGCAAAATACGAAGTGCTCCACGGTCATCCATATATATATATATGGTGAGTTTATGTTACCTTTACCATACCTGCACACCGGCCATATTAAATTTCTGTTGCACATAAACTATCGCCACCTTCATGTCTTTTTTCTCCTCTTTTTTCACTTTAGGTGAAATTTCAGATTCAGTCCCTTTTTTCACTTGTCAAATCCAAATAATGTGCTGAATGCACGACTTCCAGCATGGTGAGCACATTATGTGCCCCCTGAGGTACGTTCCGCCATGTTTTGATTTATGTGCCTTTTTCTTGCACAGTATTTTTGTACTCTATTACACACATTTCTCTCTATATGATCACACTTTTATTCATTCTTCCACAAGGTGACTTAGCTTTTGGGCACGTTTTTTACACTTTAAGGGCGCCTCTCTGGTAATCTTCAAGTTTTTTGTTTGGGGGTACCGCCAACTTGGTTCTGGGGCACTGAGGCCTGATGCCCTCACCATATATTGGCATGTTCTTTAGTTCCCTTCCCATTTAAAGTCAAACCTTTTGAGTTAATAAAATGTCCCCTGTTACTATCTTTTCAGGAAGACCCCCTACATTAAGGCCGTCTGTATTAAGGCTGAATGTGAAGATCACAGTACCTGAGGAAGGTGGTCTCTACCCATCAATATACCACCGAAACGCCAACTAGTTCCATGTAATGGTCGCAGGAACTACATTCTCCTGCGTTTTTGGTACCATGGACATACACGGTTTATAGCGGTAGGCGTAGTACACCCCCTTTCAGCCTGTGACAACACAGCAGATAAATGAATGTTTGGGTTACATTGTATATGTTGGAATTCCTTTCAGCCAAAATTTGGCTTAACACACAGCACTGTGGACATCGTTTACATGGTTAGCCTAAATTAGGCTTAGCACACAGCATTCTGTGTGATATTGTTTTCGTTGTAGCCGCAATCAGGCTCTGGTTGACGCACGTACTGTGCCATTTACACGAAATTGTTCAATCTGATCCTCTAGACAAGTAAGTGTCAGCCAGGGATAGTTTAAGTTTTATTAGCTATCTCGGAAATTTCTCATGATTTGAAATGTATACACTGTTTTGTTAACACCAAATCATGTTCTGTCAGCTCCCATATATTGGGTCTCTATGTTTAATTTCTTGCGGGGTTGTACCCCTACTTCTATGAACTTTCGCATAAATTTTGCTTGTATTGATTGTATGGACTAAATAGTCCTGTCTCTCTCTGTAAACTGCATTGTTTTTGTATGTTTTTCATGTATGTTTTTCATGTTGTATGTACTTAACAAATTGACACGTTGTTGTCATGCCGCCAGCGTCTAGTCGCTGGTGGGGGCTATGGAACGCCTGGCGTTGGCGGCGCTATTAGGTCATCCATTGTTTTTCCCTGTCCATTTCCAGGTTTACCGCTCTAGTCTTTCTCTGTTTTTTCCGGCTTCACTATTTAAGCACCGCCCACTTCCGGGTTCGGTGCGTTGCAACTTTGTTTCTTCCCGAGTTGCTGGCTCCGTGTGTTTTTTCCTTCGTGCTATTTTTTGCTACCCTTTGGTCTCCAGTCGGCGTCCCTTCGCCGTTCGCTTTCTCCTTTCCTTTCCGTGGCGCTCCGCCGCCATTCTGGTTTTCTCTTTGCTTCTTGCCCTCTCTTACTCCTTCATCCTTCACTCCTGGATTCTTCCAAGGACCTGCCTCGCCTTGCGTCTCCTGCTCAAGATTCTCGCTCCAGTCATCCTGCTTCTTACATCGGATCTGCTGTATTACTTCACATCACTCTCCGAAACTACAGGACCGTGAATTTGTTTCTCCGAGGGTTTTTTTGAGCATCCGCTTTTTTCCCTCATTACCCGGTCCCTGCGGGAAGGAAGCCTCTTGCTTCCCTGCTTGGCAGGGAATCAGGGTGGCTTCCCACCGCGGACGGCCATACCTCTTCTCTAAGAAAAAGAAGATTGGGAAAAAGGTTTACCGCCGCGACACTTCTCCAGAAGACTCAGGTGAGGAGGAAGCCAAGGAGGTAGTTAATATCATTGATAGGCCTTCCAAGGTTCCGGAGGTTGACAGTTGTCTTGTTACAAACCAACAATTAAAGCAAGTTCTGCACTTTTTCTTATTTTTTCTCAAAAGGTTACTTTGACTGGTGAGAGACCAAAAAATTAAATATTGAATTTGATTTAATCTACTGTTTAGGCTACCAGGAGAACAATACTGTTAGCTCTACAAATGATATTTTTTGACCTAGGATATTCAGGCACACCCTTGTGTTCACAGATGTGTGTTTGCTCCATTTGAGTGCCTGGACATTTTGGAGTCCCTCTTTTCTTTATATTGTAATTTAAGTAATAGCTCCATATCTGGATTGCCTCTTCCCAGTGCTTTTTCCAAATCCTCCTCTGCTTTATGTAAGTCAGCTATTACTCCACCCTGCAATCCCCTTGACTTGGATATGGCAACCCCTCGCATCATCACCTTAAAGGCCTCCCATAGTGTTCCCGCTGAGTCAACACTGCCAATATTCACCTTAAAATAGTTAATAATCTCATCTCTTATGTCCTCCCTAAAGATTGGATCCCTGAGTACCTGTGCACGGAGGCGCCACGTTGGAATCCGCACTCCGGGGGCAACATTGCCATCCGAGGATCAAGTGCGAGTGATCCAAGAGGACCCTCGCTTTATATTCTATATGGTTGCTCTCTGTCATCACATCTGGAGTGGCAAAGACACAGTCGAGTCTTGTGTGCAGCTGGTGCAGGGCCGAATAATGTGAGTAATGTCTATCATCGGGATGTTTTGTTCTCCAAACGTCTACCAGGCCAAAATCATCTAGCAGCGTCCGCAATATTCTGGCCGCCGGGGTGGGCCTATCAACCCTATCATCCGGCCTGTCTATCTTAGGATTTATTACACAATTGAAATCCCCACCCCAAATCACCCCACTGCCCACACACGCACCCATGTTGGTGCACAGAGTTCTGAAGTATGCCGCCGTGTTTTGGTTAGGGGCATACGTATTCACAATACATATTTCTTTATTCTCTACCAACCCCTTCAATATGACCATCCTCCCGTCTGTCTCCACCACTTCCTCGATTAGCTTAAAAGGGACATGCAGCGCCACCCAAACAAGCACTCCCCTAGCATAGGCAGAGTATGATGAGCCCACCACAATACCTTTCCATTTTTTCCCAATTAGCTCTACTTTCTCTCGTGTCAGATGCGTTTCCTGTAGCAGTGCAATATCTATCTTTTGCCATCTCAAATACAGCATGACCTTATTCCTCTTCAAATAACTGTTAAGTCCTCTGACATTCCACGTTATTATCTTAAGCTCCCCCATTGTTCATTAATACTTCCCCTTCTTACATCAGGCCAGTCCTCCCTGCTCACACAAAAACAGTTCCCTCTCAGTAGTCCGCATAGGCTCTTGTTTAAATCCAAACTCCCATAACTATATACACCTTAAACTCCCCGCCCCCCCTCCCCCCACCCATCCCTTCCCCAACAACATCCCCCCCAACGGTTGCCCAGCTCCATTCCTGGATCTCAGGCATCCCCACATCTAGTCCTGTCCGCACTAATCTGTGCTCAGGGCTCAGTAGGGTGAAGTCGCCCTAATGACCACTTAACTACTAATATTTCGGGGTAGGTTGCCTTCCTCCTGTCTCTCCTATTTTCAGATGCTTATGCTAAATGTTAACACTACATAGCTGTCAATGGTATCTTATCCACTATATTCTAGTCCATGCAGAGCTCAACGCTCAAAAGTCAATCATTGTTTAACCAAACTCGCTTCCTCAGTATACTAGGATCAATTTCCCACTTACCCCCTCACCATCCTCAACACAAAATCTTTAATTATCTTGTCCGTGCTGGTCCCGGTCCGCCTCTTGTTCCGGGCAGCCTTGCAGGTCCAGCCAAGTCGCCACTTCCTCCGGGGTATAAAAAAAAAAACACTTTGCTTTTGTGTAGCACCTTCATCTTCGCCGGGTACAGAAGCATGTACTTAATGCCTGCCGCCCGCAACCTCCTCTTGATGGTCATGTAGTTGTATCTCTGCCTTTGCACCAGCATTGTGTAGTCCGGGTATGCCGTGACATTGGTGGATGCTTTTTCAATTGTTCCGCCTTTGCGAAAATATTCCAGGATCGTCTCTCTGTCTCTGTAATTCAAGATCCTTGCGATGATCGGTCTCGGCGGAGCCCCAGGCCGTGGCTTCCTCATCAAGGCACGATGCGCTCGTTCTACCTTGAACCCCTCCGACAGCTTGTCTGCCCCTATCTCCTGTAGGATCATGTTCTCCACGTAGTTCGTGGGGTCCTGGCCTTCTTCCCCCTCCGGTAGGCCGACCACCCGTATGTTATTTCTTCTCGCCCTTCCTTCTGCTTCTTCCACCCGATTCTCGAGATTGGCCACCTGTTGTTTCAGCACATGCACTTCCTTTGTATTATTCGCACCGGCGTCCGTGTTGGTCTTAACTGCGCTCTCCAGCCCACTTGTCCTTTCTGCCAATGCTCTAACATCTTGCCTTAACAGAGTGAGTTCAGTTCCTATCGTATCAATCTTAGTCTCCAAGGCTGTTCGTAAATCCGCCATTGCCGACCCCCATTTAGTGCTCAGTTCTGCAATGGCATCCAGAATCTGGTGCTTGTCTCCATCTGGGGCAATTTCCACAGGGGTCGCAACTGCGCTCTGTGCTGATGTTGTAGGGGTTCTCTGCTTTTTTGCGAAAACCTCCATTGTGGATTGTTTGGTCTTAGTCCTCGAGCTTTTTATTGACATAGTGGCCCCTTAGCTCGTATATACTCCAGATCCGTATTTGAATCGTAGCTCCACAGGTTCTTGTGATTGCTGGGGTGCTTTACTTATTGTTTGTATTTATCAAGTCCCCTTGAAATAATAGCTTCAATGGATTGTAGCCCCCCACGTAATACTACTAGCCCACAGTGTTTATTAGCACAGCGTCACTACAGAGAGGGCTCCGTGCGTGACTATTTTAATCCTGCAAGCATTCCAATCCGCCTCTCTTACTTATATCTTCTGTGCAAGTGTCTTGTGCATAAGCAGAACGATTGTTTAATCCACTACCTGTCGTGCACAGTTTGCACCGAGGTCACGGCATCCAAGCCTCCAAGCTCACCAGTCCACTCTATATCATGTGCCTGGATAGTGTCAGCAATAAGGTGTATAGCGCAGACCATCCAGCCTCCTGCCTTTGCCCAGCAGAGCTCTTCATAGATAGGGCTGCCTGCCTGTGTTGTGACGGACCCGTGATACCATCCCATAATCAGTACCACTGCATGTCAGTTTCAGTTTCACGTTGGAATTCTCTCTGCGGCTCTCCGCTCAAACTCGCACTGTAACAATGTATCACTGTGTGCTTTCAGAGCACTGCAGCTCGTTTTCTTTCAATTCCTTCTCCACTGAGTGTGCTGCCAGTGTTGGTCACTCCTGCGAGCCCCCTGGCTCGTGTTGCTATCCTTGTTGTAGTGCTCCGGTTCCATGGGACTGCAGCGCTGGGCACATCCATTGTTCTTAGCAGGGCGCCATTTTGGGAGGCTAGCTCGCGGGATCTTCACTACTTTCACAAGCTCATAGTTTCTTTAAACAGCTGCTCAGAGTGTCGCGTCCAGGACCGCTGTATGCACCCAATATTCATGTAGCTGCAGCTATAAATCCACGTCTCTCGGCAGGTTTTAAATGCAAATATCGGTCGGATCTCGGTAGGATCAGCAGGAGCCTGCAGGAACCACGTCTTAGTCCGTGGCTTGTAGCCACGCCCCCTACCCTAGCACAGTTATCTTAGATTGTAAGTGTTAGAGACAGAAGTAGGTTTTTGACACAATGGTGACAGACATTTTACTTTTGGACTGCCTGCCATTTTCATTAGTTTACTTTGAGGTAGGGAAACCCCTCATAGCATTTGGGATAGAGAGGTCTTTATCCAACCTTTTTGTGTTAATAAAGTCTTTGTCCAAAAATATGCCACCAGCGTGTCCGACTCATACTTCTGCACCCTTACAGAGCCTAATGACAAGTTAGAGGGAGGCTGGTAGGGACTGGTCCTTCTGACATACATTTTCAAACAATTGTAAAAAAAAGAACGCTGTGAAGAAGCTTGTAACAGTGGTTGCGAATATTAATACTCCTCTTTGTCAAAAACGTGTAGGCCAATGATGTCCATCTGCATGGTGCATGGCTGTTAAATAGGAGTTGTATGCCACTCACCTAGCAGCCAACTATCCCTGAGATTTCTGCATGCGAGGAATCAAGGGTGCTACCAGGATTGTGTACCTCAATGTCCATGATCATGTGCACATTGAGGAAGTGCTTTCCCTTCTTGTTCTCCTTTTAATTTTTGGATTTTTTTTTAATAACACGCTTAATACCTGAGTTTAGTTTCCAATCCGGGATTCAAAACTCTCTTGCTCAGCGTGATCTTGCTTCCAAAAAACCAGCATGTTGCCCCTGTGCTGTCCTCCTTGAGATGTGCACTGTCTGCGGGGCAGCTGAGCAAGATGTGGGTCCCTTCTGCAGTGCCTACCAAACAAGGGGAATTGGCAAAATCAGAGTTAAGAAGCTGCAGCTCTGTTGTTTAGTCTAGCAAGCGCACAGAAGTACTTATGCAAGTGAGCATGTGAGCATGGCATTTACGAATTGACAGAAGCAGTGTGATATGCAACCTTCATTTGCCACTATGCACTGAATACACACTGAAGCAAGAAGGTGTAGGCCTTGTTTAGGATATAATTCCTGGTTCAGGTCACATATTACCTGCTTTCTTAGCCTGCTGCTTCCACCTCAATCTATTCAAAAAGGTGAACTCTTCTCTTACAGGAACTCCCACCCAGCTCTCCTCCTGTTTCTATTCCCATGTTCAGCCTCCAGTATTTGCATAGATCTCACTATACCGTAAAGGGCTGCCTGCCAGTGTGTGTGTTCTGACGTCTTTTTGTACTTTGTACCTGAATACCACCAGGTGTGTGGAGGTTCTAACGTTTGTATGTTTTCACGGTTTTGGCGAGTAATCGCAAAGAACATTTGTTGGGGTATCATTAACGATTCCTTATTTAGGAAGCAGTCACGCCTCATGGCGACGTCACTTTTTCAGTGCTATGCAATGTGTGCCTAAAACATTTCAGGTGCTTTTGCATAGTGAGAATTGGATTTTGGAGGTTAGGCGAGGGCGGTGGCATGACATCTGAAGGAAAGGGGCAGGGTGGAGGAAAGGCAGAGTGTGGCGGCGAGGCATAATACGTAACCACTAGACTGCATGAGTCCCTTGCTGCCACTCTTATAACTTTCATAAGATGCACCCCAGTCCTATGAAAGTTATAGCAATGTCGTGCCTGTAGAGTCAATTCTAAAGACACAGCAACACGCCCTGTTTAGCTGAATGTAAGCAGAAATTCAGCCGTGCACGACAAACAAGTCCTGTATAGCTGAATTTCTACTTTCATTCAGCTAATCAGGACATGCTTGCAGACAGCTTTAGGTGGGAGTTGCTTAGTCTCTGAAAGTGACACAAAGCTCAGATCACAAGCATAGGTTATGTAAGAAAAGCAATTTAAAATGCATTTTTTAACAAAATTAATCAAAATGTGGAATAAGAGCTGCTGCACACTAAGGGCCTCATCACGAGTTTGGCGGTAACCCTTAAATCCGGCGGTAGCGCTGTTACCGCTGAATTTAAGGGTCCGCCAAATCAGGGCTTCTGCGGATTTCGCTATAGCGCCGGCGTTACCGGCCAACTCCTGATGAGGCCCTAAATGTGAAATGCAGATAATGGGAAGCCAGTGCCCTAAAAGGATCCTGCCACGAGATTTTCGATTGTTCTTTGGCAACCCAGAACATACAAACAAACACAATGCATTCCGATCCCTTCTGTTGAAGAAAATCACTGTCTCTGGAGAACAGTGCAGCACAATAAAACATCTACTCTTTAAACTCCTACTTACAAAGGATAAACCAAACTAGAAGAACCATGCAGTGTGCAGCCAGTGAGTGTGCCACTTGATTATGATCTGAACCGGGTTCATTTTTATTTATTTATTTATTTTATTTAATTTATTTAATAGTGTTTTTATAACGCACCTAATACCATTCCTGAGTTTGGTTTCTAAGCGTGTATCCGGGATTCAAACCTCTGTTGCTCTGCGTGGTCTTGCTTCCTGTGCTATCCTCCATTTTCATCAGCATAACGTCACTTAATGTTGTGATTCCAAATACGAGGAGAATGTTCTGACAATCCACGAGCGAGCTGCCGTGCTGAGGTCTTTGAAGAAGAAATGCCTGATGATGTCCCTCCAACCCAACCCTATAAGAAAGAGAACTGCACCCACCTGCCCCAAAGAGTTGCTGACTCATGATGCCTGTTAGGAAAGATTTCTCTTTTGGTAACTTCCCCCCATAGTTTCTATGGACCCCCAATCACTTTGCTTGGTTTTTTTAACCTGTTCAGACTTTTTGAGGGAGAGGAAATCCTTCAGCTTCACTTCCCCTGCATTTTGTTCCTTTTGTTGTGGGGAAACTGCTCAGTCCTTCAGACTATCAGTACTGGGAAACTATTCTTCCCTTTTAACTTTTACATTTAATTTTTAACATTGCATTTTACAATGCAGTGCAATGGGGATACTTTTGTATCAAAAGGCTGAAACACGTGTATGGGGTTGCTGGTGGTACTCTTGTTCAGAGAGGAATTGCCATAGCATTTCGGTGCTGGACTGCCCATGTGGGCGGGACAAAGACTGATATGCAAATGGATATTTCCCATCTGTGAAAGGTACAGTGAGCAAAAAGCGTGTGCTGCAAACTCTCATCTCAGAAAAGGTTATCATGCCATGTTCTTTCTGGAGAGGAGCGCCTGCTACCTTTTTTAAAATATTTGCAAGGAACTTGGGGTTGGTCACCCTGAGTTACCTGGGGGCAACCAGACGTGGACTCCCTGCTCACTGTGCTCAGAGAGGCACAGCTTCACCTCACTGATGAGGCCCAACAAGGCTGAAACACGTGTATGGGGTTGCTGGTGGTACTCTTGTTCAGAGAGGAATTGCCATAGCATTTCGGTGCTGGACTGCCCATGTGGGCGGGACAAATACTGATATGCAAATAGATATTTCCCATCTGTGAAAGGTACAGTGAGCAAAAAGCGTGTGCTGCAAACTCTCATCTCAGAACAGGTTATCATGCCATGTTCTTTCTGGCGAGGAGCGCCTGCTACCTTTTTTAAAATACTTTTGTATCACCCTATTTATTTATTTTATTTATTTTGGATTTATAAAGCGCCCAACGACCCAAGGGCATCGTGGCGCTGTTATAGAATGTTTACTTACAGGTAGGTTAGGCATGTTACAGAATAGTCAGTGCAAACTTTACAGCAGTGTACAAAAAGAACAGTGTTCTCGGTTACATTGGAACAGTGTCCTAGCTAAGCACAGTGAAGTCAGTCTAATTGAATAGTTTGGTTGTTAGTGCTTTTCTAAATACTGTAAAGGATTCTTCTTTTCTGAGATTCAGGGGGAGTTCGTTTCAGGCTTTAGGAGCTAATACTTCAAAACTGGTGCAACCTGCTTTGGCTCTGTTGAAGGCTGGGACTGCAAGAAGGTGCGTGTATTGGGCACGTTTTGGTATGTGGGCTGGGACTTGGTGTGTTCTTTCCCTAGTTTTCTACACTTGGGATTTTGGTTACTTATATGTGCCTAAAGACAAGCTGGTGACAGCAGATATATTTTTTACCATTTTTGAATTCTTTCTAGTGCACACATTTGTGTTTACTGCGTATGGCTACTAAATATGGTTAGTGCCTGAAAAGGCAGCGCCACAAGATTTTCGATTGTTCTCTGGCAAACCCAGAAGAAACATAATGCATTCTGATTTATTCACACAACACACATATGCACCGCTCACTCACATCCATACACACAAATCACATGCATTGTGCACACAACACATGCACATGTACATACAAACACATATTACAAACACACACATTTTCACAAATTTAAATTTTAAAAAGTACCTGCGTTTCCAGTACCGGCGCTGTGATGATGCTCTGTCTTTCTTGGCCTGCTCTATCTAGTACGGCTGTGCGTAGTGCTCCATGCAGACAGAAACCAGGAAGCTCTGCAGGAGAGCTTCCTAGTTCCTGTCTCACAGGCGCTACTGCATGGCCAGAAAGCGACATGCTCCATGAACCGGCAGCCCAGCGGCAGTCAGCTGCAGTGGGCCCCGTCAACACCAATCCAGCACCCTGGTTTATGACTTTAGGCAGAGGGCAGAAGTGTAGGGACCGAACATGATGGTGTGGCACCATGGGCCAGGATTGGGAGCCTGGGCACTGGGCCAGATGGTGGGTCCCCGTCTCCCCATATAAAATGGGGGTCGGGGGGTCAATTGGTGTGCCGCCAAAGTTGAGGGGACAAACACCTATATTCCCTCTTAAAACGTCACCCATGCAGGAAAGACCCAAAGTTTATCCATGATAAACTTTACATGTGCACACAGACTAGGGAGCTATGCCGGGTCAACATTCACACCTGAAATTCCTCCCTGTCAGAATGGCTAGTGCGGGTGGAAGAGTTTGTTCTGCCCAAGCCACTGTGTTCTGGAACACTCCTCCTGAGCCAATAGGATTACTGGACAACCACATGTAGTTCACAAAAGAACTTACCCACACTTATGCTAAGCTCTAGCCTGCTCATTCCCCCTTGTTTATTTGTCATCATTGACAGGCTGCATGATGCCTACTTAGTTTAAGAGCCCTCTACAAACTGAAATACAATACACAACAGCAGTCTGCTTAGGGTTGTCCAACACCAGACCTCAAGGGCCGGAAAGCTGACAGGTTTTTAGCAAATCCCTCATTAATATTCATGCTTATACATGTGCATACATGTATAATCGTTGTATGCAAATTTATCTCATGAATATTAATCAGGGGTATCCTGAAAATATGACATGTGGACAACCTAGGACCGTGATAATGTGTTGTCTTTCGATGAACCCTTATACCCTTCCTCAATTTGGCCTGTGGCACAAGCAATCTTATGAGGTAAAATTATGGACATTGTACAGGTGTGGAAGAAGACTGATACAGATGGCAACATTGTTGCTAAAGACTTTTATTTTATCAGAAAATAAAGGGAAAACCCTACCTCACTCTATTACTAACAGGAATTTCCCTACCTTAACTCAATACAATGTCTGTAACTAAAAGTCCAACGTCCTGGATCAAAAAACCTATCTCCTTCCCTTAGACTTCTAACAAAACTCAAAGGTTGGTGAGTCTTCTTAATGCAGAATAATGGTTCCCTTCTTCTGTAGAGAGGACTACCATGCCAGGAGCCTGGAGGGACTCTTTTTTGAGGAAATGACTCTCTTACCAGGCTGTAGTGCTTTTTAATGGGGCCACACCAAGTTCCAGATAGAAATGTCTAGGTTTATAAATAAAGTAAAGTTCCAACTCAAAACCTTTATACCAAGAGAATGGCTCCCTTTCCTTGGTCTTTCTCAGGTTTCTCACATTGTTCACACAAATAAAGCAATGTTCCAACTCCAAACGCTTGATGCCAAGAGAATGATTCCCTTCCCTTTGTCTTTCCCAGAATTCTTGCAATATTCACAAACACTAGGGGCAATTACTCCTTTCCCCTGACCTTTCTTAGGCTTTTCGTAATGCCAAGAGAAGGACACCCTTCCCTTGGCCTTTATCACAATGTTCACAAACTTTATTGCAATGTTCACAAACACCAGGGAGAACGACTCCCTTCCCACTGCCTTTCTCAGGCTACTTGCTATGCCAAGATAATGACTCCCTTCCCTTGGCCTTTGTCACAATGTTCACAAATTCATTACATTTCTCCCAAGTACCAGGGGGAATGACTCCCTTCCCCTGGCCTTTCTAAGGCTTCTTGCAATGTCAAGAGAATTACTCCGTTGTCACAATGTTCAGAATTTTCTCCCAATGTTCTCAAACACCAAGGGGAATTCCTCCCTTCCCTTGATCTTTCTCTCTCACAGCCCACCTGGTTCACTACCCTGCAAGGTACTGTGACTATGACAATGACTTTGGATATTCTTCATAGAAGGGCGCAGGTCCTAGACCCGTAATATTCTTTTGTCTCGATGCTACAGACCTGGTTCCCTATCCTGCCAGGTACTGTGACTATGAAGATGACTTAGGTTACTCTTCATAGAAGGGTGCAGGTACCAGACCTCTGGGATTCTCTCCTGCTGATGCCACAGACCTGGTTCACTATACTGACAGGAACTGTGGCTATGAAGATGACTTCGGTTACGCTTGATAAAAGGGTGCGAGTCCCAGATCCGTGAGATTCTCTCCTCTTGATTCCATACACCTGGTTCACTATCCTGCCAGGTACTGTGACTATGAAAAGGACTTTGGAGGCAGTTTGTTATTCAGTGTGGGTCCCAGACCCATTCCCTGCAACCTCTCTGCCCCTTGGGGTTCCCACCAACTGTCCTAGCTACCCAGACCTCCCCATGCATCTTTCTGGTGACCTCTGGTTATCTGTGGGCTTCTCTTACCCACTCAGGCCTCTCGCGTTCTTTCCAGGAACAACAGCTTCCTCGCCACGTTCCTCTCCTCCTGGGCTGCGCGTTTCCATTTCTCCACTCATGCCAGCTCTTCATGTTGGCTGGCTGTCCTGCCCTCCACCTCCTTCTCTGGTCCAACCACGACAAAACTACCGGGGACGCCTCAGCCGGCGGCCAAGTGTCTCAGCCTCTGCACTTCCGGTGTCTCTGTTCCTTCAGCTTCGTTCGAATTTCCGAGCTCCTCCAGGAAGGGTCTGACAAGTCATGAAGTCCTTTGTCCCTTTTTATCATTGGCTTGATCTTACTTGATCCACATTGCCTGGGCCACTCATGTTGGTTCCGCTGGGCACTCTGCATTGCTCTGTGCATCCCCTCATCTCAGTATTGATGCTCTCACTCTCACTTGGGTTTCTTGTGTTCTTCTTCATCCCAGTTTCTGCATATGACTCACAGAGGTAGTCCCTACTCTTCCTCACCCCAGTAGTTTTGATGGAGGTCAGATCACCTACCCTACAAAGATAGATGGAGGTGTGTGGGATTATGGGACTCTTTATAGGGTAGGAGGATGAGGCAGGTGGGGATATGTTTTGGGTTGTGTTCTTTCCCTACAGTCGTCCCTAGTCGTCCCATAGGGGGGTCACTCCCCATGAGATCCACCCGCTGAGTTCCACCCCCAGGGGGACTATCGGGAAGTGGCCTCAATCCCTGGCCTCATGGGAAGGGGCTCCCCTAGGGGAGAGGGGACATCATCCAAGGATTTTTCACAACATGGAAAGAGCAGATGATAGGGAGTGCAGGTGTTGCCACGAGGATGTGCACAAACGTTTGACTTTTATCCCATCCATGCTAAACCCATAGCCATGGCAATGGGTTGCCCCACCCACATTATGCCCATCCATGTCCAAACCACACCCATTAGGGACTTCTTTGTGCTGCCGTCCAACAGCTGCACATTTTATTGACCCTTGCTGATTAGCGGGCCGTTAAAGGTGCAGCTGAAATAAAGCAGATATTATGCCGATCAGCACTTGCTTTATCCAATGGTGGTTCTTTTAGTGCTACTTACAGGGACAGTCTTGCATATTTCTGCTTGAATGAAGATATAGGGCCCTGCGATTGGACTGTATCTGTATTGGGTTTTATCCATCAGCCGGACCTGTTAAGATGGCAATAGTGAAATGTGTTGTATCGATGGATGTGGCGCGTTTCACTATTGCTCTGGGCACAGTGTTCTGTAGCATATTGCAATGTAGCTGTATGTGTTTTCTCCATCAATTTAAGAGTAGCAAACTATTTGATAATCCTTAGATGATTTTATAAATCGCTGTTTGATAAAAAATCTGTCCTCTCTTGAAATTCATTCTGGATGAGAAGAGGGAAGCTTACCTCCCCCTCTGTCACCCCCCAACTACCCATCCAACCTCACCCTTTGCTCCACACCCACCCAACTGTATATGCCCTTACCCAGCGGTATTCAAACTGCGGGGTGCGCCCCACAGCCTGAATAGCTGCCAGACAACAGATTAAGCAGCCTGCTGTGCAGGTGAGTGCTGCTCTGCGATGTGCGGCTGGCTGATCTCTGTTGACTTGTAGAAGATGACTGGGATGCGTTCGGAATATGCAAACAAAGGAATGCATATTCCAAACGCAGCATGTGAGGTGCTCTGGAGTCACACACCCTGTGCCTCTCATTCTTTGTGTTGACAGCCTTTCAAGTGGGGCAATTGATAAGTGGTTGATCATTTAACAAGCCATTGTTTTTATACAGTATATGCTTAACATTTCAGTGTTAAGAACTAAACATGGGTCATTTGTATTCACCAGGCCAGCACAGGTATCAATTAGCTTACCAAACCTATGCAAAAGAGAATTAACGTGCCACACAGAAAAGTTTAAAACTATTTTGTTTATTTTTGTGTCTCTTTATTTGACACAGCAAAACTTTTCTTTTTATATGACTTTTTGTTCCATATGGCGCATCCCTGGAAAGGTTAACTGTAATTTCCTTGCTTAAGTATTGTAGCGGCTGCTTTGGGACATGGACTAAATGCATCCGCTCAGCATCAAAGTTCTTTTAATTGTCTAAACAAGCCACTGCCTAGCGAGCGCACCAGATGGCAACTCAATGTCACTTGGCACCTTGATTAGGAAAGTGGAGTTCATTGTGTATCATCATACAGACAGTAGTCCATGGGAAATCAATGCAGTGATGTGTGCAGCAATGATTTGTGCACTGCACAAGTCGCCACCCTGTAAATGGTGTCTATGTGGTGCTCCCGTATGTAACAACACATATACATGTTTTTGTCTGATGTGCCCAATGTCCATACATGAGCACAATGGACTGTTTTGTGTATGTGACTCTGACGAGCATGCCATACTGTGCCCACACTTAAACACATAAAGCAATCAAAGAAGTTGCCTCAAATTGTAAATCCATGAGGCCCAATGCCCTTTTTATCCTGCCACACCATGATTTTCACTAGCTGCAGCCCAGCACGAATACAAGATGCTAATGCCAGCTTGGTTGGATAAAGCATGGGCCTGCTCCTTTTTGCAGAAATAATCCCTGAGGCCTGTGCAATGGTGAGGAGGTAGTGGCTGAGGAACTGTGGCCATTTACCACGCACCAGAAGCCGGTTTTGTTTAAAACGCTTCATCAGCTTATTACTGTTCAGGCTAAAGTTTGAAAGAGTAACAATCCTTTCTGTGTAGCCTTTCTGTGCATTGGGTATTGGGTCTCTCTTGTGCAGTATCCTGCCCTGTCTGTAGATATAATTCCCTAAAGATGTTTCTGAATTGGGGTTGGGCATGCCCACACTGAGATCCAGCCCTTCCTCCTCTAAAATTCCTCAGAAACAAGAAGCAAAAGAGCCCTTGTACCCCATTTGAGTGGCTGATGTTGCAGCCATTTTGTACTCGCAGCCAAAAACGTAAGCTGTCCAAATGAGCATGTATAGTTCATGGTTACAAACATTTTAATGTTAGGGTGAGTATTGTGAACCGTGATGTGAGCACCAAGCCATGCATCAGTTATGCATTTAGAGATTCAGACATACAATCCTTTTATCACAGAATTGTTTATCAAATGTAGAGATCTCTGATCACTGTTATAGTCCTGAAATGCTCTTTGATTTAATGCAATGTGTACAGGAATCCTCATTTGTGCTGTTTGTCCCCTTTCCCACTCTCAGAGAGGTATTTTGAAAGAGTACAATAAGATTGTACCAGACTGTCCATCTTGGAATGATAACCTTCTATCAGAAAATAATTCATATGGTTAATCTAGTATTGCCCCTTGCGAAATACAATTGAGGTGGTACGAACAGAACACCTGCAACACAGAGCCAGGTCAGTGGGGCCTCAGACCCAATAGACTGTTCACACCGAAGTGTACAATTCTTCTGTAAAGTACTTGAATTACAATGTAATGAGACCAGCTTCATTTATATAACGATTATTTATTCATATTGAGGAGGGGTTTTGTCGCACGACAAAGGTGTAGTTTGGCAGTGACGTGTGCCAGTCAGTGGGGGTGAGCATTCTGATGTTTCTGCTGTTTCGCCCTAGGCACCAAGTTGGCTAGAAACTGCCCTGATTACAGCACACACCTTCTTTTGCGGGCATGACCAGCCCCTCCCACATGAATGCAGAGCAGGAAATCACTAATGACGGCTCATTAGTGACATACTGCCCTACTTTCAGATGGGCGGGAGTGGTAAATTAAACTGCACCCATGTAGTCAGTTAGAATTCATTTAGCTCAGCAATGTATTCAGTTCTCTGTTTTTTGTCCTGGTGCTTAAAATGTGTACTTTGCATAACAAGCTGTGTGCCGCAGACTGGTTTCACTTTAAGCAGGGGAGAAACTAGGGGTGTGGGGACAAGTGAATAGAACAAAGACGCCATGGTCCTCATTTCTCCTGCAGCAGCAGTGGCCAGGGAAGGCGCCAGGGCATTTCATCCTTTTCAAATTAGAGACACCAGGGCATTTCAACTTTTTCATGTGAGGGGTCTTCACTGTGACTGATAATCCCAAAATTCTCTTTAATTTTATGCAAAGCTGCATTTTATTTTTACAAGGTTATTTTACTCACTGAATGCTGATCAAGTCAACTAACAATATTAAGGTCAAACCTTGATTAATACTTCCCTGAAGAAAATGCTGGCATTAATGACTGGATGCAGCATTTTTTGGCAGAGGAGGTGGTGCATCTTCCATTTGATGTCCAGGAGGAGCTGATTGAGGGTCAGTCAGAAACTATTCTGCAATCTGAATTTAGAGACATTGCAGTGGGTGACTTTTGGCTGAAGGCAATCCTGGAGTAGCCTACATTGGCACGGCCTGCTATACAGTTTCTCTTACGCTTTGGATCTTCCTACTTGTGCAAAATAGGCTTTTCAGCATTGGCTGTACTGAAAATACTGCACAAGGCGGGAAGTGGAGGACAACCTCAGAGTGACGGTCTCAAAAATCAAGCCACACATTGACTCACTTTCTGCAGAGAGACAGGCCCACCCTTGCCATTAGTACTTGCTCTGTAAAATCAAATGACCTTCTGCTGAATATACTAGTAGGAATGTATTTTGAGAAAATAAAAGCCCTAATGGAGAATTCTGCATTTACTTGCACGGTTTCTATGTTTGGATTTGAAGTGATTGTCCTACTGTCTTGGAATGTCTCCCCAACAACATATCCCTTCGAAATTATGGCACTAGGCATTCTGGAGCCATCTCAATAAAGATAAATAACACCAACACAGAGGGCCAGGGCAGGGGGGTCCCGAACATTGAATTATTTGCTCAAGTTTTAAGACCACTGCCTTATACTGCCAACCACACACCCAGCCTCACCCCTTCACTTAAGCTCATCTGTAGCTCAACCCTCCTACAGGGACTGACCCCCAGCTCATACATGTCACCGTTACCCATCAAAACTCACACTCTTTCACAACCTTTCACACACTACCCAACTGTCCTTCCTTACTCCCTTTCACACACTGTACCTCAACCCCTTCCATACACTTCAACCCTACATCACCCCTTTCACCACCACCCATCCATCCTTTCACCTACCATCCTACTTCAATCCTTTTATCTCACCCATCCTGGCTCACCCCACTTTACACCACCCACCCCAACTCACCCCCTTTCACACTGGTGTAACCTCACCCTTTTCACCCCAATGACTCACCCAACCTCA
Organism: Ambystoma mexicanum; assembly: GCF_040938575.1. Taxonomy (NCBI): domain Eukaryota; kingdom Metazoa; phylum Chordata; class Amphibia; order Caudata; family Ambystomatidae; genus Ambystoma; species Ambystoma mexicanum. The sequence continues at coordinate 581,833,380 of NC_090926.1, forward strand.
CCACCTTTCCTCACCTTTTACCTTAACCCTACCACTCTACCTACCTCATCCCAATTTAAACTCTCACCTTCAAACTGCATTAGAGCATTCTATTGTCTAAGACGCGATTTTTATATCTCCACCACTGCATTTTAGTGTGCCTGAGAGCCTGTGACCGACCATCATTCGATTTCGTTACATGCAGACTTCCCCCTATTCCCTATAATCTGCATACCCCTTAGCCTTCTCCAACCACTGGTACTCCACCTGTAGTATGATCACTATTGCCCTACAAAAGTTGACAAATAGATAAGCAACAACTCCCTGCAGCTCTGCTCACTATGCCTCGTTTCCTCCCCACATTCTCTTCCCACTTGCCCCAGTAGACCATCCCCCATCTATTCTACTTCTTTTCACTGTCCTCTCAATCCTCCTTTCACGGAGTCCCAGTCTACCATGGCCCTGTATACCTCCCTTTTACAGACCTAACCTCCTGCTCTCCCCATCCCTATTCTCTACTGCTGCTTCAAGCAGCACCCTACCTCCCCCACACCTTTCCTACTCTAACTTTATCTCTCTACTCACCAACCTCCTACCTCCTCCCCCTCTACCTTTTCACCATCCTCCCCACTTATGACCTTACCCTGGGCCTCTTGAACGCCCCATTCATCTGCAACAACTAAATGTTCCTCACTGGCCACTTTGACTCGCATCCGCCTAGCCTCTCAGTGTTGAGCATCACTGAAATCTGGATCACCCACCCCCCCACCCATAGCACTGCCTTTCTCACTACTGTGATGAATCCTAAGGAGTCATCACGAAACCCCAGCCTAAAGTTTCTCCCCATGTGACCCCTACCTGATCCTAACCCTGGGCGTGGTATTAGGAGGGAGGATGACATGGGAGGAGACCGTTGTCAGGGGAAAGTGGGAGGGATGCAATATATCTTCTGAGGATGTGATTTCCCTAATGCCTAAATATCTAATGGCATGTTGTGACCGTAAAGCTCTGTCTCCCAGAATTACCCAAAGTGCCAAGTATGAAGAACCTTTTAACAAACATGAAAACGGTACACAGGGAGATCAGGAAGTTAATATTATTATTATTATTATGATTCGACCTTATGTTTAGATCTCAGATCCAGGAGCAGTACATCAACTCCTTTAAAACCCTCCCTTAAGTGTAAATCCTCTCAATCACTCAATCAGATTGGATTAATTAATGAAAGAACAAACAAGAACATTATGGACTCCAAGTGCTCTTAGTACTGAGATGAGGAAGAGGAGCACAGAGAGTACTTTTGAATGCATTTATATGCGGAGGAGACCTCCCGCAACACTGCCTACACCATACTACCCCTACCATAAATTATAACCCTAACCTACCATCAGCTATATATGCGTTTACAGGTGCTTTTAAAATAGTGGCTTTTGCGGTCGCAGGAATTTTTTAGCAACATTTTTACTGGATGTGGCCCAGAGTTAGCAAACTGTTGTGAGCGGTCTAGTCGTAATGACCAACACCTGAGCGGGACCTTAAAACATTTAAAAGCCTTTCAGGTGCAGGTGAGGATGAAGCAGCAGGCAAGGAGAAGCAGAACCTGAGGTTGCCGTTGTGGGGGCAGCAGAACGCCATGTAGAAGATGTGGCAGAGGTCGGGACTCCTTGGCTATCCAGAAGACGCACAGCGGGAAGTTATATTGAAGCCAGCCATCCTGTGAGAGAGAGTAGTTCTCTATGCACCATGAACTGCTCCGGCATTGGATTTTCCCTACACACAGAGCTGTGAAAGCTCCATTGAAGGTCAGTGCGAGTGGCGAAAGACCGACAGGAGCTGTCAGACGCAGAGGAGGCCCTGAAGAGAGAAGCAGCTGAAGCGGCAATACCAGCGAGTCAGAAGGAGACATCAAGGCATACCAGTGAGTTGGTCTGAAGCATTTGACCCCGGGCCACTCTGAATTAAGGTTAACCGGGCATAACTCTCCTACTGAGGGATTCCGAAAGGGGGATTATTATAACCCACATTGCCAAAGCCATGGAAAGTGATAATAAAGCAGAGATCACAATGCTCCTCACAAGGGATTCCAAATAGGAGACCATTATAATCTGCATTGCCAAAACCAAAGAAAGGTGAAGTGCAGACAACTCAGGTGCAACTCTTCTAGGAAAGGATATCCAGGGGGAGAGAATTATAACCTGCATTGCCAGAAGCCAAAATGTTGCAGAGCTAGAAATCAAAGTCCACAGGAGCAAAGCCCTCCTTGTAAAAGGGATAAAGGGGACGAGAACTGTAACCTGCATTGCCTAGGACAAACAGACCAACAGGAGAATCATTATCCTTTGGTGAAATATCCATTTGGAAGAAGATGTAAGCCAAATTTAAAAAGTAAAAGGACTAACCAGAGAAGCAGTTGTTGGTTCAAATCTCCCCACTGATGATTTCAGGGTTGAGAGTTTGGAATAAACCTCATCACAGCGTACACATTGTAGTAGTAGGAGTTTTATCCTGGTAGGCGAGTAAACCAGAAAAGGGACCAATTGTAGTTAGTTCTGGCAGGCGAGTATACCAGGAAGAAGACGAAGATTGAAAGAGCTGTGGTTGTGGTAAAAAGGATGTGGTGGAAAAGAAGTGTCAATTCCCTCATCTTGTTTTGATAAACTATTGCATTAGCTACTAAAATCTCTTACCGCAACATAATGCCTCGAACAGAACCGGCTTTACTCTGGGTGCCAAGGTGGCTGACAAGCTCCAGCTGAAATGGGTATGCTCCTGTTGTGGTGCCGGGAATTCATGACTCGCCCGAGGTGTGAGGGGGAGACATTCTACACATGAAAGTAACGGGTAATGAAAGAAGGGAACAGGATTTGGCTAATATGCTCGCGGCATAAAGGGGGGTCTGTTCTTGACCCAGGACTCGACTTTCATATGCTGGCAAAGGATTAGAGGGTATTGGGGAACGAGTGACATAATGTGATCCCTGAAGTTATCATTCATCTATGCGAGGGATGATGATATGTGAGATGGTGGATTATGAACAATGTAATGGTAGGGAAGAGTTACAGTGTTAAGGAGACAACAGCTCATAACTATTATACTAAATAACATATGTTACTCCACGCTTGGTACTGACAGTAGTTACCCATATGTTAGTTAAACATTGTAAAACACTTAGGAGTGAATGATAAAATATGGATGTTATAACATTATATAATTCCTTCCTGTTTAGGGCAAACGGGAGTGGCTAAAGACTGCGATTTTGTTGGGACTACCCTGCCTTAAGATGAATATACTATTGTTTATTTTAATATGAAAAGGGAGGGGGGGTTCCATATTATAACTTAAAGTGCTAATTGATTATGGGACAGTACTATGGGAGAATGGTTCTGAACTTTTATTGCATTGTAAATATTGGAATTAATTATCATTCTGTGCTGAAACAGAATGTTTTGTTTACAAAATTAATTTTCTGTTTTTTAATGTGGTCCTGTGTGTGTAACTTGTCAGTGACGTATTATGCTTGTTGTATGATAGTTATTTATGTTCCACACTGATGGTTAGCATTTCAGTCAAAGCCAATGCCAATAATTGTAACTTGGCTCTCAACATTAAACATTGCTATTGCCCAGCTATAACTTTGTACCATCAACACTGTCTACAAAGTTCATCACATTAGAAAATAACAAATGTTGGCTAGTACTGTTCCCAAAGTTGACACGTGGAAAATATATATTGATTTGGTTAATACAGACAATGGAGGAAGGTGGGAAGGGGAGATACAGCTGGAAGGACTGCATCAATAAATAAGAGAATTGTCATCCTGCACATGGAATGTCAAAAGCCTGAATTGCCCTAAAAAAGAAAGAAAGTGATGTTATGATTATGGAGGGTAAGTGCAGATGTTGTTTTTCTACAAGAGACTCATTTAGTGGGGGAGTCCAGAAATCTTCTGACTAACACAAGATACAATAAGTCAATGTTTAATTGCTATGTCTCCAAATCTAGAGGAGTGGGAATATTACTTTGCAGGGCATTGGGCATGAGCGTGGAGAGAGTGATAACGGACGATGAAGGAAGGGTGATCCTTATAGACGTGAGTTATGAAGGAAACTTAATCATGATTGTATATATTTATGGCCCATGTACTACGGGGAGCAACTTTTTTATAGAACTATCCTCCTTGTTAAGGAATATGCGAGGAGACTGGATAATATTGGGGGGGGGTTATAATTGCATCCTTGACCACAAGTTAGATCGTTCAGCACTGTGTAGGTGCACTTCATTAGGGGCAAGTAGGGCCTTTTGGGAATTCCTCCACAATTTTGACTTAGCAAACAGTTGGAGAACACTACACTCAGGAGAGAGAGTATTCTTTTTTTCACCGGCTCGTGATTCATACTCTAGAATTGATTATTTTTTATGTCAGATGGACTCATTGAGAAGACTACAAGTGTGGAGATGATGGAACGAGGACTGTCAGATCATTCTATGATTAAGTTAATGTTAAATGTAGGCGGCATGAGGTCCGACTTCACTAGGTGGCGCCTGAAACCATTCATACTAAATGACCAAGATATATTGAAGCACTTACAGTCATTTATCAATTCATTCTTTGGGGTAAATGAAGATACAGCTGATTAATTAATGGTTTGGGACAGTTTTAAAGCAACTATCCGTGGGGAATTGATGATTGGGAGAACTGAAGCGTCTAGAGAGTGAACTTAGCAAGCTGCAAAACAAATATCAATTCTCAAAAAGAAATGAAGACAAAACAAGAATGGACAGAGCAAGAGAATCTCTGAGACGTGAAATGGATTTACCGGAAGAGAAGGGTTTGTTCTATACGAAGCAGAAATATTGGGAAGAGAGCGATAAAGGTGGTAGACTCCTGGCTAATAAGTTAAAGGGCATACTGGATAGGACATATATCCAAAGAATAGTAGATGAACAAGGTGAAACAATGGTGGAGAGAGAAGAGATATGTGAATGTTTTCGGAGTTTCTATAAGTCTTTGTATACTGAAACTCAATTTCCATTAGAGGAAAATTTAGAGGATTTCTTTGGGAAAATTGAATTACCAAAATTGAGTATAAAGCATGCAGCAGCCCTTGACCAGCCGATTAATGAGACAGAGATACTACTTGCTATTGATCAGCTTAATACAGGTAAATCACTGGGTGTGGATGGATTGCCAGTCATATTTTATAGAACTTTCAGTCCTGAACTGGCTCCATTTCTATGTGGGTTATATAATTACTTCTTGATAGAGGGAGTGCTATGTCTAACCATGAGGGAGGCGTGTATCACAGTAATTCCAAAACTTGGCAGCAACCAAACTAAGTGTAGTAATTATAGACCGATCTTGCTGCTTAATGTGGATGCTAAAATCCTTACTAGGGTCTTGACTAATGCATTGGTGGCTTGATTGATCACTTCCAGGTCGGGTTTATGCGAGAGAGGCATGGCTATGATCATATCAGAACCATCATAGACATCTTGGTACTCCAAAAGAATGAGGTCGAAAAGATTCTATTCATTTTTATGGATGCAGAGAAAGCATTCCATCATGTTAATTGGAACTTTTTAAATTATACATGAATCAAGATGCGGTTTGGAAACACCTTTTTGAGAGCAGTTAGGGCCCTACAATTTTCAATTAGTGCCAGGGCATGGGTGAACGGGGACATTTCAGCTCTGTTTCCTTTATCTAGAGGTAGTAGACAGGGAGGTCCACATTCCCCCCTTTCTCTTTAATCTGACACTTGAACCCCCTTGAGGCTTATATCAAACAGGAACACGGACTTTGAGGTCTCAGGGTGGGAGATAGTGAGATCAAAGTCCTATGTTATGCAGATGATATGACCATAATCCTGGCCAACCCAAAGGAGGGAGGGGAGAGATTGAAAAGCATGTTTGAGTACGTAGGTCTCCTATCAGGTCACAAATTCAACTGGGAGAAGTCAGTGGTCTTTCCACTTGATGCCTCACATCCACCTGGAGATCTGTCTGCTTGGAACTTTCAATGAGCTAACACAAGTGTGAAGTACTTGGGAGTTCATCTGGCCCGGGATCTAAAGAAGATAGTAGATTTTAATATAGCCAAATTGATAGAGATTCTTCAACGAGATGTGCACAAATGGATTGGCTTAACTCTTAATGTTTGGGCGACATTATTTAATCACTCCCTCTGAAATTTCCAAAGAAAGCTCTCAGACGTATAGACAAAGTCTTTCAGATTTGTCTATGTGGAGAAGGTAAGAGGCCTAGGATCCCATGATTCATTTTAATGCATTCAGTGCGAGAGGGGGTTTTGAATATCCAAATCTAGAGCATTACCAGAAAGGATTTATATTAAAAATGTCAGCACCTTACTTCACTGAAAGGGATAATTGCAGGCCACTGTTGATGTCTATAGAGAAATCTACGTTTTCACCGTATTCCTTGGGGGACATATATTCTATGGGAAATGCCCAACTCAATTACAAAATGACCCACTACAGAGGCAACATGAGATACACTTATTTCATGGATAGATGATTGTGGTGAGAATGTATGGATTCATTATGGAGCATCCATGTGGTACAACCCAGGACCACAAATCGATGATAAAACCTTATGCTGGCACAGTTGGTTGAAGAAAGGAGTTTTAAGAGTGCGTGATGTTTGGAATGAAGGGCAAATGATTTTCTTTGACTCTCTTAGAATCAATTTTGGTTTAGGAAAGAGAGAACTAAGGAGGTATATAGAGTTAGAGTCCCTTCTTACAGGAAGACAGAGGATGCTGAATGGACCAATGAGGGATAAACCGATGGCTGGTAATATATTTAATTCACTGCCTCATATGGTCTCAACATTCCTGAAAAAGATGCCTATGGAAGGTTCAGGTATTGCCTCCTGGTAAATATTACGGCAAGCATGGATAAAATAACTGGGCAGAGATATAACCTAAAAGGATTAGGATAACTTATTAAGGGTGGGTACAAGATCAAAAATGGATTTGAATTTGCGATTTATCCATAAGAGGATTTTATGTCACCTGCTTTGGACCCCGGCACGGATGCTTGATTTAGGTATGACAAAATGTGGAGTTTTGCTGTGGATGTGGTCAGAGAGGAGGTACCCTGCTACACATGTTATGGGAATGTCCGAGAGTGAATGATTTTTAGAGGGAAGTTCTGGACAGTTTGGATACCATTTTGGGAGTAGTGTTTCCTAGATCTCCTTATTCAGCAATCCTGCTCTCAGATACTGGAAAATGTAACATGGCCCGAGACTACGGCAGCTGGATAAATAAGACGCTGGTGATGGCAACTAAGCAGATTTTGAGGGTTTGGAAAACTAGGAAAAAGCCAAAGGTAGAGGGATGTTTGTCTGATTTACAGACTCTATCCAACTATGAGAAACCTATGCCACAAAAACGGAAAAGAAATGAGTATTTGGAGAGATGGGGACTATTTAATGAATTGTATGGTTGAGGCTAATTTACCATTGCAACAGTTGGAGCATTGTCTGTACACGTTTGTGTATTTCTTGTCTTGTGTTGTTGTTTTTCTTACATATCTAGTAATATTACATAGGGTTTGATATAGTTGATGACTCTATGATATCTGACTTCACAGAAAGGAATGGAGCTATTCAATGTCTTTCCTCACTGAGGAGGAATCATCTGATTTGTTCAGATATTACCCGCTGACCTTATTTTGATGTTTGTATTGTGTTGAATATTTTAAAATGACAAATAAAGAGTTCAGCATAAATGAAAGAATTAACCATCCTGACTAAACTATTACTTATAAACAAGAAGTATGATGTGCTAACAAGTGATTGTCCTTTGAAGAGAACATTTGCATTTCATTTCAGAATTTATGTTTAGAGGAAAAGACTTTTGGTTTATAAACAGGATGTTGTGGAAACATCAACAATTGCTTTGAAGTGTGAACAAACCTTTAGAAGCCACGTGAAAGGATATGTTGAATGGAAAATACTTTGTATCCTACATTGAGTGGAACTTTGTTACTGAAGATAATTCCAGAAAATCCTGAATTGATCGAGGGGAAGGGAATCCAACCCTGGTCAAAAGATTAATGTTTATTACTTTTGAATTTGAATGTATATGTTATTTTGTGGAGTTTAAAACAGCCAAACAATTCCGGTATACTTTTGTTGTGTGTGTTAGCGTGAGGGTCAGATACCTTTGGATGTTAAGTCATTTTTCCTTAGCTTTAGTTTGTTAGGCAGGGATATCTGTGTTGGCCTAGGGAAAGATAGGAGTTTGTCTCACCTGTTTTAATTTAATTAAATGGCAAGTGTGAGAAAACTCTAACTGTGTGTCCGTCTCACATTTCTGACCCCTCACAATACCCTCTACATTGATGTTACTGCAATTTCCCACGGCCCGCTACCCCTCTAACTTTACTCCTTCCTCCTTAAAAAATCTCTCTGGCTAACTTGTTGCCCCACCCCCCTTATCATCCTCCTCATCTACCGCCACCTGGAATACTCAATATTTTCTTCTCCAATTTTGATCTACAGCTTGAAACACTTCCAGCTGATGTGGTCATTGTCATAATGGGTGATTTCAACCTCTCCAGCATGACAAAGGCCTATCAGCTGCAACTGGAGTCCACTCCCTCTAGTCACTCCCCGATAAGCATGCATAATCCTCCTACTCAAACCCTAGGGAACTCCCTGAATCTCATCTTTCTATCTTCCACTATTAACTCTTATGCTCTATCTGTTGTCCCTTCTCCATCTGACCACTCGTTTATCCATTTTACCTTCTCCGTTTTACCTACCCCCTCATTGCCCTCATCTTCTATAATTACCAAAAGAAAAGGTGAACATCTCAACCAAGCCGTGTCCTCCCTGCTTGCCCTCTCGCCTCCCCGTGGCCCCTCTATTGAACTCACCTTCATCGAATTCAAAGTTGATTTGTCTACCTTCCTTGACTCCCACTACCATGTTCACTCCCTCCCTCCCAACCATGGATCCTCATAGCTATCCAACAGCTAAGGACAGCCTTGCGCCTCCACACATGCTGCTGGTGTAAAAATCGCTCTGCTACTCTTCTTACCATCTAAAAACACTCTCTCTTCACCCCCACTACTACACCTGACTCTGCCAAATTCATTTACTATAGTAACCATATATCCTGTCTCTGCTCTCAATTTCGTAACATATTCATGACCCTCCAGGCTGTGCCTTTTACCCTACCAATGAAATATTCGCTATCCTCCTCACACTCTGCTGAAGACGGCCTCATCACGAGTTGGGCGCTAACCCTGGCGGTATTACTGCCGGGGCTATTAGCCCTACTGCCAACCCCCCCGGCGCTATTAGTGCCGGATCACGGGTCATGGCGGAACGGTAAGTCCCCATTCCCCATTGGGCCCATTCGGGAATTTCTCATTCCCAATTGGGCCCAGTGGGGAATGTTCGGCGGTATAACCGCCGGAGGTAATAGTGCCAAAAATCGGCAAAATCACAGCAGATTTGCCCCCAGCTCAGTGCTGGGGGGAAATCTGCCAAGCCCGTGATTTGGTGGACCCTTAAATACGGCGGTAATAGCGTTACCGACGAATTTAAGGGTTACCGCCAAACTCGTGATGAGGCCCTTTCTTCTCCACCAAGATGACACAAATATGAGACACACTGCTCACCCACATCACTCTTCCGCCCCTTACCTCTCTCCTTCTCTCCACCAACTACCATTCCACTTCTTTCTTTCTATAACACTGCTCTCATACCTGTTCCACTGAACTGCCACCCATCCTCCACTCAGCCAATCCATCCAGTGCTCTGACTCAATGCCGTCGAGGCTACCTTGACGGACTTAGATTTCTGCCATCATGTTGATCATGCAACACATGCTACGGGCAGAATACTTGATTGGGTGGCTAGCTATAATGTTATGGTCAACTGTGTAGAGGTTACACGCTGCCAGCGGTCAGACCACAACTTGATTAAGTTCACCCTTCTTTGTTCTACACAGCATACAAAATCAAAAGCGCATACATGCATTGCTAAATTCATAGATTTGCATAGACTCTCTGCTACATCCATGGCCCCCTATTGGTTGGCTACGTTAGCTAATTTGGCCAATTACACCACTGCCAGGGATCTGGCTTATGCATATCAAAACATGATGGTTAATTCAGTCAACTGCTTAGCCCCTGAGAAAACCCGGTTAGGGAAAACGTTAAACACCAAAGTCTGGTACTCCACAGATATCCAGAAACTTAAAACAGCTAAAAATAAAGCATTCCAGCAGTGGAGACCAACATAGTCTTAAGATGACAAAGTTAAGTATTCCATTGCAGTGAAGGATCATAAATCTGTAACCATCTCAGCAAAAAAATGTTCATATGATGGAAGGATCGATAGTGCGGGCTCCAATTCCAGAGAGCTCTTTAGAATTTGCAAACATAAGATTCGTCATGTTTTGTCCTTTTGAACTGCAAAAACTCTAAATTCTGCTTTTATTTTTTCTCTATTATTTGGTTCCTCCTTACTCCTCACTCTTCCTGCATAGCAGCTTTCCCCGCTACGTTCAATTGATCATCTCTCCATTCGCTCTTGCTCCTCTATCTCTTCAGCTCTCCTCTTTTTCCCTGGCTTTGGTTTGAAGCTTGTATCCTCAGACGTTTATTATGCATTGTTTTCAAGTCCCTTTATGGTCTCTCCCAGTTGTATCTCTCCTCTCTAATATCGTAGTTCTCCCCTCTTTGTTCTCGCTGCTCCCTAACTCTCCCCTTGCCTGCCTCCCTGTGCCCCATCCCCATCTCTATCCTTTTCCCTCCTTGCCCCCTAAGTACTGGAACTCTCTGCCGCTGTCTTCCTCTTCTTTGCCCGTTTTCCATACTCCACTCAAACCTTTGCTTCTTTCGCCACCTTCTTAATGCCTCTTTGTACTTTATTACTCATCATGCTCATATTCCTGTACCGTTTATTTGGTGTTCAGTGCTTAGGCGTAAACGCCTTATAAATGAATAAATACAAATACTTTAGCCCCACACACTGCCTCACCCACTTTCACAAATCTCGCCCACCCTCCCTAACTCGCCCCCTTACAAATATAGTACACCTTTTTCAGATCCACCCTAAGATACCCCATTTCACCCAGTATAACTCGCCCACACCCATTCACCCTAGCTCACACCATTTTGCATACCTCAACCCCTTTACCCTCCCCTCTACCTGTTTCCACCCCACCCATTCAACCTTTGCTCCTTTGACCACCAGCCACCCTACTTCACCCACATTTCCCCCACGCATCAACCCAACCGTGTGCCCAACAACCCTTCTCCACCCCTTTCACACCCACCCATCCTATCACTTTTCACACTCAGACACATAAACTCACCCCCTTTCACCAAACCTCCCTTCCATCCTCATCCACCCTACCTTATGTCATTTTATCCCTCCCATCTGCCCTGCCACTTCATCCCAACCCACAACCCAACCAACCTGGCCCCTTTTACCCCAGCTCACACTATCTCACACCCTCACCCACCCTCCCTTATGCCCACCGTAGCCTAAACACCTCATCCCCACCCAGCCTCACCCTCTTTCACATTTCTCACTCCCTTTCACACCCACTAAACGTACCTCACCTGTTCACATATAACACATACCCTGTCACACCCATGCAGCATCACTCTTTTTCAAACCTGCTCACCTTCAACTTCTTTCACCCCATCTTACCTGCCCTACCCTACCCACTTTCCCTTACCATCCTACTTCACCCATTTTCTCCAGCGACCACCCTACCTCATCCTGTTTCAGCCCCACTACCCCTACCTAACCCTATTTCACCCACTTCAACCTTACGTTACCCTGTTCAACTCAAATGACCATGCCCCCACCCACCTATCTAAATCTTTTGCATATCTCACCCACTTTCTCACCCACCCTACCTCAACCCATTCACACCCACCCACCCTACTTCATCTTCGTTCACAACCACCCACACTACCTCACCCAGCCTGCCCAATGGCATGTCTTTGCACTCCCACCCATCCACCTTATCTCATCCCACCCAAATATGCCCCTCCTCCTTCCCCCTAGCTCATCTCTTCCCACCCAAACTCAGCCTCCATATCTCATCTCCGTACGCATCCACTTACCCTACATTGCCCCCTTTCACACTGAACCTACTCCCACCCACCCGCACCTGCAGTCGGCTCCCTCATCCTACCTCACCCCATTCACCCACCCCAACCTCACTCACCAATCAAACCTCATCCCACCCTATCTCACAGCTACCCACTGGCCCTCCTGCACCCTTTTTCAAGCTCACCAACTTTACCTCACCCCCTTTCATGACTATTCTCCCACCATAGCATCCCCCCTTTTTTCCCACCCAGCCGGCCTCACGCTCTTTCACCCCACCTATCCACCCTGCCTTATCCCGTTCCTAACTTCACCAACCCACTCACCCTAGTTCAACCCACCCCTTTCACACACCCACACCCACACCCTACCTCATGTCCTGATGCTGTCATCATGCCAGAAGGGGTGCTCCTGAGAGCCCTATGAGGTCCAGTCAGTTATGTGTGTATGAATGTATTGTTAGAGGGTTCCAACTGGGATCAGAAGGGATGCCAAGACTGTAGCTCCGTCTGTAGTAACTTTACTCGTCGATAGCTACCGGATTGTGCAACTCAAACGATGGGCTCTCCCCCAAACAAACAAATAGCCCAGGATGGTTATTCTCTTCTGTGAGGGTCTCAGTCTCTTGCCCCCAGAAACCTCCCCCTTATTTATTTGAATTATGCATTTATAATGCACTTATTTATAATTACATAGATAACCAGGAGCTAATGCATGAATGCATTTAAATGTAATACACAAACAATAAAATTAAAATCTCACAGGAATAGAAAACCAGCAAAGCGGGGCCAATTACAGAGAGAGGGAAGAGGAACAATTAACTGCATAATATTAAATGGAACAAAGTTGCAAATTACTATAAAAGGGTAAATCAATACATAGAGAACAGCAATAATTAAGCATAGAAAGGACATGGGATTGCAAAAGTAGTTTAGTAGCAGGGATCAAATGGTGAATCCTGCAAACATAAAGGAGTTGCTAACAACCAAACAACAACTTAATTCAACTCTGGGAGATCCCAGGGTGTTTGATATAGTAGCATGAGGGTTATCCCTGGTCACACACACTCTTAAAGTAACAGAACCCACCTGGACTGCTTGTACAGGTAGAATCAAACAATAAAAACAAGCAATAATCAATCAGTAAAATGCGTATCACCCTTCAGTTTAGTGCTAGCTTTTCAGGTTACATGGGGTGCCTGTAACATTCCAAAGGTTGATGGACCATGTAGGAACTGCCTGCCGCCATTTCACCAGGGTATGTCTTGACGGCATTCTCATCTATAGCTTAAGCTGGAAGGAACATCTGCAGCACGTTACCGTCATCTGCAATCAGCCGAGGAAAGCACACCTAATGGCCAACCTTGCTAAATGTCACTTAGCCCAGTCCTCAGTGAAATATTTAGATTTCCAGGTGGGAAACCACAAAGTACTACCCCGGAGAGCCACGGTTGATGCCGTCCAAAAGTACCAAGATCCATCATGAGGAAGGACATATGTGCCATTCAGGCTGGGTCAGCAATTAATGTCACTTCATAATGAAGTTATAACAGACAAGTTGAAGAAGGAACATTACAATATGGTCAAGTTGGATGACAAAGCCCAGAAAGCCTTTGATGAACTCAAAAAAGCCTTGTGTAAAAGCCCAGCCCTCATTATGTTATGTTATGTTACTTTGCATTTATATAGCGCCTTATTTACCATTAGTATGGTCTGAAGACGCAGGTAGGTTGAACGCCCTTGGGAACCGAAGTTCAGGTCTGTTGAGAGAGTAAAGAGAGTCAAAGGGTGCGTGTGAGCACCGGATATGTGTGCAGCTGGTGAGGTACTCGTGTAATAGCTGCTTCTTAGCGGTAGGTGTGGTGGATGAGAGATCAAGAGTATGTGTTCGTTCTGGCAGGAATTATCCAGACCGATTGTGGCTGCGTTAGGCCTGAGGAGAACGCCTGGCTGGGAAGAGTTAATTCTGCAGATGAATGACTCGAACATAGGTCTGGGAGCTGTATTATCACAGGTAGAAAATGGGAAAGAGAAACTTATAACATATATCAGTGGCAAATTACATCCAAACTACCCCATAATTGAACTCAAACCCCTTGCCTTCAAATGGGCGATGTATAGCCGCCTATATTATCTAACGGGGGAAGAATTAAGTTGGTGACAAACCACGCTCCTCTATTCTGGCTGGCCAGGAACCAAGATACCAATCTCAGAGTCTTGGGTTGGTTCTTGGGTTTACAACCCTTTTTAGTTGACCATTGAACACAGAGCAGGAATGAAGCATGGTAACTGTCTTGATATTGGGAAAATCTTCCTCGGGACAAGCCCTTGAGAGCAAAAATTACCCAATTCAGCCCAAAATACAGTTTCTATTGTGCCGAGCAGTGAACTCATGCTAGTAACAAATGACACCTTCAAAAAGTTTTAGCATTTATTCTAAACAGTGAATTTCAGCAACATCTTGGGATTCAAGTTAGAGAAGATTACAAAACACAAAACTTAGAGAAATGCAAAATATAGAGAAACATAGAACTTAGAGAAACATAGAGAAACACAGTCTTACGCCCCTTCAATCAGCACTGGGAGACCCTGGCCCTCATAAGCTAGCTGTTGCCAGCCCCACTCAGAGGACAGCGCTGCAGGGTGCCGACAGAGCAGCATGTTCTGGACACTTGATTTTGCTCGAACCAAGTCCACAGATCGATCTCCCACCTGAGTCATGTGGGCATGCATTTTTATAATCTCGTGCTGTCAGTCCATGACGCACAGTTCCAGAACCTTCCCTGTGCAAAATATAGGCTTGCTCATGGAAAAACCCAACTCTGTGAATTTCCACTGTGCTCCTTTTCTGTGCCCCTCCCTGCTTGGAGCCCATCTGTGCGAAAACTCAGGAATGTCTTATCAGTGCCTTCCCAGAGAAAAGAAGATTAGTTTACGAAACCATGCAGGGCTACAGTTAGAAAGGCAGAATATTCTAAGAGAAGTCGAGATGAATTAACCCTATGTGAGCAAGCTCTAAAAGGCATGCACTCATAGCTTAGTGTTCATAGCGCTTAAGATTGGCTATCTAAGCGCTATATAGGTGCCATAATGTTCCAAACACTCCAATAATGTCTATTAGCTACAGAACTGGGGCCTTCGCCCTGCCTGTCTATCTACAATGCATAATGTGACCTACCACTCCTACTAGGCTGCATATTCCTTGTAGCTCACTACTGCGTAATGGAAGTGCTACAACAGACTACTGTCAGCATTTTTGGCACATACTTTGAATAAACTATTGGCTTTCAGCGGCTAATGCTGTCATCTAAAGCCCTGATTGGCAAATTTGCAATTTTGTGTATCACTACAGGTAACATGGACTTTCTCTCCAGGTATTCACAGTCAGGTAGTCAATAGAGAGAGAGGGAGGAAGAAGAACACTTCAGAGAAAGGAGGAAGGTGTCTGACAAGGCCAAGAAGTTTGCCTTATTAAGAGGTGATGGGAACCCCTCTCCTCTCAGGGAATGGGAGGCCTACCAGGGAGAAATGCAAAGCTGGTCAGACCCCTAAGGTGGACAGTGGCAGTTGAGAGGGCCCACATTCCAGACCTCCCCACCACCCTGTGCCAGCATGTTTCTGTGCAGTACACCTGTAACTCTGGGCATAACTCCATTGCAAGATGCTTGCCAGTGTTTATATTTTCCTTGTAGAGACACCCAATCCGAACAAGCAGTCATACCAAAGCATCAGCAGACTAATCCTGTTCCCTGTAGAACAGAGACTCAACAACTGTCCCTCCGTAAATACCTCCCCTCTCGAGCCCTTTGCTCCTCTTCTTCTAACTCTGTCAGGGCCTGTTGTTTTTCAAAGAAACGAGCTGGGGGTAGATATGTCTTCGTCTGGGGCCTCCCTTTGGAACAGCCTCCCTGCCACCTTGAAACTTGAGGTGAACCATCTCCGGTTCCGGAAGCAGCTCAAGACCTTCCTGTTTGCTTCTGCCTTTGCTTCTCTTCTCCCCTTCTGATCTGCTTTCTCTCTCGGCACCGTGCACCTGGCCAGCCTCTGGTCTTCGGGCCTAGGTACCTGCTCACTCTGCCTCCCTCCTGCACTGCTTCCGGGCCACCCTTTGCACTGGGGTCTGTATCTGTACCCATACAGTCCCCCACCCACTTTTCTTCTGCACTTATCAGATACACCCTATCTGACTAACCTAGCACGGTGCCATTTGCTGGCTGCACTACCACTGTTTATCGCCTTTATTTATTTATTTATTTATTTATTCTACTTATTACTATTTATTCTGTCCTGGACTTTTCACTTCTCCCCCTTCCATGCACTTTCCCACTGAATTGTATAGGTTTTTATTGGTGCAATTTAACCATAACGTCCCTTTAACAAAGTTTTTTCCATTGAATATCATATATATCATATCATAACCCACGTCCATGAATTGAGCCAAGGAATAGATGTGCAGGTTTCGTTCATTTAGTCATGTGTGGAATTGAACTAATGTTTCTTGTGAACCTCTCCAAATGAAAATAATGTCATGGATATATCTCTTCCACTTCCTAATGTTACTGATGAAGGGATTATCTTGACAGTACACAAACAACCTTTCAAAGTCGGCCATATAAAGAATTGCTAGCCTTGGCGTGGCCACTGTTTTCAATCTGATGATACAAAAGACTTTTTGCATTTCTGATTCTGCCAAGAACCCGTTGGTGGGATTTGTAGGAATGAAGGAGAGTCATTCGTTAACACTGAATGTTCATCTAAAGTTAGTTCTTTTCCTAATAGGTATGTTCAAATGTTGGGCACCTCCTCTGTGGGCACCTCTGCATCGATATGTTCTGGGCCCCTGGAAGAAGAATGGATCTGGGTGGTATTGACCCTACTTGCCACCTCTGGGGCAACCTCGCCCTAATAAAGTGCGTGTTGCTGGCCTCTAAATGGTCCATATGCCATATGATCAGGTAATTCTTCTCCTGAGGAGTCCAACACCGGGGTCTAGATCTGTCCTACATCGGTTGACCACTATCCATACTTCTGGTTTCTAAGATGATATAGAAACATAATTGTGGCCTTATATTCTATAATATCATTAGCTGTTTATTTATTTATTGTGGTCGTTTGAATTTATTTCTCTCAGTTTGTCTCCTGTGAGTTTTAAAAAAACATTTTCTTCCTCAGTGTCTTATTTTCTCTCTCTCTCTAAATATATATTGGTTATTAATAACGCACTTCATACCAAAGTGGTTTCTAAGCGTGACTGAAGATTCGAACCTGTGTTGCTCTGCGTCGTCTTGCTTCCAGGATGAGCACGTTGCCACGGAGATATATACTACCGGTGTCTTTGAATTTTTTTAACACGTTCTCTGTGCTGTAGTAAAAGTCGGCATCATTAGGTCCCAGCTGCACTTAGTGGCTATCTGACTGAAGCCTGTCATATAATCAAGATCGTTCAGGAAAAGGACTGGGCATTTCTCAATATCAGCCCGGCTAGTATGACATTTGCCTTAAGAAGTGCCCATGTTATTCTGCGCGGAAGCATTTTTTCTTTAGTTTAAAATGTCTTCCTCTGATGTTTGGGAGGGCAATGGTTGATCGGTTCTTATAGGGTTGGAAGGAGAAAGGCCCCTGATGGACTCAGGGATCTGTTCCTCAGTAAAACTCAGTGGTGTTGTCTGTTATGTTGTCCCCAAGGGAAACTGGCCTGCGCCCGTCTCCCAAGAATGCATCAGGCCGTGAGTTGCTTTGTTAAAGTGAAGCAAATACGTGTATCCGACTGTTCCTGCTACGGATGGATGAAGTGAGAAAATGATATAGTCCTACAATAGGAGAGGCAGTCAATACTGCTGGTTTGCGATCCCTACTACAGTAAGGATTGTATTATATCGAAGATAAACGGAAGAAAAATCCCTGTAGATAGGCACTAGGGGACATATGTAAACAGTACACAGAGGGGGTGTCCCTAACTAAAACATACTTGAAACAGTATTTTCTAGACAAGTTGTTTCCCTCTGGGCAGAGCTATGCCACCATTTATTGAAGGCTTTCTCTTGTGCGCAAATTCAAATGAAACCACTTTGTGTGTCCATCTACATACAAGTATTAAAAACATCCATAACAATGACCACATACAATGTATGTGCAAAAATGTGCCGTACAAGGAGTTGCTCACAACCTCATTCTGATGTGCAACTGGGCTTAAAAGTGCAAAAACGCAGTGTATGTAAACATTCTAGACTTAATGTGCAAAAATGCTGAAGTGCAACCAATCACTGTGGGCCTGATTCACAGAGTGTTTTTTCAATGAGATTGGGCCATTATAAGTGCTTCTGTGAATCACGCCCTTTATATCTTTCTGCAAAATGTGTGATATCTGGCCATATCTGAAAAAATCCATCACGTGTACTATTTCCAATATAAACATGTTTAATCATATGATCCATGAGTCCACAATGATAATCATATATAATTATACATCATTTAACGCAAGCAAACTGTACTCCACCATTTTCATAGTGTGTGGATGAACACCACTTGAAGCTACCAGACAGTAAATAACTGATCAAAATACATTGAACCCAAACATGAGGACAGAAGAACACGACAGCTGTGACATATATTATTTTCCATGAATGTTGGCGCAGTATTCCTGGCTTGGGGAGCCAGGATTAGACAGACGTTTCGGCAGAGTGGAACAATGATCAAGCCGTCTTTGTCAGGGCCACGATGATTGGCGGACACTGGATCCAAGCACAAAGATGGAAACTGAAATATGGAATGTTTCTGCTGGTGTGTATCTATCTGAATGTAAACTGCCCGAATGGAAAAAGACCTGGTCTATTGACTGACCTTGTGTCGGTGTCCGTAACGCAGGAACGGGTTCTTCGAGTGAGGTCAGAGATGGAGGACCACCAAGAGACCAGCAGGAGGGCGGAAGGAGCAGCAGACTCTGGTTGTTATTACTGGAGAAGGTGTAGTGTTTGCTAATGAGTGAAAGTCGTACTGCTGCATGAGTGTGCATGGTAGTGTGTTAGGAGGATTCGTGAAATGAGTGTTTGTGAATCAAACGGTACTGAGTGAAAGGAGGTTGTTTGGTTTGAGTAGCGTGGAGGAGGGAGTAGTAGTGACAGAGGAGGGAGTAGTAGAGTAGATAGTAGTAGAGAGTAGCAGGGGGTGGAGGTAAGAGATATTGGAGGGACAGAAGATTGGAGAGGTGAGTGAGGAGGAGTGGGTAGAGTTGAAAGGCGAATGGAGGAGAGGGCAGGAGAAAGAGCAGTCAACATGAGCGTGGTAGTGGACGAATTGTATCTAACAGAGTATCTAAGCACAATTCCCCAAATAACCACTAGAACAGTAACATCTGGATAGAGTAGGGACTGCTAGGAAGTCCCTGAGGGAACCTTAGTTAGAAAAAGCAGATCTGTCATTAGGTCTGCAAGTGCAATGCAGAGTTCAGGCATTAGGGGTCAGCCTTCTGCTAGGGGCACCTGGGTTAGGGAGGAGGGGCTTTATAAGAGGAGAGCGGGAGGGACGGCCCTAAAGCCCACAAAGATTCTAATGAAACCCTTGAACCCGCCACTGCGACTAGGAGTGATAATTGCGCCATCTGTTAGATTAGCTACACATACACTGTAAAATACATCACACATAATATATTGTAACATGCACAGGCATTTATCTTGTATTGCGTTAAGGTTAAATCCACAGCACGATAAGGACTTTAGAAAAAGATACCAATAAAGTCACAAGTATATGAGAAAAAAACAGTATCGGGTTAGCGCCAATTCTCACTCCCTCTCCAAACGCAATATAGAAGGCAGCCCCTAACAGGGAAGTACGAACCTATGCGGTTTTAGAAAGGGGGCGGGAACATGGGGTAAATTCAGGGAGCAGGCATTAAAGGGCCTACAAGCAGTCATAAATTAAGAAGTACAACCCTGGCCCGGAAGAGGCCCCAGTTCACGCAAGAAAACCATTAGAACCTATGTAACTGCAAAGTATGCCAGTAACACTATTATTTGCAATGTAACAGAGTGAACTGCTTTGATTTACTAGACTAAAATGTGCACAAAATCACTGGTTCCTTCGAAAATGATTTCTGTTGAGAAAGCTTATGTGCCCTGGGCGGTGGGGGCAGGGGGGGGGGGCGGGTGTTGGATGTCTAAATCCAGGTAAGTTCCTTTCAAAGTCACTTTTTAGGCATTTGTAAAATTATCAAAAGTTTCTCTTTTCAGAATCATTGGGATGGTATTCAGTCATACCATCAGCACTAAAAACACTGATTTCAGGAACAGAGTCCTACATAAAATAATTTGATACAATGGGCCTCATTACGAGTTACCCCCACTCGGTCCCCTGGAATTACCATGGGGATCACGAGAGGCGGCGCAGTGAGGTTGGGCCAGTGGGCCTCATTTTTAGAGTCCATTGGGAATTCTTCTGAATTACTGCGTCCGCTGAATTTCAATGGTGAAGTGGATGATTTACATCCAGCTTTTTGCTGGAGGTTTGTCATCCACTTAACGCCAAAATGTGTAGCATAGCGAGTAGTACTGATGCCCAATCATATCATAGCCTTGTGTCTGTAGTTGTTTAATGTCATGTTGAACGTGCGTGTTAGGCAGATGACATTCTTACAAATGGAATGGTTGCGTCGTTAGCGAAGGGAGGGTGAGGCGGTGCCCCTCTCCCCCATCCCCACAGGCCTCCGAAATGGATATGGAACACTGAATACAAATTAAAACACTGTTCACTTTTTTGAAATGAGCACAATACAGTAGTTGTTCATGTATGTGCAAGGCATCACTCTGGATTTTACCATCTGGATTTTTCCAAACCCACTCAAGATGGGGAGTGGTAGGTGGCAAAAGTGGTGATGGATTTAAAGAAACGTTAAAATATATTAAACGTTCCAAATTGTTAAAGTACGGGAAAAGAATTCGTTGGTATGCAGAATCTGCACTATTTCACTGGCGTGTTATTCCCCTATGAACCGCCAGAAGGCACTCTACGACTCTGCAATAACATCATGTAGCTGAACAAATACATGTCCTGTTGGATTATGCTTTTCTCTTATCTTTACTTTTCGAGCAGCATCATCAAACCATAACAGTAATATACAAAATGCGAAAAACTACAATCTCCATATGTTTAGAGTTTTTTGTAGTCCTCAGTGTAATTGGTCCTTCAAACATGTGACCTTAATTAAACCAATAGACTCTGTCCATCTCTATAAATCCTGTCCACCATTTTCTGAACTCCTCTTTCTTTGCTGCTCAAGCAGACAATTAAGTGTATTTCCTCCGTTATAACACTGTTGTGGTATTTTTATTGTATTATAAACTGAATACTGGTTATGTTACATAGCGCGAATATTACTGGTGCGCATCGTTAGACAAGTGTGGCGGAGCATATCTGCGAGTTAGGAAACATTTTATTGTCGGATCTGGCGGTCTGTGACTGGACGAAAAGTTCTGGCGGCCGCAATAACAATTTAGCAATTAAAGGGGCACTGCGGACACAGAAGTGTTAGGAGCATGACAGGATTTAGAGTTCTGCTGCTCCTCAATCTCAAATCATGGAAATGGCAGACGAGGTGAAAGAGTAAAAAGAAGCCATAGACACAACTATTCTGTCTGGATGGGCCCAGAGAGCGATATGTTTGCTGGGCAACATTAACAGCGCGATCATGGCAGAGAGAAGGAGATCAATCTTAGTAAAGATCGTTCCTAAACTCAGTGAACTGGCCACATCAGAGGCAGCTGCTTCCACCAACGGGAAACTATTAGGAGACAATCCATTAAAGAATTGACATTTGTGAATTCATATGCGGCAATCGATAAAGTCCAGGCACCCCTGAAAAGGTTATTTGGCAAACAGGTTTTTGGCCGGGCTGGAAGAGGCAGGGACCGCGCTGCCAGACGTTGTGCAAGCAATAGGTTCCATAACGATAGATATCAATGAAAACAAGATGAGAGGAAGCCCAACCCGTTCTTTCCTTCGATCGGAAGAAGAAGAGGGAGAGGTTGGAGACAAGATGAAAATCAACACCAACCTAACACAGGTGAGAGCGATAGCGTAAGCGCAGACGTCAGATGTACAGACTCCCGCAGTAGGGGGGAGAGTAGCAAAATATATAGGAAAAAGGCCAGTGATTTCATCAGATGCTTGGATTCTAGACGCCATACAAGGTTTCCATATAGATTGGCAGGCCACACCAAGTCAAGGGAGATGGCCAAAGACACTGATGCGGAGCATGGCAGACGAGGGCCTGTTAGACGGGGAAATAGGAGAGCTAGCGCACATAGTGCAAGCAGCAGATACAAGAGACAGCTTTATAAGCAACATGTTCCTAGTGAAAGGACGCCACAAGCTGAGACCAATCATAAATCAAAGAGAACTTAATGTTTTTGTAGGGGGACTGCCTAGCCAGAATAGACCTCAGAGATGCTTACCTGACTACACCCATTGCAGTAGAACAGCAAAGGTTTCTGAGATTTCGGTGGAAAGGGGAAATATGGGAATTTACATGGATACCTTTCGGGCTTGCATCAGCCCTGTGGTGCTTCACGAAAGTGATGAAGCCAGTAGTAATCTTTTTCAGGGAACAAGGGATCAGGCTAATTATTTATCTGGACGACATATGCTTAATGTGTCAAGACAGACTATTGATCAAGGAACAGGTAGACACCGCCATAGACCTCCTACAGCAACTAGGGTTCTTAATAAACTGGGAGAAATCTATGATACAGCTGGAATAGAACAGGAACATGGAGTTCCTGGGCTGCAGGATAGATACAATGCAGGGGATGTTGAGACTCCCCTTAACCAAAGTAAACAACAACAAAAAAGAGATAAGGAACATGCTAGCGAAAGAGATGATATTGAGAGAGATAGTGAGACTAGTGGGACGCCTGGCATCCTCAATTCAAGCAATCTTTCCGGGTCCGCTCCACTACAGAGCACTCCAGAGATTAAAGATCCAACACCTCAGGGAGGGGGCGTATATTACAAACAAAGAATACCCCTTTCGCTGGAGGCAAAGGAGGAACTGGAGTGATGGTTACAACACATAGATACCTGCAATGGAAGGGCAATATTTGGCTCATCCCCGGACCTAGTGATAGAGTCCGATGCCAGCAGGTGGGGATGGGTAGCCCCATGTGGAGATCTGTCAACAGGGGTCAGATGATCGGAAGAGGAAATGAGACTCCACATAAAATGCATGGAGCTTGTAGCTGGCTCCTTCGCAGTGAAATGTTGGACACAGGAGAGGGCACAATGTTGCGTGCTCCTCAAGATGGACAATGTGTCAGCAGTCCGATATATAAACAGACTGGGAGGCACAAAGTCAAGAATGTTAGCATTACTAGCAAAAGAATTTTGGCACCTCTGCCTGCAGAGAGAGATATCAGTGATGGCAGAATATCTTCTGAGCCGTCAGAACGAGATTGCCAACTGGAACTCCAGATTCCTCAGGGATGCCAGCGATTGGAAGCTGGACAAAAGAGTTTTACAGAAAATAATGTCAAGATGGGGACCATGCAGAATGGACCTGTTTGCATCGAGATTGAACAGGCAAATTGCTTGGTTCTTCAGTTGGAGACCAGACCCAGAGGCAGAAGCAATATACGCATACCTGCAACACGGGGGTCTGAGCAAGGAATATGCATTTCCTCCATTCGCAATGATAGTGAGGACGCTGCCTCAGGTGAGGAGACAGCAGGTATCCATGGTGCTGATTACTCCAGATTGGAGGGGACAATCATGGTTCCTGAACCTTTTAGGGATGTCCCACCACAACCCAATAGCTCTACAGAGGTTCAATCAAATAATGAGGGACCCCTCTGGGAGAGGTCACCCGTTAGTAAAGACAGGAAACCTCAATTACATTGCGTGGCCAATTTCAGAGGACCCTGAGCTAGGCCAGGACTATCGGATGACGCTGAATACATTATCGAAGAGGCCTGGGCACCTATGACCAGGAAAGCATACACTTCAGCCTGGTCAACATGGCAAAATTGATGCTTGGAAAGGAACGTACATTCCACTGGAACAGATGTGATACACACAGCCAATTTCCTGGCACAGATAGCAGCTCAGGGCAAAGCATATAGGACGATTATTACAGCCCGTTCAGCTATTTCAGCAGGACACCCGAAAACAGGACTGCCAGTGGGAGAACACCCATGGATTTGCAGACTTCTGAAAGGGGTTACAATAATTAGACCTCTGGGACAGAAATACGAGCAAGTATGGGACATAGATAAAGTCCTACAAATGCTGATATCATGGCCAGATAACGATGATGTAAGAAGGAAAGCATTATCAGCCAAATTGGCCATGCTTCTATGCTTACTGTCAGGTAAGAGGTATCAGATGTGAGAGCGTTTCGACATCAATAGGAAAACCTTATCTCCACAGAGAATAACATTCCATATCGCGAGAAGAACAAAATCATTTTTGATATCAGTGTGATATGAAGCATTCCCGGATCCTCCCAAGCTATGCCCAGTAAGATGCATTTTAGCATACAAGTCCATGACTAGGGAGTTTAGACATTAAACTGTGACTCAGTTACTCATAGCCTTAAGGAAACCTTGCAGGGCAGTGGCGTCAGCTACACTAGCAAGATGCATTAGATGGGTTATGTCCCAAGTGGGAGTAGATACAGTTTGCTATAGAGCTCATTCAGTGAGAGGGGCGATGGCCTCAAAGGCATTTCAGGCAGGCGCCAGATTGGAGACATTATGAAGGCAGCAGACTGGTCGAAAGAATCAAGTTTTAAAACATTTTATTTCAAGCCAGTAGAAAAGGTGGCAACATTGGTGGTAAGTAAGCTTTGAATATGCATAATCCAGAATTCAGATTTTCCACACATAAATTACAGAAAGTCATAATTCTATTAAAGAAACAGAGGCCAAGGATTATGCCACCCAAGTAATCGATTTCATGTATTGTGTAATGGGATGTTTTAATGTAATGACATGTTTACAAAGTGATGGTTCATTTGGTTTCTTTCTGATGTCGATTACCCACCCCTTTAGACCGTAAGACTGAAAATGGTTTCTTTTTCTGGTTCTATTGCGGATAATAAATTAACAGATTCATGACGTTTGGTTCAAGGGAACAGTTCAACAGCATTTACCGGTTGGGATGCTACAGTTCTGAAAGGATCAGCCAAAGAAAGAGGAGTTCATAAAATGGTGGGCAGGATTTATAGAGATGGACAGTCTATTGGTTTAATTAAGGTCACATGTTTGAAGGACCAATAACACTAATGACTACAAAAAACTCCAAACATATGGAGATTGTAGTTGTTTGCATTTTGTATGTTACTGTTATGTTTTGTTGATGCTGCTCGAAAAGTAAAGATAAGAGAAAAGCATAATCCTTCGCCGCCATATCTTTAATAGAATTATGACTTTCTGTGATGTATGTGTGGAAAATCTGAATGATAAAAGGGCGATCATATCAGAGTGGAAAGGGGCGACAGTTATTGGACCATGGAGAAATGCAAGAAAAGTGGAACAATGTTTTAAGGAGCAGTATGTTAGGAGATCTTTTATTAAATCTGTTTTTTAAACAACCTAAAGACACAGATCCCAACATGACAACCCCAGCAGGATTACTCTGGTTATGGGGAAAATGTAGGTACATTCTTCCTATTATCCGAAGGTACAGCAACAGGGGGAGCTAGTCAACTGTGAAGCCCAAGGGACCGCAAAGAACAGTTCCAACAGAAGGATCCAAAGCAAACAGGCCAAAGAGAATGTGTTGCACAGGAGCCCATGACCCACTCTTTTCAATGGTGACCGGTGGTAGAAGGGGGGCTTCAAATGTGCGCTGCTCCCGAACCCAGGAGACCCTGGAGACCCTGGAGAAAGGGGGCATCTACAGGATCAGGGTCTAAGGACTCAGGGACAGGCACCCAAGGTGATCACTTCTGCAGAAAGGGTCCAGGATCATTGGGTGAACAAGTAGGTTTGTTTGTCAGGTCTGCCTAGCGTTTGGGGATCTCCAGTCAGTGTGACAAAAACCCATGACCCAGCAAGGACTCAGTTGAGAAAGACATCTGGACAGAAAGCCCATGCGGCAGAGATGCAGGCAGCAGCAATGGCAGCAGAAGGAGCCCTGGGGAGGACCCAGCAAAGGTCACAGGTCACTCCAGTGGAGCAGGAGGATCTAGTGAGGAAATGGTCCCACAAAGGAGACAACAGCTGGACACATCCTGGGATGCTTCACAACAGAACTGAGGGGGAGCAACTAGCAGCCACTCAGATTTCCGGGCTCAGAAAGTAAGGAGAGGACCCCAAACTTTGAACACTTGTGGATAAAAGGATGTAACCAGGTATACAGCACTGCAAGCTAGGAAGACCCCAGCAAGGCCAGCTAGTCAAACCAGCAAGGAATACTGGAAGAAGTAAAGGAAGAGCCCAGCAAGGGCTTCTCACAGACCAATAGAGCAGCGATGCAAGGACAAAAGCTATGGGGCACAGCCAGTAGAACCACGCCATGACCTGTAACAACAGCAGTGTTCCGGTGAAATACAGGAACCGTTCTGGGGAATGTTCAGGGTCTCCCGCTGATACGCACACCCATTAAGCCAGTCCACTAATGACACTCTAGGCAGCACATAAAGGTTTTGATGGCCAGCCAATCATGGAGTGCAAGAAAAGTCACCAAACACTCAACACTCCTACACAGGAGGCAGATTGGGTTTTGGGGGCGGGGGGGCTTTAAACCCCTTTGTATGCCTGTAATCCTAAAGCAGGGGTGAATTTGTGGGTGCAGGACCAGTCTACATCTGTAGAAAAAGACCTTTTGGCAGTGCCTCATGGTCCACACAGATAACAAAAGGCCACAAAACAAAATGGCCAGGAGCAAGACTTAAACAAATACATTAGTGCAGCAATTGCTACCATATAGGTGCAATGGAATACTAATGCTGTAAAAAGGGCCACAGCCCTGACTTAGCCAGATCTAAATTTTATCTGCCACCACCCTACTCCCCAGCCAACTCCCCAGACACTTTCAGTGTGATTGAATAACACCTGTACCAAAACGGGTTCCAGTAACAGGAGGACTTCGGCAGAAGTCTGTCTAGTCACAATAAAGACATTTTAAAAAACATTGCAAATAGCAAAAGGTTTAGGGGATGCATACATTTTGGTACAAGAACCCCCAAAATGTAACTCTGCCCTAACAGAAAGAGACCTCGGGTGTTGAGTCGGTATGGCCTCCAGAGAACGTTGGGTAATGGGTGTGTGGAGTGGTTCTATAGCAGTGGCAGTCCCTAGAACCACTCCACACACCGCAGCCTTGCAACCGGTTTTAGCCCACCAAAGCAGTACCTTGGGGGATTCCTCGGATTTAGTTGTGGAGAGTCCCTCAGCTTTAGAGCCAGACTAAGGCCTTTTCAACACCTTGAGTGCTCATCTGGCAGAGGACGGTGAGACCGAAGCCGCATCGAATCAGAGAAAATGGAAAGCATGCCCACATGCCAGGCTCCTTTTCCTTAACCCCAAAAAATCAAGGGTTGTGACAAAACTGAGAGAGGAACTAAAGGTCTTGGAGAAGCAGACATAGAGCCTCCTATTAGACCAGCAGTAAAACCCATCCCTATAGCAGAAGAAAAATCTGAGGTTATTTCCGACCTAGCTTTTGTCCAAAGAAATGATTCTTTACTAGCAGAACCTTTTCTTCAGGTATTACCTGAGGAGGAAGGAAGGGAAAAGGGAGGACCATTTTTCTTCTTAAAATCTGGGTTGTTATATAGGGGAGATGTTGGACCTGATGGTATTCCTAGGTCACAAATAGTGCTACCTAAGAGCCATAAAACCATTGTTTTAGAAATTGCTCATTCACATCTGACAGGTGGACATCTAGAGAAACAGAAACTCTCAAGCAATCCAGTGGCATACTCTGTACTGGGGATGACAATTTTGACAAAATCCCAGTTGTATTGCAAGGTAAAACCATGTGGGCCCAGTTGGACACAGAAAGTAAGGGATGTGCCATAAACGCAGATTTAATTCCCCCGGGGGTGGAGACCTACGGGACGAAAGACCAAAGGGTGCATTCATGGTCATACAAAGGGACACTCACAAACTTAAATCCTTTTTACATACTGGGAAAAGAAGTACATTTATTAGTGGCTGTAATACCTAGTTTATCAACCCAACTGGTCTTGGGGAGCAAAGTTCCACATTGTGATCAGTGGATATCTCAAGTAGCACAAACAGTACATAATACATAAAGACACTGTCCTTACAAAGATCCCCATTGAGACCCAAGATTACTATCAGAAAACATTCCTTCCGTATATTCCAATTAATTCATAGGAAATGAAGGATTCCCATAAACAGGTCCTGTTTGGACTTGGGAAACCCAAACTAAAGAACTAAAGAACCTCTTCCTTATGTGGGTGGGGGGGGGGCGGTATTGGTTTTCATCAAACCAATCACCCTAGAGCAGGAGGCCGGAAATTGCATCACAGCAGGAGAGGGAAGCTTACCGGCAGACATTTAAAAAAGTCAATGTACTTAAAATCCCCTACTTCCTGCTGCCATTCAGCCCACCTGAAAGTGCAGGCATGCCTGGCAGTGGCAAATCGAGAGTCACAGAGGTCTGGTTTCACAAACCAAAGCTCGCAGAGGGGGAGCTGGCTGCACAGGCAGACACAGTGGACATGAATGCCCAGGCCCTCTTCGGGGCTGGCAACCGCAGGACCAGCCAGAGAAGGATGACAGTCATCTGGCAGGAGGTGGCCGAAAAGGTCACAGCCTCGGGGACTGTCCTACGCATACCACAGGACTGCGCAAGCGGTGGGACGACTTGCGGCTGAGGGTCCAAAATATCCTGGCCACCCATAGGAGGGAATCTCCTGCCACAGGAGGAGGGAGACGGTGGCACCCCTGACCCTAATGCCTGGGAGGGTACGTGCAGCTCCATCTTGCACATGGAGGGCATCAAGGGAGTCAGTGCAGCAGAGGCCAGAGCTGGGACTCAGGGCGATGGTGGTAAGTACAACAAACCCAATGTAAATGCAAATGTTGAGTCCAAACACATGCATCCCCAGGCAGATAAACAACAAATGGATAAGGGGACAGGTCCAACACGTGTCAATCTCAGCAAATGGACCAACCACACACACATGCCAGGTTGTGCGTGCAGATGTAGCCATGACCAAAAAACCCTAGCCAAAATGCACAGCCCCACACATGGACACATGATGAGTGCCCAAGTGTGCCAAGGGAGAACATGACAGGAATCATAGGCTCACCACACACACATCAACAAACTTCCCTGACAGACCAACAGTCAATGTCCCTACCCACATTGACCAAACAGACCAAAGAAACAGCATGACAAGGACAGGACACACCCAATGTAACATGAGTGTAATGCAAGCCCGCAGATGTGAGTCCCAGAAGACTAACAGCATGCGCATCTCACCCCAACAGATTCATCCTCGGACAGGGATGCACCTGGACAGTCATCAGGCCCAGCAAGTGCAGGTGGACTGGGGAAGACTGCACCACCATCTCATGCTGCGCAACCAGCACCTCCACCTCCTGCTGTGCCACCACCAGCACTGCCACCACCAGCACCTCCTGCTGTGCTAGCTGTCCCCCTACCACCTCCACTGTCACCACCTCCTGCTGCGCAGCCAGCACCACCACCTCCTGCTGTGCTAGCTGTGCTACCACCACCAGCTTCCGCCACCACCACACCTGTGGTCAGTAGCACCACTGCCCCTCCTCTCCCCTCCACAACACCATGGTCATACCAGCCACCGGCCTATTGTGGCAGGTACAGCACAGAGGAGGACAACGATGACCACACACCCTACCTGACCCCGTCTTTCAGCCTGGCAGGACTGCACAGCCCCCCTCCTCCACCCATGTGCAGCATCCAGGACATGGATGCATGACTACGTGCCATTGAGGACAGTCATGGACAATGACGATTCTTGCAGAGCAGCAGCTTAATGAGTTGAGGCTGCTGCGTGAGTTCATCCAGGCCAGCAGCTGCAGTGGTGTACAGGCACAAGGCCATACCACTGCTGCACTACTCATCCTGGCCCAAAGGGTCCACAAGGGAAATGGGGGGATCTCAGCCATGTCTGAGACCCTCTTGCACACCCTGCAAGTCACTCTTGAGCGCTTGCAGGCCCAGGGGTCTGACCCCCCATTGACCACCACTACCCCAGGGAGCTCGCAGCAGGGCAGCCTAAGGCTCTGCTCCCAGCGGCTTAGGTCAACACCTGGGAGAGCCAAGAGTCCTGTTATGAAGAGGCATTGCAAATGCCACATGGCGTAACACTTTGATACACTTGGTAACTATGGGGTGTTTGGGGGTGTTTGGGAAGGAGGCTTGGGGGGTTTGTGGAGGGGGCTGTATAGGGAGGGGGGTAGGGGGTAGGGTGTGTGTGGGGAGGGGAACAGGGTGTTGGAATTTGAATGTTATCTTCAATACATATGGTTTTCACTAAAAGCAATGATTGGACCGTCCTTATTTTGGTGCAAGTATTTATTGTGTGTGCGCATCATATGCAGTAAGGTGCAAGGAACGTGCAGAGTGAAGGGGGTACTCAGAAAAAGGTTATCTATGAGTTCTTGATGGGCCATGAGCCCATCCCTAGCCTCCATACACACGTGCCTGGGCATGGCACTGCATCATTATCATCCTCAGCAGCATCCTCTGGAGGAGGAATGTCCCATTCTGGTGGCAGGGGTATGTTGCGTCTGACGCAGATATTATGCAACATTGCACAGGCCAGGACTATCTGCCCCACATTCTCTGGCCTGTACATGAGCGTACCCCCAGACCAGTGTAGGCATCTGAAATGTGCTTTCAAGAGCCTGAAGGTCTGTTCGATGGTCACCCTGGTCTTCACATGTGCTCTCTTCCTCCTGCATTTGGGGATCCCTCAGAGGGGTAAACAGCCACGGAAGCAGCGGGTATCCTGAGTCACCTGCAAGGGATAATGACACATGTGTGAGTAATGATGCTCAGTAATGGTCTTGTCTGTGGCAGCAGAATCTCAACGGTCAGTCTATGCATGGAAGTCCCATGTCTCACCTGGGCATTCATCTCATGAACATAGGTGGCCTGCTCTTCAGATTCACTGGCATTGGAGCAGGGACGGGCTTGTATTCTGGTACCTGTAGTGCATTACATATTGTGAGGGGTCATTAATGTGAGACTCACAACTGTGTTTAGTTTTCTCTTGATAAGACATTTTATTGTACAAAAAATTATAAAATAAACCCTAACGAAACCTACTCTACCAGGGGATTCCCTACTTAGTCTAGGATCTATTGGAAAACCGCCTAGCATTCACAATACTAAGCCTCACATTAAACAACATAAACAATCAAAATAACATGAAAACAACATAAACAAAAGGTTACCAAACACTCAGTGGGCCTCATTACATGTGTGCCGGTCTGGAAACAACGGTGCCTGTAAATTGACCCGCACCGTTGTTTCCGGACCGGCACACTACAGGTTTGCCTGCCGGAGCCACTGTGTCCAACAGGGCAGACCCTACCGGACACAGCAACCATGGTAAGCAAGCCGTAACGGAAGCACCAACACCGTTATTAATGGTGCCAGTGCTTCTGTGTTCTCCATTCCCATTGAGTCCTATGAAACTCAATGAGAATGGGGAATTACAATTTACCGTCGCATGACTTTCCGGAACACCGGGGTTGTAATCCCCTGGTGTTACTGGCAAGCCAGGTGCCGGTAAATCTTACAAGTCTGGCGGCAACCCGCCAGTAGCACCGACAGGGTTACCTCCAGACTTGTAATGAGGCCCAGTGTCTTGGATGACTTCTAGTGGTCCTGGGCAGATCCTGCTCCCCCAGGAATGTCCCAAAGTTAATTTCTTCCAAGGAACAAAAATGTCTTAACCAATGTCTTGAAAGGTTCCAAAGAAACAAAGGTTCACGCAAATCAAAATCCACTGGCAACAGTCTCTTCTTTGCTTGGTGGAAATATTCTCCTTTCACAGTTCCACAGAGAAAACAACAGCACCAATGGGGTTTCCTGTGTGATTTCCTTCCAGGAAAGAATAGATAAAGTTGAAGACAAAAGTAGCACTTACACTTTGACAACAACTTCTCTGCTTTCAATGTCTGCTGCATCTTATATACACAGTTTGTCAGGATGCTTGATTTCCTTCCAGGAAAGAATAGATAAAGTTGAAGACAAAAGTAACACTTACACTTTGACAACAACTTCTCTGCTTTCAACGTCTGCTGCATCTTATATACACAGTTTGTCAGGATGCTTTTGCTTAAGGTCTGCTCCCTTCTCAGCAACATCCTTCTGCCGTATAACTGTGAGAGCAGACTCCCTTGCCCCACAGTTAGTTTCAGCTTTTACTTCAGCCAGCTTTTGATAAGAATATTTACGACCACAGTTCCGTTACTGCTACTACAACTACTGAGATGAGGTACTTTTGCTGCTACAACTGCAACTTCAAGATTAGGCACCTTTACCATGACTCCTTTGACTTCTATAGGTTGGCAAGGCACTCTTCTTTCTATGCCGTAGGAAAGAACAGCATCTTTTCCTGTCTTGCAACTACCACAAAATCCTTAAAACCACTTCTTCTTTCAAATAGTCTCCGCCATGCAGATTTAAAAACAACTTCTGTTAACAAGTACCCAGCTCCCTTCCCCAGCTTCATATACACCTTTCCTTCAATGGTTTACCCCAAAGCTGTTGCGCCACTCTTCCAGCTTGGATGAACTTGTCAGATTCAATTTAGAGGACTCTTGGGTAACAATGACTTTAACAACTTCCGAACACTGGTGTATAGTTCTTAAGTGAGTGGAATTCTCTAGAGTTCACTCTATAGGCTTCGGTAATACTTGTTCTGGCTTCAGCTTCAACCCATTCTACGACTTCTGCTTCAGCCTTTAATGTGTGGCAAGATGTGGACATTCTAATGAAATCAAAATTAGGCACACACGATTTTGTTTCACTCTTGAACTGTCTCTTCAAAGAGAAATGCGTTTCCACCTTTCGGTCAGCACTCAGCCTCCAAGGTATCGGGAAACATTGTGCCGCATTATGGGTCCGGCGCTAACTGTACCGTAAATATTTACACCTGACTTCCTGGTGCCACCACGAGATTACAACCCTGGCGGCCCGGAAAGTCAAGCGCTGATAAAATGTCAGTCCCCATTCCCATGGGAGTGGGGACACGGAAGCACTGGCACCGTTGCTAACGGTGCTAGTGCTTCCGTGACCAGTCTGCCTACCATGGCCACTGCGCCCGGCAGGGTCAGACCTGGCGGGCACAGCAGCTCCGGCAGCAGACCTGTAATATTCCGGTCTGGAAACAACAGTGCCAGTAAGCTTACCAGCACCCTTAGTTCCGGACCGGCAGAGTCATAATGAGACCCGTTGTGTCACGCACAGGCTCATGTAATAGTGCTTGCAACACTTCAGGAAAGTCAGTTCCACTTCAATTAAGATACTGGCAACTTTCTCAGTGTTAACAGTAGCCACGCGACCACTCGGCAACACAGTAATGCTGATGTTAGGGAAACAAAAGGCTTTCACTACACGCATGTGTTTTACATAAACACGTGTTGCTTTCCCCTTAACAAAAAGACGTCCCACTTCTGCGGTTAACTTCTACTCGCTTAGATGTAAGCGCAAGTGCAATTAAAGCTGGCTACCGTTATCAGCAAGGTATTTCTGCTGTTCAGGAGTATGGAGCTTCCTTTTTCGACTCCCAATAACAACGACTGCACGCTGCTGCTTCCTGACTTGGCTTCTTCTCATGCTACTTCTGTGGGCACTCTTGGGATCCACAACCCTCTGCTGAATGGGTGTCTCTGATCTGGCCTCATCAACAGAGAGACTCCTACTCTCCAGTTTCCCTCAGCTTGCTTCTGCACACAGACGTTGGGAAAATGCACAACTTCAGCTCTGCATTCACAGAAATTAGGCGCACCTGGAAAGACTGCCTGTTGCTTCTAGGTCCTTCCAATGTTGCCACAGTCAAACAGGGTTTGTGAGCACAGGACCAACTCAAAGCCTGCAGGTGAAATCTGCCTTTTCTCTACTCCAGCGTCCCTTCTGTGTTCACACTTCCTTGTGAACTGCCAGCCTTGTGCTCTACTTCTTCTGCTTCTGCCGGCCTTCCAGCTCCTGGTCCAGCTTCTTTCTACTGCTCCTCCCTGCTGCTGCCTTTTATGGCCCTCAGGTGGGTTAATTGGTTTCAGGTACAGGCACTTAGAACTAATTGCCTGACCTTGCCAAAAGCTATTAGGCTTGCTTTCCTGGCCTTGACTCCTGCATGCATCTTCAGCCCTCTTCTTCTTCACAGTCCCCAAGTGATTCTGGGGCACGCAGTCCACTTTAGATAAATTCAGTTTCTCTACTTCTTCAAAAGGTTTATGGATGGTTTTTCCTCCCTTGATATTAGTAGAAGATAAATTATACGTTTTAACCTTTTGAAAGATAGATGGGGCAGGAAAGGTCACTTGTTCACTATTCCTGTTGGCATAACTTTGGTATTGTGGACGGTATGGGGATTTAGGGGTATAAAAGATTAGTTCTCTGGGTTCAACACTAGATTGAGTCACTTCTTTAGATTTTACCTTTTCATCATTAGTAGGAGTTTGAGATATGTCAAAATGGCAATAAGCCAATTCCTCCTCTAAGTCGTTGGTAACATTATTCCTCTAGAAGGAAAAATACTGTATCAAACCCTGCAAAATCTCCCCACCTCCCAGTGCTTGGTCTCCATTCAGGTGATCCTTCCGCAGTACACCAGCGCCAGGATTGGGACCAGGAAGCGTCTGCCCTATCCTGGCCACCTGGGAGCAGACCTTAGGCAGGGCATTTGTGGCAGGTCTGCAGGATTCTCCACAATGTGGATGTCCTTTTGGGTTTTTTATGGACTGGTCAGTAACTGCTACATCTCTGGTAATGTGCTACTCATGTGTGTTGTGGCCTGTCTATTGAGGTGCGTGCTGGTTGGTCCGGCAAGTGGAGGATGCTTGCGGGATATGCATTTGTGACATTGCCCACCCCCCCCCTTTGCTTTTCATCCATACTGTAATTTTGGTGTAAATGTTTCTGTACACGACCAACAACCAGGTCCTTTGTCCTCTGTGACACACCATGTAAGCCGGCAGGGTGCTGTTCCACAGGACCAGCTGATCCTGAGAACTGAGCACAGCAGTGCGTGATGGTCAGGTCAGCGTCACAGGTCATCTGGACACTGAGGGAATGGAGCTGCTCCTTATTCTTGTAGACCTCCTCTGAGGCATATGGGGGCACCAGCTCTATTTTCGTGCATTCCAAGGCTGCCAATACATTGGGCATGCCTGCAATCACATAAAAGCAGGTCTTGGTGGCATTTAACTGTGTGGGTGGTGGGGACGGCGATGTGCTGGCCCACATGTTTCAGGAGGGCCTCCAGTACCTGAACCAGGACTTTGGAGAAGTCAGACTGCAAAATGCCATACAGCTGAGCTACAGAGTGCTGGAACGTGCCACTGGCCAGGAAGTGCAGGACCGACACCAGGTTCAGCATCAGTGATATGACTGTTCTGATGCCTATCCTGCTCCCAATGTCCTCTTGGAGGTGGATCAAGAGGTTGTGAATGGTCTCCCTGTTTAGACAGTACAGGGTATGTATCTGACTGTCTGTGAGGGCCAAGGGTATGGCCCTTGCATGAGGTATCACGGGACGCCTCTGCATCGCCACCTGCATCACCTATATCCATATCCTCCTCCTCCTTCTATTCCTGGCCTCCTGTTGCCACTGCTGCTTATCTGCTTATCCAGCACCATCAGCTGGTTATCAGGATGGAGCAGGTCCAGGACCTTGGTAGCGGCAATGTGTGGCAGCATGGTTGTGTTGGGAAGTGTTCTTGGGTTAGGTGTGGCCCTTTAGTACTGTGTGCAGTGGGTACACCTGGGCGGATTGGGTGAACATGTGGCCTTATTTAATTCACCTGGATCCATTTAACAGCTGCTCTGAAGTGATGTTATCTCTGCCTTGGATTTGCCGGTATAACCAGCAAAAATTTGCTGGTATTACTGGCAAATCCATTATTGTAATACCATTGTGCCGGTATTACCAGTGCACTTTTTGGTAATTGCCGGTATTTACTTTACCAGTATTACTGTAAAACCAGATATTGTGTTTGCCTGTTATGTTATCATTAGTAATTCATTCATTCATTTATTGATTCATTTATCCATCATTCATTCTGATTAGTGACATTAGTTATCCATTATCCATATTATTCAGCCATTTTGTATGCATTCTGAATAGAGAACGAGGCCCTGTTATATGAAGAGGTCATGTTTAGACATTATGTTGTTATATTGGCATTTAGACATGCATGGATGTGTGCACTTATTATGTACATTGAGCCATTATATAGCGCTTGGTTTGAGTGAGTGAATGTTGTTAAGCACTATAGAGAATGCATGTAGCTGGCTCTTAAGCCATTCAGAAGCTGTTCGTTCCGTGGAAGGATTGTTATGGTAGACTGTGAATCGAAGAATGTCAACAGAGTCTTGGCAGATTAGGTTGTAACTTTGGCCGAGTAGAAGCGAATGAGACGGGCTGGCTTATCAAGCCCTGGGCCTGCTCTGAGATGGGCAGAAAGGTGGGAGGCCTTTGAGTGGAGTGAGACCTTTGCACAGTTATAGCTGAAGACTTTAGTTGGATGGGAAGATGGTATGTTTATAGATAGGGGAGATGCAGTTTGAAAGCAGTATGAACTAGTTTGTAATGTCACAGTGACTGGGGACATTACACACGTATGCGTAGACATTTCGACGCGTGCCTGGATTTAGAAATGCTGGCTTGACAAGAGAGTGAATCTTAGCTTAGAGAGGATGTTACCATACATATTTATGTATGTCACTTATTATTATAAGTTGGGGTGAGGGTTTGAGCAGAATCAGATGTACTTTGAGAAGCGTTTTGCATGCAGTTTGGGATGAGATCATGGCATGCAGCTTGGTAGACCTAGAGGCCTTTTGGGAAGCCTTTGGAATGACACCAGTAGATGCAGACCGCTTAGGGGCCAAGAGAGAGAGGCCCGGTATATGCAGATCGGTGGGGGCTGCCTGCAGTTCTTGCAAATGGGTAGTATGGTTTAAGGCCTAACTGGTTGTTAAGACACGTGCAAATGGGGAATTAGGACATATACTCACACAGAGCTTTTGGTTGGATAGAAGGGGAGATCAGACAGGGATTGTCTTATGAGAGAGAGTGTGAAGTGTGGTGTGGATTGGAGAGGAATGCTGACACTTGCCACATGTATTTTGCTATTAGCATTTGTTGTTATTAGGCTACAATGCTGTAGAATAGTAATAAGTTGCAATGCACAGAATTTGCATTATAGTTAGAACCCATGTAGAAAGGGTTATACATTTGCTTTGCTAGTATTGATTTATCGTGCCTTGTCATGCATGAGTAAATGTGTGTTTTTACTGTTGAATCGATTCATGTGTTTTCTTTGTGTCTTATGTTATTTCATCTTGTGTCTATATTTAGTGCTTGGGTTTGTATGTGTGTCCCTAGCATAGCAATTTGGCAGTAGCACAGTGCACAACCGCCCTGAAATATACTTGCAAGGGGGCCAGAGTGGTCCACCCCCCGTGAGGTAGAGTTGCAGTTCCACAAAGTGGTCGCCCACGCGGGGCTAGGCCAAAGGTAGATTCTTTGAAAACTAATATTACCAGGGACGGTAATTCCAGGCAAGGTGGTATCAGCACCAGTAATTCTGGCTACTGTGTTACAGCATACTCCTACTTTGCAGGACCAGTAAAAGTGCCAGTACATGGTATTAACAGCACTTTTACCATTTTCCAGATAAGTTGTAATGACCCCCTTTGAATCTTCTCTCTATGCCAATCATGATATATCCACATTTGAGGATATGAAATCTTACATAATTGGCATCCCCATAACCATCCTGGGTCATTACGAGTGTGGCGGTCTGGAATATGGGTGCCGGTCGCACCGTTCTGGAACCCATTCCCGGACTGCCACACTATGAGCCTGCGGTTGAGGGCTGTCGTGCCCGGCAGTTCAGATCTGCTAGGCGCAACGGCACCACAGGGTTTTCGCAGAAACACTGGCACCATTAGAAACAGTTCTGTTGCTTCAGTCTCCCCCACTCTGGCTTTTTGATTCTTAATAGCTAGTGAGGTGTATCATTGAGAAGGTCATTGCTTGAAATAGAGGTAATCACCTTCTGAGCCCAGGGCTTCATTGATCAGGGCATTGAGGTTCTCGGTCTATCTACCAGAGGTCCAAAGCCAGCCTGGTGAGTCTTTCTTATTCCTATTTTTTTTTTAAACACTCCAGGTTATGTCCTCCAGGCCTCCATGGCAAAACAGAAAGGTGATGGCTGCAAGGTTTTGAATTAATCATAACCACGGGCAAAGCTCTGGGCAACCCTCCAGACCATCGTTTTTCAGCCTGCCAAGCCATTACAGAAGGGGAAAAACCATATGCAAATCAGGCTTGGTCCTACCCCAAAAGGGGCAGTCCAGCCCAAACTACTAGGTCACATCCCTTCTGCACAAGACCACAAGCATCCCTAGACATGTTTCAGCCTTGTTGGGCGTCATCAGTGAGGAGTAGCTTGGGTCTCTAGGCCCGGCAGACTGGGGACCCACGTCTGGGCATACCCGTCCCACTCGGGGTGACTTTGGCAAAACAGAAAGGTGATGGCTGGAAGGTTTTGAATTAATCATAACCACAGGCAAAGCTCTGGGAAACCCTCCAGACCATTGTTTTTCAGCCAGCCAAGCCATTACAGAAGGGGAAAAACCATATGCAAATCAGGCTTGGTCCTACCCGAAAAGGTGCAGTCCAGCCCGAACTGCTAGGTCACATCCCTTCTGCACAAGACCACAAGCATCCCCAGACATGTTTCAGCCTTGTTGGGTGTCATCAGTGAGGAGTAGCTTGGGTCTCTAGGCCCGGCAGACTCAGGACCCACGTCTGGGCACACCCGTCCCACTCGGGGTGACTTTGGCAAAACAGAAAGGTGATCCAGGCCTCCATGCCTTCCATAAATTGGATATGGCTTTATGACTCGGGCAGCTCCACCCCCACTGCCTTAGTCCATATCCTCCCACTTCACCCTTATCCCCCCATTCCTCACCCCTCCTCAGGCACTTTTCACGGAGGCCGTAAATCTTTATCCTTTGACAAGTCATTCAGCAATTGAGTCCAATGTATCAACAGACCCTCCCCTTCCATTTCAGTTTCTGCCTTCTGTATAATCGTTAGTTCTGCCGTGCCCCATCTCCCGGCATCCACCCACCACATATTTATTGCCAGGCCTTGTGGACACTTCCAAGCTATAGCCATTTGGCGTTTCGCCAAGATCAATAGGAATCGGCCCATCCTGTTCCGTAGCTTATGCCTTTTTCCCCCTGGGAGTTTACCCCATATACAAATTTCCGGACTCCGTTCCCATTTGGTCCCCAACAGCCCATTCACCCCCTTAATAACCTCGCCCAAGTACTCCACCATTATCCTACATTCCCATACCATATGCCAGAACCCCGCCTGTGCCACACCACACCTGGGGCATTCATCCGACTGCTCCCTGTTCATTGCCCAAATCCTCACCGGGGTCACACGTCCTGTGTAAAATATTAAACTGGACCAGCTGGAAGCGGGCGTTCCGTGATGTCTGCCGGACCAATCCCCAGACCTGTGTCCATTCTTTTTCTGATATTTGATGTCACATGTCCGCCTCCCACCTCTCCTTTATCCTCAACTCAACCTTGGGGTTCCCCTCCCGTAGGGCTTTATAGATCTGTGAAATACGCACCTTGCCCCCCATCTGGTCAAGCAAATCGCAGAGCACCGGACTCGCCTCTGGTTCCTCAGGCATTCCCTCCCACATCTCCGCTAACCTATGAACCATTGCTCCATATGCCAGAAAAAGTCCCTGCGGTAGGCCGAACTTCAAATACCATTCCTTACAGGTAAGTAGCTTCCCGCCTTCAAAAAGATCCCCCACCGTCTCACACCCCCTCTCCCGGAGCCTCTGTA